>NC_136916.1:138501819-139031370 GCF_949752795.1 Hyperoodon ampullatus
AATCATAACAGTGTATTGTTGAGTTTATAACATATATGGATGGCAATCTATCAAGAAGACAAAAATTATAAATATATATGCACCTAACAACAGAACTCCAAAAAAAATAAAACAAAAACTAAAAGAATTGAAGAGAGAAATAAACAAACAATAATAGTTGTTGGACTATTATTCAATACCCTACTTTTAACAATGGATAGAACTAGATAGAATATCAACAAGGAAAGAAGAATTGAACAACACTATAAACTAACTAGAGCTAACTGACATCTGTAGAACATACCATACAACAACAGCAAAATACATATTCTTGATAAGTGCACGTGGAACATTCCCCAAGATAGAACATACATTAGGCCATAAGACAGACTCAATACATTTTAAGAGGATGAAAATCATACAATATATGTTGTCCAACGATGATGCAATGAAATTAGAAATCAATAACATAAGGAAACTTGAAAATTCACAAATATGTAGAATTTAATCAATGCACTTCTAAATAAGCAATGGGTCAAAGAAGAAATCACAAGGGAAATTAGGAAATAATTTGAAATGAATGAAAATAAAACCAAAAGTTAGAGGTATAGCTAAAGAAAATTAGAGGGAAAGGCTTTTTATTTATTTTTTTTGGAAAGGCTTTTTATATTTAAAAAGAACATATCAATAACCTAATCTTCTGCCTTAAGAAACTAGAAAAGAAGAACTAAACCCAAAGCAAGCAGATGAAGGAAGTAATAGAGATTAGACCAAAAATTAATGAAATAGAGAAAAACAACACAGAAGATCAATGAAACTAAAAGTTAGTTCTCTGAAAGAATCAACAAAATTAGCAAAGCTTTAGCTAGAAAAAGGAAAAAAAAAAGAGAGGTCTCAAATTACTAAAATCAGGAATGAAAGAGGGGACATTACCAGCAAACTTACAGAATTAAAAAGGTTATACAGAAATACTATGAACAACTGCAGATGAAGAAATTAGATAACCTAGATAACGTGGACAAATTTTTAGAAAGACACAAGCTACCAAAACTGACCCTAAGAGAAATATAAAATGTTAATAGATTGAGATGAAAATGCATTGAATTAGTAATTTTAAAACTTCTCACTAAGAAAAGCTCAGGTTCAGATGGTTTCACTGCTGATCTACCAAACGTTTAAAGAAGACTTATCACCAATCCTTCATAACTTTTCCAAAAAGTAGAAGGTATAGGAAAACTTTCCATCTCACTCTATGAGGTCAATATCACCTTGATGCCAAACCAGACAAAGCATCATGAGGAAAGAGAACTACAGAACATATCCCTTATGATTATAGATGCAAAAATCCTCAACAAAATACTGATAAACTAGACTTCCCGGGTGGCTCAGTGGTTAAGAATCCGTTTGCCAATGCAGGGGACACGGGTTCGAGCCCTGGTCCAGGAAGATCCCACATGCTGCAGAGCAACTAAGCCCGTGTGCCACAACTACTGAGCCTGCACTCTAGAGCCCGCAAGCCACAACTACCAAGTCTGCGTGCCACAACTACTGAAGCCCACGTGCCTAGAGCCCGTGCTCCGCAACAAGATAAGTCTCCGCAATGAGAAGCTGGTGCACTGCAAGGAAGAGTAGCCCCCATTTGCTGCAACTAGAGAAAGCCCATGCACAGCAACGAAGACCCAATGCAGCAAAAAATAAATATATAAATTAATTAATTTAAAGAAACAATTGTTAAAAAAAGTACTGACAAACTGAATTAGCAATATATAAAAAAGAAACATCATGATTAAACAGGATTTATCCCAGGGTTAAAACAAGCAATAGAATACACCAATGAACATAATACACCATATTAACAGAATAAGGGCCAAAAAACATACTATCATCTCAATTAATGCAGAAAAAAGCATTTGAGGAATCCAACACCTTTTCATGATAAAAAACACTCAACAAACTAAAAATAGAAGGAAACATCTTTAACCTGATAAAAAGGAGTCACCAAAAAACTCACAGCTGATATGATACATAGTGGCAAAAACTGAAAGCTTTCCCCTTAAGATCTGGAACAAGACAAGGATGTTTGCTCTGGCAACGTCTATTCAATATTGTACTGGAGATTCTAGCCAGGACAATGCAGCAAGAAAAAGAAGTAAAAGTAATATAGACTGGAAATAAAGAAGTAAAACTATCTCTGTTTGCAGACAAAATGATCTTGAATATATAAATTTTAAGGAATCAAAAAATATTTAGAGGTAATAGACAAGTCTAGCAGTTTGCAGGATACGAGATCAGTATAAAAAATCAATTGTATTTCTACACACTAGCAGTGAACAATCCAAAAATGAAATCAAGAAAGCAATTCCATTTACAGTAACATAAAAAGAATAAAATACTTAGGAAGAAATTTGACAAATGAAGTGCAAAACTTATACTCTAAAAACAACAAAACAGGGCTTCCCTGGTGGTGCAGTGGTTGAGAGTCCGCCTGCCAATGCAGGGGACACGGGTTCGTGCCCCAGTCCAGGAAGATCCCACATGCTGTGGAGCAGCTGGGCCCGTGAGCCATGGCCGTTGAGCCTGCGTGTCCGGAGCCTGTGCTCCGCAATGGGAGAGGCCACAACAGTGAGAGGCCCACATACCGCAAAAAAACAAAAAAACCCCAAAAAAACCCCAAAAAAACCCAAAACATTGTTAAAAGAAATTAAACAATTTTTGTTTGTTTGTTTGTTTGTTTTTTGCGGTACACGGGCCCCTCACTGCTGTGGCCTCTCCCGTTGCGGAGCACAGGCTCCGGACATGCAGGCTCAGTGGCCATGGCTCACAGGCCCAGCTGCTCCGCGGCATGTGGGATCTTCCCAGACCGGGGCACGAACCTGTGTCCCCTGCATCGGCAGGCAGACTCTCAACCACTGCATTCCCAGGGAAGCCCAGAAATTAAACAATTTAACTGTTGGATTAAATAGGAGAAGGTTAAATGGAAAGACATTTTTGTTTATAAATTGGATGGCTAATATTGTTAATATGGCAACACTCCCTAAATTAATCTACAGATTCAACACAATTCCTGTCAAAATCCCAGGTAGGTTGTATATGTGTGTGTGTGTGTGTGTGTGTGTGTTTCTAGAAATTGACAACTTGATCCTAAAATTCATATGGAAATGCAAGGGCTCCAGAATAGATAAGACAACCTTGAAAAAGAAAAAGGTGATAAAAAACACACTTCATGATTTCAAAACTTACTACAAAGCTACAGTAATCAAGACAGTGTGGTACTGTAAGACTAGACATATAGATCAACAGAACAGAATTAAGAGTCCAGAAATAAACCCTTACCTACATGGTCAACCTAGTCTTTGACAAGGGTGCCAAGACTATTCAATGGGGAAAAGAGTAGTATTTTCAACAATGGTGCTGGGACAACTGGATATGCAAAATAATAAAGTTAGACCCCTACGTTACTCCATATACAAAATTTAACTCAAAATAGACCAAAGAGATAAAACTAGAAACCTTTTAGAAGAAAACATAGGCATAAATCTTCATGGCCTTGGATTAAGCAGAGGTTTCTTAGATATGACACCAAAAGCACAAGGAACAAAAAATAGGTTAAATTAGACTTCACCAAGTTCGATGAAGCTTTTTTTTACTTCAAAAAAGAAAAAAATGTTTGCACATCAAAGGATACTATCAAGAAAGTAAAAAAGACAATCCACAGAATGGGACAGAATATTTGTACATCTTTTATCTGACAAGGGATATGTATCCAAAATAGAAAAATGATGCTTACAACTCAACAACTAAAAGACAACTCAATTTAAAAATGGGCAATGGATTTAAATAGACATTTCTCCAAAGAAAGTATGACCAACCATCACGTGAAAAAAATCATATGAAAAAAATGACCAATCATCACATGAAAAGATGTGACCATCATTAGGTCAAGGCAAATCAAACTAAAATGAGATGTCACTTCATACCCACTACAATGTACTTAATCAAAAAGATGGAAGATACCAAGGGCCATGGTGAGGCTTCTGAGAAATTGGAACCATTGTACATCACTGTAATGTAAAGTGGTGGAGCCACTCTGGAAAACATTTTGGCAGCTCCTCAAAAAGTTAAACATAGAGTTATAATATGACCCAGCAATCCCACTCCTTAAGTATATATCTGAGGTAACTGAAAACATATGTTCACACAAAAACTTGTACATAAATATTCATAGCAGCACCATTCATAACAGCTCAAAAATGGAAACCATAAACTACATATCAACTAATGAATGGAAAAACAAGATGTTGCATATCCACTCTATGGAATATTATTCAGCTATAAAAAGGAATGAAGTGTGATACCCACTACAACATGGATGAACCTTGAGAACTTTATTCTAAAGGAAAGAAGATGGATATAGAGGCCCATGTTTTATGATTCCGTTTATATGAAATGTCCAGATTAGGCAAGTCTATAGAGATAGGAAGTCAATTAGGAGCTGAAGGAAGCAGGGAATGGGAAGTGACTACTAACGGGTACAGGGCTTCATTTGGGGTGATGAAAATGTTTTGAAATTAGATAGTGGTGATAGCTGCACAACTTTGTGAATATGCTGAAAACTAATGAATTGTACATTTTAGAAGGGTGTTTTATACGTAAAGTATACCTTGATTTAATATGGAAGAACAGAATTACAGTAAGATTATTCTTCCAGGTGGCTGTAATGTTGCACCTTGGCATGGGGCTTAGTGAACAGAGCATGAGCTGCAGTCAGGCCTCATTTGCCATTGTGGCCAGGCACTCCTGGCAAAGGGCACAGCCTGACAACTTTACATGGTAGCTTGGACTGATTTTTACCCCACCCTCCAGGTCAGCCTTTTTCTCTGTCTCAGCCTCTACTCACAGTATAATTCCTTGGCTCATGCCAAAATTGCTCCCTGGAGCTCCTTGACAACCTGAGTCTATTGCTGTCCCTCTCCTGGTCCTCCCTTCCCATCACATCTCTCAGAATTTCCCCTGCTGGACTTTTTAAGCACATAACTTGAATTGGTTTCTGCAGTCTACACATTTCCACCAAACCCAGGCATGATTCTATTTGAGGGTTTTTTCTTTACTAGGGATTAATTCCTCAGGCTTGCTTTCCACATGTTCCTATCTTCTAATCTGACTCTAGATTTTCTATTCCTTGTCTTGCTACCCATCAGTCAGTGGCTGACTTACAAGAATTAGCATGACCCTCACTTCTATTTTTTTCTCAAGCACGCATAAAATATTTTATGCTTACAGCAAAAAAGGACACCTAGTCCACATGTAGTTGGAAAGAGGGAAGTTTGTGAATAATAAACAACATATGAAAAGTCACAAAATCAACCACAGAACAATAAAGTTAAATGCATCTGAGGAGACTGACATTAATTTTTATGTTGATTGTACCTTGAGAAATAATAACCTGATTAAGAAACCAGTAATACAGAATATTAAAATTTTATGCCATCATATACCTAATAGAATGGCCAAAATCCAGAACACTGACAACACCAGATGCTGGGAAGGGATGTGAAACAATGGAACTCTTGTTCACTGCTGGTGGGAATGCAAAATGCTACAGATACTTTGGAAGACAGTTTGGCAGTTTCTTACAAAATGAAACACGTTCTTAACAGATGATTCAGCAATTGTGCTTCTTGGTATTTACCCAAAGGAATTAAAAATTTATCCCCACACAAAAACCAGCACACAGGTGTTTATAGCAGCTTTACTCATAATTGCCAGAACTTGAAAGTAACCAAGTAACTTCAGTAGGTGAATGGATAAATAAACTGTAGTACATTCAGAAAACAAAATGTTATTCAGTGCTAAAAAGCTATCAAGCCATGAAAAGACAAAGAGGAAACAAATGCACACTACTAAGTGAAAGAAGGTGATCTGAAAAGGCTACATGCTGTATGAGTCCAAGTATATGACATTCTAGAAAAGGCAAAACCGTGGAGACAACAAAATAAGCAGTGGTTGGTTGCCAGGGGTGGGGTACGGGAGATGACTAGGCAGAGCACAGAGAATTTGGGGGGTCTTCTCCTTCATCTGGAATGTCCTTATTTCTCCTTTATTCTTGAAGGACAGTTTCACTGGATACAGAATTTATAGTCGACAGCTTTCTTTCAGCACTTTAAAATATTGTGCTACTTCCTTATGGTCTCCATGATTTTAGGTGAGAAATTTGCTGTCCTTTGAATTCCTGTTCCCATATAGATGTATCATTTCTAATTGTTTTTAAGATTTTGTCTTCAGTTTTCAAGAGTTTAATTATGATGTGTGTTGACATAGATTTGGAGGGTTTATCCTTTTTGGGGCTTGCTCAGCTTCTTGAATCTCAAGGCTTGTCTTTTGTCAAGTATGGTTAGTTTTCAGCCATTATTTCTTCAAATGTCCTTTCAGCCCCACTCCCTTGCTTCTCCTTTTGGGACTCTGATAATACAGACCATAGATCTTTCGTTATTTCTCAACTGGTCCCTGAGGCTCTGTTCATATAGTTTATTCCAGTATATTTTTTGTTTTCAGACTAGAACTCTATTGTTCTGTCTTCACGTTCACTGATTCTATTCTAGGTCATTTCCACTCTAGTATTGAGCTATCCAGCAATTTTGAAAAATGTGCTATTATATTTTTACTTCTATCACTTCCATTTGGTTATTTTTTATGAATTCTATTTCTTTGCTAAGATTTTCTATTTTTCCTTTGTTTCAAGAGAATTTGTAATTGATTGTTGAAGCATTTTTATGATAGCTGCTTTAAAATCCTTTCCAGACAGTTCCAACATATGATTCATATTGTTGTTGGCATCGGTTGCTTGTTTTTTCTTTCAAATTGTGATTTCTTGGTTCTTGGTATGATGTATGGTATGATGTATCCTAAACATTTGGTGTATTATGTCAGGAGACTTTGTTTCCTATTTAAGCCTTTTATTTTAGTAGGCAGGCACTCTTGTTTAGGTTTAGCATGTGAGTCTTAACCGAGTTTTGTTAACTATAGTTCTAAAGGCAGTTCTTTAATTTTTAGAACCTTTGAAAAATATTTTGGTCTTCTTTGTTCTACTGCTGCCACTGGGGCTCCCACTGGTCTCTGCTGGTGCTGCCAGAGGCAACAGAGGAGGTTTCACCAGACTGGGCCAACCAGTGTCTCTCAGTAGGGCAGTGGTATGATGGGATCTCCCCACTGGTACTTCCCACTGCCCTGGTATCTGCTGGCAGGGGAGGAAAATCTCAAGCCCACAGAGCAATGAGGCTTCCAAAACTGGGCCACTTGCTGCAGCTGGATTCCTCTTGCCAGTTCTGCCTACCTGCCTCAGTATCTCTTCGCAGAAAGGGAGAATCTCAGGCCTGGAAGGGAAGGAGACTATTTCCCCTAGATGCTTATTATTGGCAGGGTTCCTGATTGACCTTACTTTGCCACCTTTGCCAGGCTAGCCTGGTGTTGCTAGAAAGATTCCCATTGGATCTGAGAGAGAAATAAACCTACCTGTTGCTTCCTTTTGTTGCTAGGTTGAAGATCAGACAACACCAGGTATGGGTGATCTTCTGTTGAGTGGGGGGATGTAAGACATCCTGCTTCTATATTGTTCCTCCAGTCCTGGGGTTCAAACTAGTTTACCTTCTACCACCCTTCAGAATTCTCCTTTGGTTGTATTCTCCTTTGGTTGTCTCTTGCACTATTTCCAGGGTTTATAATTGTGCTTAGTGGAAGTGAATGGAGAGAAACAGGTCTATGCCAGAAGTTCCATTAATTGCTTTTTAAATTAAATAAAACTGCTGATCACTGAAATTAGGGTCTTCCACAACCTCCTTCATCTCACTACCATCATTATCAGGAATGTTCTAACTTATTCTCTTTGTTTCTGCTGATTAATTCAATGCAGGTTGGTGATGAGGTTTAGTTTTGGCATGCTGAATTTGAATCTGTGCTGGGACATGAACTGGTAATCTTCCATATAGGGGGAAAGAAAGGGCTGGGGTGAAAGATCTAACAACATAACAGCACCTTTGCTTTATTTTGTTTTTTGTAAAGGAATGTTCTGATATTTCCAGGAAAATAATGATGGTGAAATTTACTCTAAGGAAACTGACAAGGCCTGAAAGGGAAATCTGGAGCATGCTAGATGAGGTTGTGACAGAGAAGACTGCATGTACCGAACACTCTAAAATGTGGCCCACTGTGGTAGATGCCACAGTAATTTTAAACCCTCTTCTCTCATGTTCTCCTTCTACTATGGAGCCTATAAAAAACATATAGTAACATAGAGCTATATGCATGCACATGTAATTTTTCCAGAATGCCTTGCACACAGGGGTGGCAATGGAGTCAGGTTTAGCCAATGAGATATAAAGAAAAGTCTGCTGGAGAGCCACTGTGAAAGATTTTTTTCTTGATGAAAAGCAGGGTGAACTCTTTTGTCACTCTGGTTGGCCCCAGTTTTCTATGAGGACATGATGCTTGGAACTACTGCAGTCATCTTGAGGTCATGAGGAGAAGGCAATGATAACTGTAAAGAGTCTAGTGCCCTGACGTTGCAGGTCTGTTGAACCACCTGGGTCTCTGGAATCTCCCACCTCTAAACTTTTTATTAAGTAAACAGTCAATGTCCTTATGGTTCACACTGATGCTAGTTGGATTTTCTGTCATTGCAGCCAAAAGCGTTCCTATGGATAAACTCACTGACAGGGTTAGTTAGCACTGTTGTACTTTTTCCTGGTTCCCTTCTTCATTTTACAAATTCCTTGTACCAGTGAAGAGCAACACCACATTGTGTTTCCATTTTCTGCTTATTCCTCTCACCATTAATTAGTCAGACGTTTTCTTTGAAGGTCATCATTGACTACTTTTACAGAAAGCCACAGCAAATAGAATAACTAAATCAATGGGTTTCTACTGCAAAAATTTGCCTTATACATTCAAGGTAAAGGAAACATTTCTCAATAAATCATCATAGAAGGGCATATTGATGATTCTGCAGTAGTACCTCATCAGTATAAAGTCCCCCCCCCAAAAAGTTTCCTCTGCTGAACATGCATTAGTGAACAAGGACCAGAAACTGGATTTAAAATAATGATCTCATTAAACATTTACAGCACAGCAGTAAATTTTTACAAACAGTTGCAATTCTGTAAACCACTCCTAACATACCTAGAAGGAAATGAAAAAAAAAAAAAAAAAAAAAAAAAAACTAATCTGAAAGTCCAGGAAGCTGCTGAAGCAGCACTGAATTTTTTTTTCTCCGCAAGAGGCAACCTGAATCCACAAAACCAGTCTCACTATTTCGGTCTGGAATTTCAGAGGAGGCCTTGTGTTAGGAAAAAAGTAAGCAGACAAAGGACAAGAATAGTCCATTATTGTGGAGAAATGTGTTATGACAAACCACAGCAAAATTCTAAAGCACACAACCATAGGAGCTCAAAGGAATAAAAACACTAAGATTGAAAGAATATGCTTCCTAGAATATGAACACCTCTCCACTCTTAGCTAACCTAATACTGGGTTGGCCAAAAAGTGCCTTCAGTTTTTATGTAAAAATAAAAGACACATTTTTCATTTTCACCAAGAACTTTATTGAACAACATATTAACCGTTTTGTTTCACTACCTTCGGCCATTTTTCAGGCAACTTCATAATTCCATCTTCCCAAAACTTTTTATCTTTCTGAGCAAAGACTGTTCCAGGTGCCTTTTACAGTCTTCCAGAGAATTGAATTTTTTTCTATTAAAAGAATTTTGTAGGGCTTCCCTGGTGGCGCAGTGGTTGAGAGTCTGCCTGACGATGCAGGGGACACGGGTTCGTGCCCTGGTCCGGGAAGATCCCACATGCCATGGAGCTGCTGGGCCCGTGAGCCACGGCTGCTGAGCCTACGCGTCCGGAGCCTGTGCTCCGCAATGGGAGAGGCCACAACAGTGAGAGGCCCGCGTACTGCCAAAAAAAAGTGTAAGATATTATCTGCATTACAGTGAGTCTAGAAATCTCAGGGACCAGAAAGGCATTCATTCTTTTATAATAATGGCTATAGCAAGTCCCAGGCTAAAAACTCATGTGAGGTGAGTATTAAAAGATGCTTAGGGCTTCCCTGGTGGCGCAGTGGTTGACAGTCCGCCTGCCGATGCAGGGGACACGGGTTCGTGCCTCGGTCCGGGAGGATCCCACATGCCGCGGAGCAGCTAGGCCCATGAGCCATGGCCGCTAAGCCTGCACCTCCGGAGCCTGTGCTCCGCAACGGGAGAGGCCACAACAGTGTGAGAGGCCCGTGTACCGAAAAAAAAAAATGCTTAGAATGACTCAGTTGTTGTCGAGTGACCCTGTAGGAATGGTTTCACATTGGTTAACTTGAGATCCAGACAGATGTGTGTGCTCCCAGGTCTGCTGGTCTCAACGACAGAGTTAGGACCACTTCTTGATTCAGCTTCAGTGTTCTTAGCACAGACTTACTCTTTGGGTATAAAATAATGATACAGTTGCACTCAAATTATATTCTTATTTTTCCTTTAATCTAATATTCCAGGTGTTGATGGTTTTTAAAATTCCTGAAGGTTAGAGACAGTTGCTTAAAGATCATTCAGCAAAACTGATATATGATGTTAAACTTGAAGTGAAAAGAACTCTGGCATGTTTTGCCCAATCTCCTTTAGCTATGTGTTTCAATACCTCCATAGGAGTACAGCCGTCTTTCAGCCTATTCATTTGCTTGAAGATTAAAAAATGTGCTGGTATATGTTAAATAAGTGTTCACACACTAAGCTATTATGCATAAAAAGGTAAATGACATTCAATTATTCAATTATAAATAATGTCTAGCATATTTTTGCATGTGTATTTTAAGTCATTTCAGAACATGTTTGCTATAATCAAGTAGTGGTTTCCTTAGAATATCCTATAATATCAATGTAATTATTAACCAAGTCTTCTTAAGCAATTCCCATGAAAATAAAGGCAAGCTGGGCAAGTTATGCTTGCACAATATTCCTTGAGGACTTTCTAACCGAGGCCACCATACAGAGCGAATAGCAGCACCTTCACTGCTATGACAATAAGCACATACCACTCCATCCTGTCACTTCCTAAATGGTGGACTCTACAGAAGTACACACTGGCTAAGTCTTTGTTTGGGTGTTGATGGAAGTGTATGTACATGGGGAGGAGAGAAGGTTGCTATATAACTTTTTAAGGAGATGTTTGTCTTGCAAAGATACATGTCAAAGAGTCAAACTTGTGAAAAGGAAAGGAGAAAATGTCGTGTCAAAGTCTTCCCTATTTAAACATACTTCTCTATATAGTTTTACCAGATTTGTGGAGGATGTTTCTTACTTCCCGTTTTTAATCTCCATTAGTTAAAGATAAAAGATCAGGAGTTTGTGCAAAAAGTCCTCCTTATTCCTCGTTTTGCAATTGTCAGATAACATGGAATGACTCATACATAAATCGAAGAGCAGAGAAAAACATTCCACAATTAAAAGAATAAGAGCAATACCAATAAAAGCACACATTTATTAACATATACCAAGTGGCAGACACGGGGCTAAGTGTTTCACATGGATTCTCTCATTTAATCCTCACCACAGACTTATAAAGAAGGGCTGCTAATACATCCATTCTACCCAGAGGGGAAGTAAGGCTCAGATCAGGGAACTTGACTCCAGCCCCAGAACCCATAAGCAGCAGAGTCAGGTTCAGACCCAGGTTACCCCAGCTTCAGAACTCCAGCTGTGATTCAGGAGACTGTACTGACTACTGACATTTCCTAACAACCACCCACAGTCTGCACCAGAGAAGCCAGGTGCTGGGCAAACAAAAGGTCTAAAGTATCTGAACCTGAAAAGGCCAATCCTGAGGGTAAGGAACAGTTCTGAGTCTCCCCAGCGTGTCTGCTCTATGGAGCTGGACTTGGGCTCAGAATTCAATGAAGGGAGAAGATAGTATGTGTTTAATGTTTCATTCTGCCCCCAGAATGAAAACAAGAAAGCTCAGATGCTATATTTCTGACATCTAGCTCCTGCCTTTCTCCTTGAAGTGGATACCATACAACCTGAGGCTGCAGGGATTAGAAGTGATTAGTGGGAAGCATGAATTTTGGGAGTCTCTAAAGTCATCCTCACTTTCTCTCTGGGCCTCGGGATATGAATCTAGCCTGGTTAAAGTGCAGCAACGGCAGTGCAAAGAGTTCTGTCTCTGCCACTTACTGGTCTTACTACTTCAGATTCTTGGACTTCCCTGAGCTCAGCTTCATCAGCAGGAAAAGGATACTACTCCTCACCACACATATGTAAATAGGACAGCACTTATGGTGGTCAGCAGCCAGCAGCTAGGGGTCAATTTGGAAGAGGGTGAAATTGGACAGACCACCTCAACATAAAAAGCCATTCCATAGTTGAAAGTAAAGTACTATCAAGTTGCCTCGGCTTGAACAAAGCCAGTGCAGGACCTTAAAGGATGTTACTTTATTTATTTACTTATTTATTTATTAGATTTTTTTTGATGTGGACCATTTTAAAAGTCTTTGTTGAATTTGTAACAATATTTCTTCTGTTTTATCTTTTTTGGCCACGAGGCATGTGGGATCTTAGCTCCCTGACCAGGGATGGAACCCACATCCCCTGTATTGGAAGGCAAAGTCAACCCCTGGACTGCCAGGGAAGTCCCTAAAGGATGTTGCTTTAAAATGTTGCTATATTCCAAGGAGAATTATTTTCTTTCTGCTATGGTGCTTTGAGTTTCATATAATCCACATAAAGGACACACCTTGTGACAAATTATTTTCCAAATTAATATTAAGGTGTGTGTTACATTTCTCAAATAAATTACATTTATTACATTTCTCAAATACTGCAGTTAAGTGGCTAGAATATGATGTAAAAGGAAATGAAACAAAAGACTGACATTAATACTGGAGTTTTTAATCACTAAAATGAAACTATCAAACAATCTGGCCCTGTGGATGGAGATAATGCAGATGGTCATAATTACTCAGCCAAAGGAAATTATGGACCTGGCTTCCACAGGTATATGGAAACAAATGAGGCCTGTGTTGGCTTTCTCTTGAGTTAATTCAAAGCACTTGGCCAGGCTCATGCATCCTTCTAGCTTTGAGAGGTGGCCATAACTCAGGAATCATGACCTGATTTAAGAGAAAGTGGGAAAGTGGCTAACTACCCCACTCATATAGGCAGTAACATGGATTTTAGCTTTGCAAGGACATTTCTTAACAAACCATATGGCCCATTTCTGTCTTTTAATGTTAGAAAAATCCCCTAAAATAGTATTTCTTATAAAAATAACATTCTTTTCCCACTCCAAGTATCTTGGCATCTAAATGCTATTTTAAGCGTTTTAGAAAGATAAACTGGTCCAAGCTGTTTACAACAACTACCACTGCTGTGGCCAGAGATAGAGAGCTTTGCTTGAATTGCCAAGAAGGGAACAAGGGCGTCATATAAGCCCTGGAAAACAAGCCAAGGGGACAAGTCCTGCTGTGGGCTCCAAGAGGATCTGAAAGGCTGCCAAAGCTTAGGGGCTGCAGTGGGAGTGTGTGGGGGATGAGAGAAGGGGTCTTTTCTCCAAATTTTTATTCAAGGACTGCATGTTAACGCTCAAGTGGCCCAGCTCCATTATTTCAGCTACTCTGAACAGGTCTTCCTAACAACAAGAAAGAAGCCACCAATAAGTTACAAAACTTTTTATTTCTCTACAAGGCTGGGGCCTGGTCTTTGTTTAATGCATGTTCTGGTGTCCAATATCTGGGAGAAGAAAATTGATTTCAACACTTAGGTAATTATAGTTGACTCTTACTGACTCAGGGACCAATTACTCAGACTGCAGATTGCCGTGTGGCGTCCGTTTTTCTTCCCCATGCTTTTTCCCCTGTGAAGACCCAAGGTTTGTTGCTTTCTTCACACACAGATGGATCCAGTCTGGGCCACAGCATATGCTGAGAACTCAAGGGCAGAAGGCTCCTCATTGGGCTCCCAGGCCCAGAGGCCCAGGCCTCCCTTTTCACTAGTGCCACCTCCATAATCTCCCCATTGCTCCCATTTAGCTGAGGACCATGGGTATGGATGAGGCTCTAACCAATTGACAAGCTACTTCTCGGTGCCTCAAAGTGCAATATGCAGACCACCTGCTTCAGAAGCATCAGAAGGGCTTGCTAAAATATGGCCTCCTGAGTCAGAATGAGCCGCTGGGAATCTGTACTTTTAACATGCTCCCCTGGTTATTCTTCTGAATGTATAGGTTCAACAACCATAACCATAGGTGCAAAGTTTTAATATCTAAATCAATTTTGTTCTTGAGTCTGATAGCGAATTCAAAAAGCAAAGAACAGCATCTGGATCTTGTTGTTTCCTAGAATTTGGAAGGTGAGAGATTGGATTGTGAGGGATAATGGTATTTGGGAAGGACTGGGAACAGGTGGGAACCTAGTAGAAAAAGGCCAACAGAATCCCTCACTTGACTGTATCGAGTAACATGTGCTAGTGTAATAGTAAGGGTGGCCTGGGTATGAATTGGGAAGTATCCTGGATTTCCCTCTTAAGTGTCAGGGCTGTGTAGGTACTCCAAAATTAAACAGCAGTACAGTGCTTGCCGCTAAACCACGTTATCTATTAAACAGCCACAATGATAACCCATACACCGTTTGACTTAGGTTTTGTCTGCCATTGTGGAGATGTTTGTAAATAAGGTTGGTGGTTGCGGTTCTAACTTTTCTCAATTCAAACTCCACCCCTGTCAGTTGAGTCCAGGAGGTCTTTATTTCTTCTCTATGCCTTAATTTCCCCTATTAGGGAATGCACGTGCTTATGGTACCAGTCATTTGTACCTTTAGGGTGGGTTGTTAAAGAGGGCTGAGCAGTGAAAAAAGCAGGGCGCAAAACAGACATTAATATTAGTAATCACTGTTAATAATTTCACATTGTCCTTATAAAAATTAACACTGCACTGACCAATGAGGAGAAGATGAACCGCTTAGCTGAAGTCTGAGGATTATTTATGGATTTAAATTATTCACGTGCTGCCCATCATCTACTGCCACAGACATTTCAAAGTTCACAGCTCTTGGAATATCATATACTTTTCTGGAGCTTCCACACAGACCTGCTTATTCTCATAAAAGATGGCTGTGAGCCTTGTAAATTGCTCTCATTCATTTTAGGCCTAATAGGTTGGTGATGTTTTTGTTCATTTTTAAAAAAATCAGAACGTTTTGCTTTAATCCGGGTCATACCTATCAACAGAATCTAAATAAACCTCGGTATGTTGTACAACCTCCACAGTGTAACAATAAAATGTTCGCTGCAACTGCTGCCCTCATACCCCAAAGCATTTACAATACATCTGACAAAGTGTGTCTATTTCCATGGTACCTATCACCATGGTAGCTGAGCAGCACTCCTCTTGGAACAATCAAGTTAGTAATATAGCCTTTGGCTACTGCTTCCTAAAAGCTTTGCTCTTGAATAGATAAATGGGACACTTTTTTTTTTTTTTTAAGTAGCTATAAAACCCCTCCAAAATAAACAACTGTTGCTAAATACTTCTTAATTTCACTAAAAAATAATAAACCTTCTTCCCCTCCATACCAGTTAGAGAAACATTTCTTATTTCTTTCATTTACAGAAGTATTTCCAAGCTTCAAGACCATGCAAAATATACAGACTGTATTGTGCATTGAACTACATTTTAACCTTTGCATAAAGGTTAAGAAAAGGGATAGTAAAGGATAAATTAGGAGTTTGGGATTAACAGATACACACTACTATACATGAAATGGAAAAACAGCAAGGAACTACTATATAGCACAGGCAACTGTATTCAGTATCTTGTAATAACCTATAATGGAAAAGAATCTGAAAAACACACACACACACACAAACACACGCACATATACACACACACACACACATATATATGAATCATATATATATATATATGAATCACTTTTCTGTACACCTGAAACTAATACAACATTGTAAATCAACTATACTTCAATAAAAAAATTTTTTTTAAAGAGATAGTAGTGATATAGCAATTGTTTACAGTAAGGTCAATTTTATAATAATTTGAACCGATCAGAATATTTATTGAATCAATAAAGTGCAAGGGTAGTGCCTATTCCCAATGACCCCCAATACAGGCTTTATAATATGCTTCGTGGCACTGCCATATAAAGCTGACAGCAGTGTAAACTGATGTTATTTTTCTCAAGAGCACTTTGGCAATGGCAGCCTGAAAATGTTCATACCTTTTATCTTAGTCCATTTGGGCAGCTTTAACAAAATACCACAAATTGGGTAGCTTATAAACAACAGAAATTTATTTCTCACAGTCTGGAGGCTAGAAGTCCAAGATCAAGGTGCCAGCATAGTCATGATCTGCTGAGGGCCCTCTTCCTGGTTCATAGCCAGGGCATTTTTGCTGTGTCCTCACATGGTAAAAGGGGTGAGGGATCTCTGTGGGGTCTCTTTTATAAGAACATTAATCCCACTTCTGAGAGCCTCACCCTCATGACCTAAGCACCTCCCAAGTGCCCCCCACCACATAATACCGTCACATCCGACATTAAGATTTCAATATATGAATTTGGAGGGCACACATTCAGACCATAGTACCTTTTAATATGGTAATTCCACTTCCAGGAATCTATCCCAAGAAAATTATTTTAAACAGATACAAAGCCTTATAACAAAGATGCTCACTGGAGTGGTATTTAAAATAGAAAAAAACAAAAACCTAAATGTTAAACAAGAAAGAATATGTAAGCAAATAATTGGAAGGTGATGGGCATCTTTGTGCTGACATTAAAAATCATGTTTATGGGGCTTCCCTGGTAGCGCAGTGGTTGGGAGTCCACCTGCCGATTCAGGGGACGCGGGTTTGTGCCCCGGTCCGGGAAGATCCCACATGTCGCAGAGCAGCTGGGCCCGTGAGCCATGGCCGCTGAGCCTGCGCGTCTGGAGCCTGTGCTCCACAACGGGAGAGGCCACAGCAGTGAGAGGCCCGCGTACCGCAAAAAAAAAAAAAAAAAAAAATCATGTTTATGCAGCACGGTGTTGGCACAAAAACAGACATATAGATCAGTGGAACAGAATAAAGAGCCCAGAAATAAACCCACACATCTGTGGTAAGTTACTCTATGACAAAGGAGGCAAGAATATACAATAGAGAAAAGACAGTCTCTTCAGCAAGTGGTGTTGGGAAAGCTGGACAGCTACATATAAATCAATGAAATTAGAAAACTCCCTCACACCAGGTACAAAAATGGCTTAAAGACCTAAATATAAGACGTGACAACATAAAGCTCCCAGAAGGGAACATAGGCAAAACATTCTCGGACATAAATTGTAGCAATATTTTCTTAGATCAGTCTCCCAAGGCAAAAGAAATAAAAGCAAAAATAAACAAATGGGACCGAATCAAACTTAAAGGCTTCTGCACAGCAAAGGAAACATCAACAAAACGAAAAGACAACCTACGGAATGGGAGAAAATATTTGCAAACAATGTGACCGACATGGGGTCAATAGAAAAAATATACAAAGCGCTCATACAACTCAATATCAAAAACCTAGACAACCCAATCAAAGAATGGGCAGAAGACCTACATAGACATTTCTCCAAAGAAGACATACAGATGGCCAATAGGTGCATGAAAAGATGCTCAACATTGCTAATCATTAGAGAAACACAAATCAAAACTACAATGAGGTAACACCTCATACTGGTCAGAATGGCTATCATCAAAAAGTCTACAAATGATAAATGCTGGAGAGGGAGTGGAGAAATGGGAACCCTCATACACTGTTGGTGGGAATGTAAATTGGTGCAGCCACTATGAAGAACAGTATGGAGGTTCCTTAAAAACTAAAAATAGAGCTACTGCATGATCCAGCAATCCCACTCCTGGGCATATATCCAGAAAAGATAAAAACTCTAATTCAAAAAGATATATACAACCCAATGTTCATAGCAGCACTGTTTACAACAGCTAAGACATGGAAACAACCCAAGTGCCCATGAACAGACAACTGGTTTAAGAAGATGTGGTATATACAATGGAATATTACCCAGTCATAATAAACAATGAAACATTGCCATTTGTAGCAACATGGATGGACCTAGAGATTATCACACTAAGTGAAGGAAGTCAGATAGAGAAAGACAAATATTATATGATATCATGTATATGTGGAATCTAAAAAATAATACAAATGAATCGATATACAAAACAGAAACAGTCTCATAGACACAGAAAACAAAATTACAGTTACCAAAGGGAAAAGGGAAGAAGGGAGGGATAAATTAGGAGTATGAGATTAACAGATACAAACTACTATACATAAAATAGATAAGCAATAAGAATTTACTGTATAACACAGGGAACTATATTCAATACCTTGTAATAACCTATAATGGAAAATAATCTGAAAAAATATACATATATAAACTGAATCACTTTGCTGCAAAAAAAATTTTTTAGAGTGATGTGTTTAATATTTTTATTTAGCACAGCAAATACATGATTTAAAGGATAAAAAAATCATGTTTATGAAGAGTTTTTAATAACTGAGGAAAATGTTTATCATATGATGTTAAGTAAAAAAGCAACAAACCACATTATATATACAGCATAATATGTATAAAGTATGTAAAAATATGTACATAAAAATATTGGAAAATACGTTGAAATTGGCAGTGGTTAACCCTAGGTGGTTGCATTGTGGATGACAGTTATTTTTGTCCTTTATACATTTCTTAATTAATAGTATCAGTATTTAATAGACATAATAATAGATTGTGTATCACTGTCTTTCTCATTCTTCTTTTCTCTGCCTCTCTTTCCCTTCATTCTAAGTGTCCATAAAATAAAACTAAAATTTACATTATTAACTCCATATTTATTGAATACAATTTAGAATTCTACATGCACCCACCCATCAAATACTAACTGAGCTTTATGTGCAAGGAACAATTCTTAATTTGTACATATGATCAGACATTTTCTCTAACAAAAAAATTAGTTACTTTGCTTTTAAATTATTTGGTTCTTGATAGATTGTTTTCCTCTATGAGTTACTATCCCTCAGTAGAAAAAAACTTTAAACCTAAAAAATGATAATTTGATAAATACTAAAATTTTACATCCCCAAATGTTGACCATATACTGCAATAGGCACTGGGAAATAATGAATCTGGGATATTCATTCTATAGTCTCCCCCTGGACTATATCACCCACATTCATGGTTACCACTAGACGTGTGCACTACTAATTCTGTATCTCTAGCCTGGATCTTGCTCTGAGTTCCAGACTCAGTCACTAACTGCTTACTAAATATATCTTCCTGAATGTCTCATAGGCATCTATGAACTCATCCTTCCTGCATCACCTTCTCCTCAGACTGTGTTCTGGTAACTAGCACTTCTGTTCACACAGTCAATAAAATCAGAACACAAGGATCACCTCAGATTCTTTATTCTCTTCCACTGTCCCCTGTGTGCCCACCCTCACACCTTGATTTCTACTTCCCAAATCTCTCAAGTTCATCTGCTCATCTTAAACCCTCATCACCTCTCAGTAGATTTTTGTTATGAGCTTCTAGCTACCCTCTTGGTTGCCAATCTATCCTTCACATGGAGAAATCTTTCTAAAATGTAAATTAGATCATGGCACTCCCCTTTAAGAAGCTAGAAGTCTGCTTAGCATGCATGCCCTGCCTGATCAGGCTCCCTCCCATCTGCCCGACTTCATCTCCCATGGCTTCACCACTGACATCCAGCAATACAGAAAAACAGAGCTAATCTGGTTCTCTGAACCCACATGTTATTTCCTCCCTTTGGGACTTTCCACATACTCTTCTCTTCAACTGGGATCCTTTCATCTTTGCCATCTCTCTGCAAGCTACACATTTTCCAAACCTTAGCATAAGGTTCAGCACCTCTTGTTTCCCTTCCTCTGTGGCATCACAATGTCTTGTATATATTCTCATGATATTTTATTTATTCAACCAAAATCTACTAAGCATCGAACATTATGCCATTCACTGTGCTTGCTGCTGGGTGTATAGACATTTCTGCCCCTGCAGAGGGACTCCCATCACTATTACTGCCCTAGCTTATTTACACCTCTGTCTCCCCTGAACTGCTAGAGGGCAGGGACTGGATCATAATCATCTTTGTATTCTCAGAATTTGGCAAAAGGAGGTACTTAATAAGTGTGTGTTGAACCAACTGAAACTGCAATGTTTTGACTACAGTGTTTTGAATAATGAAATTTTGTAACTGTAAAAGTAACTCCTAATTTCCAATGAGTAGTGCTTGATACTTCATAAGAGAAAAACACAACTCTATATTTCCATGGAGCAAGATCAACTGTATTCAGAGAGCACATGGTTCCGGAGTCTTTAGGGATGCTTTGAGATACGAGTGGATAATTTCTGAGTTCATAATCCATAATTAAAGTGACTGATGGTAGGGAATATTTAGTCCCATTGTAGTCCACTTCTAGAAACTGTGATTTCTAATCCACGCTGCACTAATCTGCCTGATAGAAATCTTACTTGTGGTTTTATTCAGCGTTTAGGGATACAGGCAAGAGAAAGGAGTAGAAATTTGATTTATAGCTAGAGAAGTAACGTTTTGGTTCTTGATTAATATTTAAAAAATCAAACACAAAATATTTGTTGACATTCACTCTGTGGTTGATGTATGAATCTGTCAACCCCATTCTCTCTTACTAAGGCATTCTCTGGGTTTTGTACTGAGGCTTATTCCAAACTCAATCTCTGTTTCTATTCTAAATTGCTAATTGGCATCACCTTTTGCTTTTTTTTTCACTGAATCAGTTTAAAAATGTACAAAGACGGTATTGATTTTCATGAGTTAACACTATGACTTTTTTAAATCTAAATGTTTCCAAATCATCCTTGGATAGGGGAAGTGAAAACTGCACATTTACAATATGGTTGAGATAGAAAATATATCTTGCATATTTGAAATGATGTAGATTCAATACGAATCTTTGTCAATTTATTAAGCATTTAAGACTAGGACCTCTCCCTTCCTCCTTCCCTCCCTTTCTTTCTTTCCTTCTTTTTTTAACTTCCTTTTAGAAAATTGAAAGAAGCTTGGTTAGAGTATCTCTCTGGCCAGTCCCAGAACACTTTATGATATACTGATATACTTTCCTAAGGTCCATTCACTGTAGGATTGAATGTTGCAAATGATGGGTTTTACCACAACATTTGAAAACTTTCTTTGTTCCTCAAACCAGGTGAGCCAAGTTACAAATCTGTTTATTCATTTCTATTTCCTGAAAGATTAGATACTCTAGCTCAATAGTGGGTTCCTTGAAGGGCTCCCTTCTCTTGCTTTAGAATTACTCTTTATTTCCTTAATCTTTTTGGTTTCAGGTAGTTGACCTTATTAGTCAGAGAAGTGTTCTTGACTTCTGTCTGCCATGAAAGAAAACTGATGACCCATCTAATTTGCTCTTCTTTGGTTTTCCATTCTTGTCAAAGCCAACTCCTTTACTATGAATAGTACCCTAGTGCTTTGATAGTCTTTGTGTCATTCTTATTATCAAGTATTGTGCTTTGAGTTAGTTTCTCAAAAGTAATAATTTTAGTGATTGACTTTCACAGGCTCAGAAAGCTTCTGCATTTAGAGTTCTGTAATGAGTCAAGTAAAATATATATAGTGTATATATAGTTTGCAATTATATAATCATACAACTAAGACTTTTTTTTACTTAGAACAAGGCTTTTTGAAAAATGTAAAGTCTTCCTCACTCCAACCCATTCTTCTTACTTAGTTTTTGATATTTTTACTTACGGTGGTTACTATGATTTATTTAAATTATCTTTTTGCAACCGTTTCTTGATTTATTAATTTCAGGTAGTACCTGTTACATAAAAATTTTAAATTTAGTGCACTTTCACTACTACTCATTTCCTTTCCAGTTACGGATTTTTCACTTTATTTTTAGAGCCAAGGTTTGTAAAATTTACATTCTTTTAAATAGCTATAATTAAAGACTTCTCTGCTTTTCTATGGGGGTGATAAAATTTATGGTGTATATACAGAGTTATTGTTTTACAACGCTTTAAATTTTATACAGAAATAAGTGATGTGTTTAGATGAAAAGAAAGGGCATGTGATCTATATCACTAAACGTCCCACTGATCAACAGGAAAAAGGTTCAATCATTAAGAATACAATACATTTTCTACTAACTTCTTTTCAACTTTCTTTGCTTTTATAGGTCATATTCAGCTACCACTCTTTCCTATATTTTGCTCCATCCTCTTCCTTGAGTTTACTTTTGTTTTGTTAAGGTTTTGTCCTTGAGAATTTTTTTTTTTCGCATGGGGTACTTGAGTGGAAAAACTTTCAAAGTCTGCAAGACAGAAAATATCTTGATTTTGCTCTTTTACGTGAATAATAGTTTGGGTGAGTATAGAAATCTAGGCTTAAAATCATTTCTCCACACAAATCTGAAATCGTAGTTCCTCTATCTTCTTGTGTATAGTGCTGTTGATAAGAAATATAATATCGGACAGATTTTCATTCCTTCATTCTTTATTCTTCATTCTCTATGCTTCCTTCAATCTCCCCACTCTGGAATATTAAAAAGTATCTTTATCCTTACAGTTCTAAAATTTCATCAGATCATGTCTAGCTATGCGTCTCCTTCCATTCACTCCATACTTGGTAGTTATTTTCAGCTTGAAGATTCATGTCTTTCTAAACCTCAAGGAAATTTCCTTTTTCTGTTATTATTAGTATTTTGGCTATTATTACTTCCTCCTTTCCATTGTTCTGAAACTCTGATTAGATGATGGCCTCCTAGTGTAGCCTCCAGGCCTTTTACATTTTTGGTGATTTTCACCTTTTAAGTCTTTAGTTTTACCCTTCAGGGAGAGTTCCCTGATACCAAATTCAGATCACCAGCTTGGTCTTTAGTCTTATCTATCATTCTACAATTCATGCTACCACTGGATTTTTAAACATCATATTTATAATTTCGAGGAACTCATTCTCCTTTGTCCCTCATTCACAGCAGCTTGTTTTCATTTTGTGGTTGAAATACCTTTCTCTAATCACTGTAAGGATATTAATTATAGCTTTTAAAAGATTCTTCCACCCCTTCCACCCATTTTCTTTGATTTATCTCTATTTCCTTTTGGCCAATTATCCATTTGTCCTTTTAAAATAGCTGTTTCTCATCTCAGTTTCCTTTCATGTTGTTAGTTTTCCTCAAAATCTGGTGTAGGGGAGGTAAAAGATTTCCTCAACCCTTTTTGAGTCTCTGGCTGGGTCTGAAAATTAAGCTGACAAAGACAGGAGAAAAGCATACAAACTTATTTAATATAAGTTTTATGTTATAGGAAGCCTTCGTAAGGAAATGAAGACTCGAAGAAATGGTTAAACCTGAGTATTTTTATATTAGGTTTGATGAAGACTATAAAGTCATGGAAAGATATGATAGGGCAAAGAGTATGAGGTAAGTGTAAACTGGAGGAAACTTAGCGAGGCCTATTCGTTCAGACTCCTCTCTGTGTTCCTTTGTCTCTGGAGATAAGGATGCTCCTTACCTCCAGGTAAGGATAGGGTACCACTCACTTGAGGGTCTTATGACCTGCTTCAGGGGAAAGTCAGAAAGTCCTTCCTATACATGCCATTTCTCAAATCCTTTCAGCTTGAAATATTCAATATGCCAAGGTGCCATATTTTAGGGTAGTGTGTCCTGAACACTGTCACTAGTGATTTCTTTTCCTTTTTATCTTCTTAAAAACAGCTTTATTGAGGTATAACTTACATGAAATTATACTTACCAAAATGTGGTGATCTTGATTGTGATTCTTACTTATGAATGAAGAACACAAATGAGAAGGCAGTTTGTATGCTACTGATACGCATGTTTTTCTAATAGGCAAGCCTCCCCAGACAGGAAGTGATTCTCAAACTTAAGTACATCTGAGAGGAGGGGCCTGTTGCGCCCGTGCAACTGGCATCCTACTGAGGGTCTGGAGCACATGTGCGCATGGAGTGGCGGAAAACGGGAAGGAGTCTAACTAGAGCTGTCATGGGACGCTCCAGCTCACGGTATGTGGAGAGATTTGCTGCATTTCTAAAGAATCTCAGAAAATAAGCTTATTTCAGAACCTAAACCAGACTTTGCTTTTCTTCACTTTGAGGGAGCACACAGGTATTGAATTCTCTGCCACTGGGCACACCAAGCTGTGTGGCTAACAGGGTCATGGTGCTCAGGCCAGGTGTCAGGCCTGTGCCTCTGAGGTGGGAGAGCCGAGTTCAGGACATTCGTCCACCAGAGACCTCCCGGCTCCACGTAGTATCAAATGGCGAAAGCTCTCCCAGATATCTCCATCTCAATGCTAAGACCCAGCTCCACTCAACAACCAGAAAGCTAAAGTGCTGGACACCCTATGCCAAACAACTAGCAAGACAGGAACACAACCCCACCCATTAGCAGAGAGGCTGCCTAAGGTCACAGACACCCCAAAACACACCACTGGATGCGGTCTTGCCCACCAGAAAGACAAGATCCAGCTTCATCCACCAGAACACAGGCACCAGTCCCCGCCACCAGGAAGCCTACACAACCCACTGAACAAACCTTAGCCACTGGGGGCAGACACCAAAAACAACGGGAACTACGAACCTGCAGCCTGTGAAAAGGAGACCCCAAACACAGTTAGTTAAGCAAAATGAGAAGACAGAGAAGCACACAGCAGATGAAGGAGCAAGATTAAAAACCTAACAGACCAAACAAATGAAGAGGAAATAGGCAGTCTACCTGAAAAAGAATTCAGAGTAATGATAGTAAAGATGATCCAAAATCTTGGAACTAGAATGGAGAAAATACAAGAAACGTTTAACAAGGACCTAGAAGAACTAAAGAGCAAACAAACAATGATGAAGACCACAATAAATGAAATTAAAAATTCTCTAGAAGGAATCTATAGCAGAATAACTGAGGCAGAAGAACGGATAAGTGACCTGGAAGACAAAATAGTGGAAATAACAACTGCAGAGCAGAATAAAGAAAAAAGAATGAGGACAGTCTTAGAGATCTCTGGGACAACATTAAACGCACCAACATTTGAATTATAGGGGTCCCAGGAGAAGATGAGAAAAAGAAAGGGACTGAGAAAATATTTGAAGAGATTATAGTTGAAAACGTCCCTAACATGGGAAAGGAAATAGTCAATCAAATCCAGGACGCTCAGAGAGTCCCATACAGGATAAATCCAAGGAGAAACACGCCAAGACACATATTAATCAAACTATCAAAAATTAAATACAAAGAAAAAATATTAAAAGCAGCGAGGGAAAAGCAACAAATAACATACAAGGGAAGCCCCATAAGGTTAAGAGCTGATCTTTCAGCAGAAACTCTTCAAGCCAGAAGGGAGTGGCAAGACATAAAGTGAAGACAGGGAAAAACCTACAACTAAGATTACTCTACCCAACAAGGATCTCATTCAGATTCGACAGAGAAATGAAAACCTTTACAATCAAAACCTAAGAGAATTCAGCACCACCAAACCAGATGTACAATAAATGCTAAAGGAACTTCTCTAGGCAGGAGACACAAGAGATGGAAAAGACCTACAACAACAAACCCAAAACAATCAAGAAAATGGTAATAGGAACATACATTTTGATAATTACCTTAAATGTAAATGGATTAAATGCTCCCACCAAAAGACACAGACTGGCTGAATGGATACAAAAACAAGACCCATATATATGCTGTCTACAAGAGACCCACTTCAGACCTAGGGACACATACACACTGAAAGTGAGGGGATGGAAAAAGATATTCCATGCAAATGGAAATCAAAAGAAAGCTGGAGTAGCAAGTCTCATATCAGACAAAATAGAGTTTAAAGTAAAGACTATTACAAGAGACAAAGAAGGACACTACATAATGATCAAGGGATCAACCCAAGAAGAAGATATAACAACTGTAAAGACTTATGCACTCAGCATAGGGGCACCTCAATACATAAGGCAAATGCTAACAGCCATAAAAGGGGAAAGTGACAGTAACACAATCATAGTAGGGGACATTAACACCCCACTTTCACCAATGGACAGATCATCCAAAATGAAAATAAATAAGGAAACACAGCTTTAAATGATACATTAAAAAAGATGGACTTAATTGGTATTTTCAGGATATTCCATCCAAAAACAACAGAATACACTTTCTTCTCAAGTGCTCATGGAACATTCTCCAGGATACATCATATCTTGGGTCACAAATCAAGCCTTGGTAAATTTAAGAAAACTGAAATCATATCAAGTATCTTTTCCAACCACAACACTATGAGACTAGATATCAATTACAGGAAAAAATCTGTAAAAAATACGAACACATGGAGGCTAAACAATACATGACTTAATAACCAAGAGATCAGTGCAGAAATCAAAGAGGAAATCAAAAAATACTTAGAAACAAATGACAATGAAAACACGATGACCCAAAACCTATGGGATGCAGCAAAAGCAGTTCTAAGAGGGAAGTTTATAGCAATACAATCTTATCTCAAGAAACAAGAAACACCTCAAATAAACAACCTAACCTTACACCTAAAGCAATTAGAGAAAGAGCAAAAAAACCCCAAGGTTAGCAGAAGGAAAGAAATCATAAAGATCAGATCAGAAATAAACGAAAAAGAAATAAAGGAAATGATAGCAAAGATCAATAAAACTAAAATCTGGTTCTTTGAGAAGATAAACAAAATTGAGAAACCATTAGCCAGACTCATCAAGAAAAAATGGGAGAAAATTCAAATCAGTAGAATTAGAAATGAAAAAGGAGAAGTAACAACTGACATGGCAGAAATACAAAGGATCATGAGCGATTACTACAAGCAACTCTATGCCAATAAAATGGACAACCTGGAAGAAATGGACAAATTCTTAGAAAAGCACAATGTTCCAAGACTCAATCAGGAAGAAATAGAAAATATAAAGAGACCAATCACAAGCACTGAAATTGAGACTGTGATTTAAAATCTTCCAACAAACAAAAGCCCAGGACCAGATGGCTTCACAGGCGAAATCTATCAAACATTTAGAGAAGAGCTAACACCTATCCTTCTCAAACTCTTCCAATATATAGCAGAGGGAGGAACACACCCAAACTCATTCTACGAGGCCACCATCACCCTGATACCAAAACCAGACAAAGATGTCACAAAGAAAGAAAACTACAGGCCAATGTCACTGATGAACATAGATGAAAAAATCCTCAACAAAATACTAGCAAACAGAATCCAACAGCACATTAAAAGGATCACACACCATGATCAATTGGGGTGTATCCCAGGAATGCAAGGATTCTTCAATATATGCAAATCAATCAATGTGATAAACCATATTAACAAATTGAAGAAGAAAAACCATATATCACCTCAACAGATGCAGAAAAAGCTTTCAACAAAATTCAACACCCATTTATGATAAAAACTCTCCAGAAAGTAGGCATAGAGGGAACTTACCTCAACATAATAAAGGTCATATATGACAAACCCACAGCCAACATCGTTCTCAGTGGTGAAAAAATGAAACCATTTCCTCTAAGATCAGGAACAAGACAAGGTTGCCCACTCTCACCACTATTATTCAACATAGTTTTGGAAATTTTAGCCACAGCAATCAGAGAAGAAAAAGAAATAAAAGAAATCCAAATCGGAAAAGAAGTAAAGCTGCCACTGTTTGCAGATGACATGATACTATATATTGAGAATCCTAAAGATGCTACCAGAAAACTACTAGAGCTAACCAATGAATTTGGTAAAATAGCAGGATACAAAACTAATGCACAGAAATCTCGTGCATTCCTATACACTAATGATGAAAAATCTGAAAGAGAAATTAAGGAAACACTCCCATTTACCATTGCAACAAAAAGAATAAAACACCTAGAATAAACCTACCTAAGGAGACAAAAGACCTGTATGCAGAAAACTATAAGACACTGATGAAAAAAATTAAAGATGATACAAACAAATGGAGAGATATACCATGTTCTTGGATTGGAAGCATCAACATTGTGAAAATGACTATACTACACAAAGCAATCTACAGATTCAGTGTAATGCCTATCAAACTACCAATGGCATTTTTCACAGAATGAGAACAAAAAATTTCTCAATTTGTATGGAAACACAAAAGACCCTTAATAGCCAAAGCAATATTGAGAAAGAAAAATGGAGCTGGAGGAATCAGGCTCCTGGACTTCAGACTATACTACAAAGCTACAGTAATCAAGACAGTATGGTTCTGGCAGAAAAACAGAAATATTGATCAATGGAACAGGATAGAAAGCCCAGAGATAAACTCACGCACATATGGTCACCTTATTTTCGATAAAGGAGGCAAGAATATACAATGGAGAAAAGACAGCCTCTTCAATAACTAGTGCTAGGAAAACTGGACAGCTACATGTAAAAGAATGAAATTAGAACACTCCCTAAACACCACACACAAAAATAAACTCAAAATGGATTAAAGACCTAAATGTAAGGCCAGACACTATAAAACTCTTAGAGGAAAACATAGGCAGAACACTCTATGACATAAATCACAGCAAGATCCTTTTTGACCCACCTCCTACAGAAATGGATATAAAAACAAAAATAAACAAATGGGACCTAATGAAATTTAAAAGCTTTTGCACAGCAAAGGAAGCCATAAATAAGACGAAAAGACAACCCTCAGAATGGGAGAAAATATTTTCAAGTGAAGCAACTGACAAAGGATTAAACTCCAAAATTTACAAGCAGCTCATGCAGCCCAATATCAAAAAAACAAACAACCCAATCCAAAAATGGGCAGAAGACCTAAAGAGACATTTCTCCAAAGAAGATACACAGATTGCCAACAAACACATGAAAGGATGCTCAACATCACTAATTAGAGAAATGCAAATCAAAACTACAATGAGTTATCACCTCACACGAGTCAGAATGGCCATCATCAAAAAATCTACAAACAACGCTGGAGGGGGTGTGGAGAAAAAGGAACCCTCTTGCACTGTGGGAGGAAATGTAAATTGATACAGCCACTATGGAGAACAGTATGGAGGTTCCTTAAAAAGCTAAAAATAGAACTACCATATGACCCAGCAATCCCACTACTGGGCATATAACCTGAGAAAACTATAATTCAAAAAGAGTCATGTACCACAATGTTCACTGCAGCTCTATTTACAATAGCCAGGACATGGAAGCAACTTAAGTGTCCATCAACAGATGAATGGATAAAGAAGATGTGGCACCTATATACAGTGGAATATTACTCAGCCATAAAAAGAAATGAAATTGAGTTATCTGTAGTGAGGTGGATGGACCTAGGGACTGTCATACAGAGTGAAGTAAGTCAGAAAGAGAAGAATAAATACTGTATGCTAAGACATATATATGGAATCTAAAAAAGTAAAAAAAACACGTTCTGAAGAACCTAGGGGCAGAACAGGAATAAAGACGCAGACTTGAGGACATGGGGAGGGGGAAGGGTAAGCTGGGACGAAGTGAGAGAGTGGCATGGACTTATATATACTATAAGTAAATGTAAAATAGATAGCTAGTGGTAAGCAGGCAAATAGCAGAGGGAGATCAGCTCAGTGCTCTGTGACCACCTAGAGGAGTGGGATAGGTAGGGTGCGAGGGAGACCGAAGAGGGAGGAGATACGGGGATATAGGTATATGTATAGCTGATTCACTTTGTTATAAAGCAGAAACTAACACACCATTGTAAAGCAATTATTCTCCAATAAAGATGTTAAAAAAAAAACTTAAGTATATCTTAGCATCATCAGGATATTTTTAACAATGCAGTTGCCCAGGTCCTGACCTACGCCAATTAAATCAGGAGTGGGGCTTAGGCATCAGTATTTTTTTGAGCTCCTCAAGTATTTTAATGTACAGTTCGGTTAACAAGCACTGCTATTAGGTATGTGTGCAGGCAACAGGCTCATAGACCCAGGGCTCCCAATTACAAAGCAAGAGGGCCATAGTTTGGGATTGGAAGTGTTTAGTGTTTCTAGAAGAAAATGTCTATCCTCTCTTTTCTTCTCCCTCTGTATCTGTTGTGGAGGTCTGGAGTTTCTTTAGCTTTGCTATGTCTCCCTGAAACCAGAGTTCTCTTTCAAGATGCTCTCCCCAGCAGGTAGGAGTGCTTTCCTTAGGAAGTGTTCTCTAGCTTTAGTCAAAGGTCTCAAGTTCCATCACCAGCTCTACTTAGGGATGGGAGTGAGCCCTGTTGTCTCACCCTGATGTGCATAGAGAGGTCCCCCAGCCCACCTTGCCTGTGGTATTTGTTAAACTGGAAGCCTTTCTAGGTTTTCTTGGGATGAACTGCACCAAGAGCTGGTGTCTGGATTTCCTCTGCAATTCCATTGCCAATTCAATCCAATCTGCTTTGTTTTTCAGAAATTCTTCAAAACTTCTTTGTCCACTGATTTCACTAGTTCATATTTTCCAGTGATTATATAAATGTATTATTAAAAAAAATATTTTCTGTCATCTCAATGGGAAAATGGGAGGGAGCAGAGGTGGGCACAACTGCTTGCTTTGTCATCATAAACTGGTAGCCCCTCAAACCGTTCTGGATATCTTCTAAAGCCTGGTACAATTTAACTCTGTTGTCAAACTTTCCTCTGATGTGACCACTGTTTTATTAATACATATCTGTTCCTGGCTTTGCTATAACTCAATTATAATTATTTGGAAACTCACTTAACATCTTTGTGTTGGTTTTCCTCATTTTTAGAGTGAAGAGGGCTAATAGGGATTTTCTAAATTTCTTCCCAGCATTAATATTTAAGTATTCTAAAATTATCTTTAGTATCATAGGATTGTGCCACTATCTGAAAATCAGGGTGTCCTGCATAAAATACCTTTTTAACATAGAGAGGGAGGACCTACGTGTATTATGTAACTAGAACCCTGCTGGATTGCCCAGAGTTTAGTAAATCTATTTTAGAGAAAGAACTAAAATAGGATAATGTAAAAGCAACTAGCCCGGTGGCTACTTTAGATTTAGTGGTCACAGAAGGCCTCTCTGAGGTGTCATGTAGGCTGAGAACAGAATAAAAAGATAGAAAGAGCCATAGAGAAATCAGGAATGGAGAAAACGCTGGGCAAAGAGAACAGTAAGTACAATGCCTTGAGACAGGAACAAACTTGGCATTCTAGAGAAACATGAACGTCAGTGTGGCTGGAAAATGGTGTATGAGAAGGAAAGTGGTATGAAGTAAGGTCAGAGAGTGAGGCAGAAATCAGATCTTCTAGGATATTTTAAGTCACAGCAAGGAGCTCAGATTTTACTGAGAGCACTGGGAAGACAATGAATGACAGCAGCCTCTGAATCATGCTTCTGTAGCTGCCAGAACAGCCTGTAGGGGGCAAGAGCAAAGCAAAGGACCAGAAAGAAACACTGAGCCGATGCAGGGGACACGGGTTCGTGCCCCAGTCCGGGAAGATCCCACATGCCGCGGAGCGGCTGGGCCCGTGAGCCATGGCCGCTGAGCCTGCGCGTCTGGAGCCTGTGCTCCACAACAGGAGAAGCCACAGCAGTGAGAGGCCTGCGTACCGCAAAAGAAACAATGAGCAACCTTGATCAGTTTTTGCACAATTCACCTCCTGCAGCATTTTCTAGACTATTAATGCACATTTCTATGTCCATTTAATTGAATATGGCTCCTGTTTTGACTCTTTTGCACAAAGTATGCTTTAACTCTAGTAGCCCAATTCAATACGGATGCTGCCCAAAACTGTTCCTCTACCTGTGCCTTACTTTTGCCTATAATGCATTCAGACAATGCTACTACAGAAAAATGCATGCAATAAATCCAAACAAAGGCTAGTCAATACTACCACAGGTAAGTGAGTTCAGCCAAAAAAGGAAGTCAGTCTGCTTCATGCTGACACATCCAAAGATGATTTCTGATGAGCGCAGGATATGCTCAGAACTAGACTGACACTTCAGTTCCCTTCACCTTTGTACACACCTCAATTTGGTTTAAAAGAGATGTATTCCAAAGCAAATGGTCCCTTTGGTTCTGAAACCTTACTTTAATTCTAAACACCATCTTTCAGTATAGGGCCTTCCTTGCATTTGCCTTCTTCAGTCAGATGTTTTGTTACTCAGCTCTTATTCCTCAGTTACCCAGTTTTTTAAATCAGAAATTTTGTTTTTACTTCAATAAAATATCGATCATAGTCAACTCTCAACAAAGGTATACTAGCATGACATTTAAATGCAGTAGATTACCTATCTGGAAACAAGGAGAGCCATAGCTCAGGACAGGTGGGAAGGAGAGGAAAATCACTCTCAGTGGGCATAAAAGACTGGCAAACACCACAAGAATGGAGGGAAGAAATAACATATGTGAGTGTGTGTGTACAAACTTATACACAGTATATACTTCTTTTGAGATCAGAATTGCATCACAAGATATTTCATATGACAAAGGATAATTAAATATCTTTTTCAAGAAGCATTAATTGCAAGCTTCTGAAAATAATTCTGAAGATTTGCATGGTGCAAAAACATTACAGTACATCAATTACAAAACTGAGAAAATGCCATATGGTGACTTAGAACCTCAAAGCTTCAGGTTGAAGAGAAAATTTGTTATATTCTTATACCCTCTACAATATTCAATATTGACAGCCAAGCCCCAACATTAAGAGTCAATTTATAGTTAGATATGCAAATTACTGGTTACACAACACAAACTAGCCTAATGAGATTCTGAACTTATACTAGTTACTTGTTCCATCTTTCAAACCCAACCCTGATGATGCCATAGAAAAAAAAGGGAGGTTGACGGACCTTGGAAACTCATATACAGACTGAGAAATCCTTCAAAGGAGAGTAGTGTCTGGGTTCCAGTATGCACAGCAGACAGGAGTCCAGAGCGAGAGGATAGGAAACCACAAGTGAAAGACTGGAATGGAGCTTCTCAGTTTTCTTCTCCCCCTATTGCCCCGGGGTAGGTCACCAGAGGCAGAAAAACAGCAATTCCACCTCTCAGGGCGGCACCAGAGAATTCCCCCATCCTCTAGGGTGAAGAAGCAGAGAGGTTCCCAGAAAGCTAAAGTCACTTGGTGGTGCTATGGCTGAGTGACAGGGTACAGGCGGTTGGTAGTGAGGTGGTGGGGCAGGAGGGACCAACAAGTCTAGACCATAACAGCAGAGGCCTTCCACTTTGAAGAACATTCTCTTTGCCACTCCTTAGGCTTACTATGAGGGGCCCAAGCTAGAATCTCAAAATATATAAAACATAATTGATCAAACTATGGGGTGCAATAGATTAAGCAAAAATTGAAACTGGAAAGTTTAATAAACCCTGCAGAGCAGCTCATATATCAAGCACACAAAAATTAACAAAGTTATATAAGATTTAAATATCAGAATTTAGTTCTAACTAATAGAGAACTTTACATCCAACAGAGAATATATATATTGTTTTCTTTAAGGATACATGAAACATTTGTAAAAATAAACTGCTTGCCAGGACACAATGAAAAACTTAATAAATCCCAGAGAATCAACATTATAGACATTCAAGACTAACCAAAATGTAATAAAATTAAAAGTCATAAGGGAAAACTTACATCTGAATGACAGTGAAAAACACATGTCAAAATTTGTGAGAATTTTAAAATTATTAGTCAGAATATAAGAAGGTAAAAATAAATGAGCTATATTTTCAACTCAAGTATTAGAAGAGCAACAGAAAAAAATCCAAAGAAATAAGAGAGAAGGAAATAATATCAGCATGAAAATAAATCAATAAAATAGAGAAGAAAATAACAAAAAGGGGGAAAATGAAAAACCAAAAGCTGCTTTTTTGAAAAGATAAATAAGACACACTGGACTGATCAAGAAAAGGAGAAAGAAGAAACAAATAAACAAAATGCAACATGACAAGAAATAACTACAAACACAACAGAGATTACAAAATAATATTATGGGCAACTATACATCAATTATATGAAAACTAGAATAAAATAGATATATTTGGGGGGAATATAGTACAAATTAGTACCAAAAAAAGAGTCGAAATCTTAATGCTAAACAGTAGTATTCAAAGAAATTGAAATAGCAATCAAAGACTTCCTCTATAAAAGAAACCCATAGATTCCAGGTGGTTTTACATTTTAGTTCTACCATACGTTTTTTTTTTAGTAATTTTTTTATTGGAGTATAGTTGCTTTACAATGTTGTGTTAGTTTCTACTGTACAGCAAAGTGAATCAGCTATATATATACATATATCCCCTCTTTTTTGGATTTCCTTCCCATTTAGGTCACCACAGAGCATTGAGTAGAGTTCCCTGTGCTGTACAGTAGGTTCTCATTCATTATCTATTTTATACATGGTATCAATAGTGTTTATGTGTCAATCCCAATCTCCCCAATTCATCCCACTCCCCCACTCCCCCTTGGTATCCATATGTTTGTTCTCTACGTCTGTGTCTCTATTTCTGCTTTGTAAGTAAGATCATCTATACCATTTTTTTTCAGATTCCACATATATGCGTTAATATGTTTGTTTTTCTCTTTCTTACTTCACTCTGTATGACAGACTCTAGGTCCATCCACATCTCTACAAATGACCCAATTTCGTTCCTTTTTATGGCTGAGTAATATTCCATTGTATTTATGTACCATATCTTCTTTATCCATTCCTCTGTTGACGGACATTTAGGTTGTTTCCATGTCCTGGCTATTGTAAATAGTGCTGCACTGAACATTGGGGTGCATGTGTTGTTCTGAATTATAGTTTTCTCTGGGTATATGCCCAGTAGTGGGATTGCTGGGTCACGTGGTGGTTCTATTTTTAGTTTTTTAAGGAACCTCCATACTGTTCTCCAGGCTGTATCAATTTACATTCCTACCAACAGTGCAAGAGGGTTCCCTTTTCTCCACACCCTCTCCAGCATTTACTGTTTGTAGATTTTCTGATGATGGCCATTCTGACTGGTGTGAGGTGATATCTCATTGCAGTTTTGTTTTTGTTTTTTTGCGGTATGCGGGCCTCTCACTGCTGTGGCCTCTCCCGTTGCGGAGCACAGGCTCCGGACACACAGTCTCAGCGGCCATGGCTCACGGGCCTAGCCGCTCCGCAGCATGTGGGATCTTCCCAGACCAGGGCATGATCCCATGTCCCCTGCATCGGCAGGCGGACTCTCAACCACTGCGCCACCAGGGAAGCCCTCAATGCAGTTTTGATTTGCATTTCTCTAATAATTAGAGATGTTGAGCATTTTTCATGTGTTTGTTGGCCATCTGTATGTCTTCTCTGAAGAAATGTCTATTTAGGTCTTCTGCCCACTTTTGGACTGGGTTGTTTTCAAAGACTAGATGATGCCTATTTTATTCAAGTTGTTCCAGAAACAGACAAAGAGGGAAAACTATCCACATCATTTTATGCTGCAAGTATAATCCTGATTCCAAAATGAGATGAGGGCATTACAAGACAAAATGATTACATGCTCCAGTTATTTATGAGAGACAGTAAAGCACAGCATATAGGAACACAGATTCCAGGGCTGGGCTTTCTGAGTTTCAACTGCAGCTTCACCATTGACTAGCCATGTGACCTTGGGAATGTTACTTAACTTCCTTGTACCTTAGTCTCCTCATCAGTAAAATGAGAATGACAAATATTAGTATATATGTCACAAGTTGTGAAGATAAAATGAGTCAATATATGTAAAGTCCTTGGCCAGTGTCTGGTATGGAGTAAATGTCCTGAAAGTGTCAGTAACTGTTAATATTGATATGAATATCAAAGTTATAAATAAATAGTAGCTGATCAACATATATTAAAATGCTATATAAAACAGTAGTTAATCAAACCAGAGGTTATTTCAGGAATGTAAGATTGTTTAACTTTAGAAAACCTATCAGTTTAATTTACTACATTAATTGGCCAAAAGAGAAAAATCACATGATTATCTTACTAGACACAGATAAAGCATTTAAAGTTAAATTCCTATTTATTTATTTATTTATTTATTTATTTTTGGTTGCGTTGGGTCTTCACTGCGGTCCGCGGGCTTCTCATTGCGGTGGCCTCTCTTGTTGCAGAGCATGGGCTCTAGGCACGCGGGCTTCAGTAGTTGTGGCACATGGGCTTGACAGTTGTGGCTCACGGGCTCTAGAGCGCAGGCTCAGTAGTTGTGGCGCACAGGCTTAGTTGCTCCGTGGCATGTGGGATCTTCCTGGACCAGGGCTCGAATCTGTGTCCCCTGCACTGGCAGGCAGATTCTTTTTTTTTTCTCCTTTGTTCCTATTTAATTGCTAGGAAAACCAGGGTACCCAGGAGAGCAGACAGGGCATAGAGGGTAAAGGATGATGGATTGGGAACCCTGACCCAGCCCAAAGCCAGGAAGTAGGTGTGCAGGAAGCAAGAAAAGGAACAAGGTCTACCTTGCCTGTCCTAAGCCGTGCAGGAAAGCTCAGTTTGGAAGAGATGAGGGTGGGCCCTGTCCCAGCACAATCCAAAAGCTTCGCTCCTGCCCCCACTCACGCATTCTTGATCTGGGCATCTTCTGAATTGCGAGTGATCTGGAGCACAGAGTAATAATCCTGGCCCATGGTTTGTTGGTTGTCTGTCGGTGGATAGTCCTGACTCCAGTGGATCTGTTAGTCTGCATTCCGTGGTTGCTCCTGACAACCGCACAGGGGCACGCCAGGAGTTGTAATCCTTCCTCGCAGGCAGATTCTTAACCACTGTGCCACCGGGGAAGCCCTAAATTCCTATTTATGACCGAAAAATATTGGAGAAGTAGGAATACAAGGAAATTTCCTTCCTTATGGCTGTATGTAAAAATCAAATTATAGAAATCATACTGAATGGAGAAAGTTTAAATGTATTCCCTTTATGATCAGGCATAAGACAAGTATGATCATCTATACAGAAATCCCAAAAGATTCAACAGACATGATATGGAACTAATACATGAGTTTGGCAAATATGTCAGATATAAAATATATATGTATATACGTGTCCACACACACACACACACACACACACACACACATACAGAGCATTCCTCTATACCAATAATAGCCAACAAAAAATACACTGCTGAATTTATAACAGCAATGGAAACCACTGGAATTAATGTAAAAGGGTACAAGATCTTTATTTAGAAAAACTTTAAACTCCACTGAATAATCCAATAAACAAACAAAGGACTCAAGTAAGTGGCGATATAACAATAAAAATTCCAATATGATTTTTTTAGAACTTAAAAAATGTATTATAAAACTTAAATGTAAGAATAAAGAACCATGCAAAACGGAGTCAATTTGGGGGGAGAAAAGAGGGTAGACTCACCCTAGCAAATATTAAGGCAAACAACTAAACTATAATAGCAATAAAAATAAATGTTTGACACAAGAACAGAAAATTAAACCAATGGAAGAGAATCAAGAGTTCATGAACAGAACCATAGATTGAAACCTGATATATGATAAAGGTGGTACCACAGTTCTGTGGGGGAAGGATAAATTGTCCAATAAATTCTGCTGAGAAAATCGACTCATTACATATGAAGAATGCTAGATTCTTAACTCATAGTATATTCAAACGTAAACTACAAATGGATTAAGTATGTAAAGGTAAATCTAGATAGTAAAAGATAATGCAAGAAAATAACTTTGTGTCTTGAAAATGTGTTTAACCAAAAAGGAGAAACCACAAAGTGAAAAATTTGTATAGTTGACTACATCAAAATAAGGATTTCTGTTCAACAAACTGCACAACAGAGTTAACAAATGGGTGACAAACTAGAGGAAGGTCTAAACCAATAAGAGAATAAACAAGAAGAAGATGGAAAACCAAATATAACTAGCCAATTCACATATAAGGAAGCCTGAAGAGCTAACAAGTATATAAAGAGATGCTCAACCACACTTGTAATTAAGAAAAAGAGAGAGAGAGAGGGCTTTTTATTCCTGTCAGATCGATCAGAATTAGAAATTCAAATAATACCAAATGTTAGCAAGCACAGAAGGGGAAAGGAAGAGGAAATAAAACCTTTCCATGCCTGGCTGGTAGGAATGTAAACGGATTCAAGCCATCTGGAGAAAAACCTAGCAGTATTTAGTTAAATTAGGTATGCAAATAACTAATGAGGTAGCAATCCTGTCATATGATGTATAGACTATAGAAATTCTGCCATAGGTTTATAACAAGACACATGTGGGATGCTTATGACAGTGTTGTATATGAATGGCAGTGCGAGATTGGAAGCCGCCTAGAAGTCCATCATCAGGGAATGCATAAGTGAAATCTGATGGATGCACACAATGAAATACTATGAAGTAGTTGGAAGCAATGAACTAGTTGCACATGTATCACTGTCTTAATAACACGGTTGAAGTAGAAAATGTAAGAAACAGAATGAGAATTGTAGCACAGTATCACTTTTTAAAATTAAAAACACTTATACCAAACATCTAGTTTATATACATAAACCCAAGGATGTATATCACTCCCATTACAGTGAGTGATGAGAAGGAGAGGGGAATGGGACTGAGTAAGCAGAAAGAAGGGGTAAAATCAAATAGCATAAAATAACAGAGGGGCCTTTCACTGACTGATGAGTATACATATCATCATAATAAAGAACATGATTAATTTGTATCTCTGTATTTGAGGAGTGTGTTCCCTCCACTTATCATGAGGAAAAAATTACTGTCGTATACCGACAGCCAATCATTTTATTTATGTCCCTGCAGAAACTGAGGTTTTCAGATTAAAAGAAGATTTAGCTTATTCACTCTAACAGACATAATTAAATCCATTTGTATGCTCTTTGTAAGTCCTTAGGCTCCGGCAACATTTATCACTGTTGACTGGAAAGTGTCTCATGTCTCAAGACCTGACTGGATTAATCTGGTCAAGCTGACATAGCAACGGCATATTAAAAATGTCTTAAATAATATGGAATAGTCTGATTGGCAATATATTTTCTCAAACCTTGAACTAAATTCTGCATTTGGAATGACTATATTATTGATGCATTTGTTGAAATGACCTACAGCTGACTTCTCTGCAATCAATGTTTAGTCTGAAATGGGACATTTCTGCATTTTCTAGATAATATTCATCATGGTCAGAAAGATACTTTGATTAATGCTAACAAACTTATTAAATTCCTTAATTATACATTTCAAGAAAGTATTTTACTCTAATGTCAACAATAGTCACTGACATGAACATTATTCAAATAATGCTCAGAACACAAATGGTTTCTCAGATCATTTCCATTTTTACTCTTTTGGGTAACACTGACATTATCCAGCTTAGGTACCCACTTAAATTGCATATTACATCTTGGGATGGTTCTTTGGTGATCATCCTAGTTTTTCCCTAAAGGCCTATCAGAAGGGTTCTGCTCTGTTACAAAATTATCAATCTCAGTAATTGTGGAAGAACTTAACCCAAAAGTTTCACTATGTGGATCAAAGGATCTGATTAGAGTAATGTTGTTTCTTTAAGGTTTCATGTATAGCACTATATATAAGTTAAAGCCTCACAAATCTCCGCAGTGTACACTGAACTAAAAGGTTTTTATTTGCAGTTGTTTTCAAAACAGAACATTATTTTTTTATAGCAATGTAGCTGAATGCCAGAAAGTCCAAGGAGCACGACTACAATTGTAATGCTGACTGGTAGACTGTGTAATTATTTGTTTACATTATTTGCTCCTCCTTTCTTTCATCCTGCTTACCCATCCATTAACTTCAGGCTTGGCTATGTGTGGCATACTTCAGCTAATGGTATGTGAGGGAACATTCATTTCCCACATCTGAGCAGAAACTTCATGTGACTGTGTGGCTTGGCTGGGGCTATCTTGCTTCATCCTTGTACCAGGAGAACAGCATGTCCTAGAAAGGGACTGCTCCTTTAGCCTGGGTTCCAAAATGAAAGAACACATAGAGCCGAGCCTAACAAAGCATAGCAGAGCCAAACCTTGATGTAATGTGCAGAAGAAAAACTATTTCTTGTTGTAAACTACTGAGATCTGGGATTTATTTGTTATAAACTAGAAAAAGCTGGAGAATTCACTGATTTAGTGGGTGACAAAAGAATTTAGCATCTGTTTTATCCATATAAATTAAGAATAATTCTTCTTTTCTCTGACTTTAACTATTGATTCCTAAATCTACCTTTGATTATTTAAGCACAGTTTCAATTTAACTGTATAGAATCTATCTATCCATCTGTCTACTTACCTATCAATATCAGAAAAATTCTAGCACTTTACAGATTGAGTCCATAAAAATATTCAAATGATATGCTGACTTGGCCCCAAATCTTATATATATTGACCACACATTAGATGATGAGGTTGGGGGCGGTAATTTTACGCAGTCCTTATGTGGAAGAGCCAAAGGGTGGCAGACTAGTGGTGAAATAGAACCCAGAGGTACTCTCAGTTGCCACCATGTATACCTCTTTCAAGCAGGTAAATCCTCCCAGTCACCCTGGAAGGTCAACCTTCCAGTTTGATATCCAATATACCATCCCCCAGCCTTGGAGGGAACCACCCCAAAAGGAAATGCTTATGTTTGTCATATTTTTCTTTACTTGTTATTTCCATGTGGTACCTAGTACAGGGCTTGCAAGTAATAGGCATTTAATAATGTTTACTGAATAAGTGAAAGAGTAAATGTATGCATAATGGAATTTTTTATTGATTGTTTAAACGACAGGCAAAGAGAGGTTGAGAGAAAATATATGTGAGTTACATCCACTATTTCTCATCCCAGACACATTGTCTATAAATGCTGCTTCCACTTTTGCCTTCGAATAGGAGTTGACAAGAAGGAAAAGTATCACCAAGGAAGATTCTTCTCTGGCACTCACCTTGTCTTAAGAGCCTTCACTAGGGGTACTACTCTCCAGGAACATTCAGCTCTAGGATGATATGTGCAAAATCAACAAGGATGCCAGACTATGGGCTCAAGAGGAAAGGTAGAAGGAGTAACTAGTAACTGTCACTTTTCCTCTACTGGATCCTGAGTTCCTTCAGGTCAAGGAAGACACTGTGCTAGGTGGTGAGCACATAAACAATGACAAACAAAACATGGTCCAGGTCCTCCTAGAGCTTATACTCTATCAGGGATATACTCATTAATGAATGAATACAGGGATAAATCTGTAATTTAAAACCATGATAAAAGCTACAAAGAATAGCAAGCTACCAGAAATGTAATGTAGTTTTAAAATTTTTACTTCTTAGGGCTCTCATTTTATTCTTGGCTTCCCTGGAGATTTAGACAGATTTAGCTTGTGAAGTTGAAGTCAGGGCAACTATTCAGCTAAGTTTCCAACAATTTAGCTAATGTTTAAACTTCTCGACTTCTCCACTGTCAACAGCAATTTAATAACTGCATTTACCTGCCTGGCAGAGGACAAGGTCATGTGCCTTTATGCTGAGGCCAAAGGTAGAATGACTTTGCTTTTAAAGCTGCAGGATCATTGCTAAATGCATGGTCACTACCAACTAAATGAATGACTTGGCCCACAGCAAAATTACCTTGGTGTCTTCAGATGGCTTTCTGCCCAAGTCACTCATCATTCCCAGGGCCAAGACACCACTTAAAAGGTCAGTAGCATAACTTAATAAAAGGACAAGTTCTTTTGTATTCTTAGGCCTTATTGTGAAAGAAGGGAGGCTGTTGTATTGGGTTGGCCCAAAAGTTCATTTGGGTTTTTCCGTAACATCTTAGGGAAAAACCCGAACGAACTTTTGGGCCAACCCAATAATTTTGTTTCAGTTTTTTTTTTTTTTTTTTTTTTTTTGCTGTACGCAGGCCTCTCACTGCTGTGCCCTCTCCCGTTGCGGAGCACAGGCTCCGGATGCGCAGGCTCAGCGGCCATGGCTCACGGGCCCAGCCGCTCCACAGCATGTGGGATCTTCCTGGACCGGGGCACGAACCCGTGTCTCCTGAATTGGCAGGCGGACTCTCAACCACTGCGCCACCAGGGAAGCCCTGTTTCAGTTTTTAAAGGAGAAAATCTCTTGCTGAATTGATTGTCCTTGTAGAGATGCTAAATGGAAAATGCAATTGACTACAGCTACATGAACAGATCCTGGGGCCAGGGCTGGAAGGCCTGGTAACAAATCCATATGTTGCCAGCAACAAATTCCTGAATTTCTACAAAGGTATGGAGCCCAATGTGATTCTCAGGGGTGCTAAATACTTACTGAAGAAGCTGGAAGCTACTATAACCTAGCCATCAAAGGATGTAATCTGGACAAGAGCTGTTCCTCCAAGATGGATGAGTCTGTCACAAAGCAGAGATTCAGGTCAATAAGGATAGTCCATCAAGAAACAATTTTTCAGGATTTCCTATTCTTGGCCCCTAGACCCTAAATCTAAGGAACATTACATTAGTAAGAGCTTCTTAATCAAACTCAAGGGGCAAAAAGCAGGAAAATACAAGATCTAGAAAATTTTTAAATGGAACTGCCTGTTCTCAAAGAATATGACTGCTGTAGTATTGTGAAGTAATCACTGGATACTCTCAAGTTTAGGTTAGGTTGGCTAACATTATTATTGTGGTAGAATCTCATTGTTTTTGGTCTACTTGCTCCCCAAGGAGAGAACTCTCAGGAAAACAACATTTTGTTTTGCTGTGAATAAATGCTGATTAATGAATGGCAATCAGACTCTCCTCCCTTCCTCTCACAAACACCTCATCCTCTTTCAAGATTGGTTGAAATATCATCTCACTTGATATGTATCATTAACCTCCCCAGGTAATTACTGGCTTCTTCTCTGTGTTCATTGTTCATATCTTTGTTATTGTGCTCATTACTGTATACTGTGCTTATTTGTTTAGATGTCTTTTCCTCTGTATAGAGTGATGATTTGCTTGAGGCTACCCTCTTAGCTTGTTTATCATTGAATTCTCAACTGTTAGTACTGTCTGTTACCAAGTACATGCTGAATAAATGCTTACAGAATTGAATTTAAATCTGGATAAAAGATTCTAATAGCCCATCACAGGATTTGGGCTCTCAAACTTTTCATCCATGTTAGGTAGGAAGCTAGTGATTATACCTATAACAGATAATGCAAAAGTTGGCAGAGACGGCAAATGCATTCAGTGAAAGAATCCTCCCAAATCTTGACACACTAGAAAAATGGGGTTAACCTAACAAGATCAAGTTTAGTAGCAATAAAATGTAAGGTCTAGTATTTCCCTCCAAAGTGCCAACGATGATAAATATCATCAACATATGAGATAAATTTAAGAATGGACCAAGGATGGAAAGTAAGCCTGGAAGCAGTGAGTTCCCTGTCACTCAAAATGTGCATAAAGTTTTTAGTTCCTTCCAACCCAGAAACTCTCTGATCCTGAGCTCTCTGATCAGTCAAGTTAAAAAAAAATGGAGGTTCCCTGATTTCTAGAAAAAGATAACATCATCTCAACAGTGATCATTTCTAATATTACGTCCCACTGAAAGAATGAGTAGTTATAATGGCCTGTCATTTTATTAACAGATTACAAGACCTAATTTTTTATAAAGCATTACGAATCAAGCTAAAAAAAATATTGTGACTGAGAAAGTCCTCTATCTTTCTGTAAGCACTAGATTTAAGGTTTGTTTCTGAGATAATCACTGTTTCCAGATAACCACGCTTCTGAAGCACTTTGAAAATTTCAGTTGTGAGTGGAAGTCTGTATTTTACCTGTACAACCAGAGTTGCTGAGTAATATTTTGATCCATTTTGGTATAGTCAACATTCTTCTAGATTCATATAATGGAGCAAGAGGAAAGCCATTTGAACCTGTTCCAGCTGGAAGCCTGTCATCATCTATACCAACAAAATAGATAATGCAGGAGATATGATTTTGGTGGCTGAAACAGCTATGATTTCCATCTCACTGTGGCTAATATAAATCTGTCTTACATGTTTATGAACCAAGCTAGAATGCTATTACTAAGAAATGGAGGTAACATCTTTTTCTTAAGGGAAAAACAGAACTTGTTCCAATATCACCTAATACTGAGTAACCAACATATTTTTTTGCACTTAACTTTTTATGAAAAAGAAGAAAATGGTATAAATAAGTAATAAAGGCACATCTAACAAGCTGATATTAAAAATTTAGTGAGGGAAGTAGGGAAAAAGCAACTTTTAGCTTATATCTCCTGGTCAGGATTTAACTTCCAAGCAGTGGAAATGAAAATGGACAAAAGGGGAGAAGTTCAGAGTTCTTGACAAATGCTATAACATATGACATTAGCAAGTCACTTTCTGCTCTCTTAAGAAAAGGAAACGAAAATTTCGACAAGAAGAGACAATTTCAGAGAGATCAAACAGGAAGTGATGACCCAGGATTGGACCTAGCTCTCATGAACTCCACAACTCATCCTATCTAATATAATTTGTATTTCTCAACATTAAATAAAATAACTCTGATTCTTCTTCCATCTGACCACACAGCATCTCTGAGGGAGAAAAAGAAAAGAATTGGCATTTTCCAAAAATAAATTATATTCGAAGACAAAGGTTAGCAAACTTCTTCTGTAAAGGGCCAATACTTCCGGCCTTGTGGGCTACATGGTCTCAGTGGCAACTACACCACTCTGCCCCTGTAGCAAAAAAGCCAAAGACAATATGTAAGTGAAAAAGCATGGCTGTGTTCTAATAAAATTATATTTAAAAAATAACAGGTGGGAACCAAGATGGCGGAGTAGAAGGATGTGGTCTCACTCCCTCTTGCAAGAACACCAGAATCACAACTAGCTGCTGGACAATCACCGACAGGAAGACACTGGAACTCACCAAAAAAGATACCCCACATCCAAAGACAAAGGAGAAGCCAAAATGAGATGGCAGAAGGGGAGCAATCACAGTAAAATCAAATCCCATAACTGCTGGTGGTTGACTCACAGACTGGAGAATACTTACACCACAGAAGTCCACCCACTGGAGTGAAGGTTCTGAGCCCCACGTCAGGTTTCCAAACCTGGGGGTCTGGCAATGGAAGGAGGAATTCCTAGGGAATCAGACTTTGAAGGCTAGTGGGATTTGACTACAGGACTTTGACAGGACTGGGGGAAAGAGAGACTCCACTCTTGGAGGGCACACACAAAGTAGTGTGCGCATCGGGACCCAGGGGAAGGAGCAGTGACCCCAGGGGAGACTGAACCAGACCTACCTGCTAGTATTGGAGAGTCTCCTGCAGAGGCAGAGGGTGGCTGTGGCTCACCTCAGGCCAAACAACAAGCAGGGAGGGAACCCAGTCCCACCCATCAACAGTCAAGCAAATTAAAGTTTTACTGAGCTCTGCCCACCACAGCAACAGTCAGCTCTACCCACCACCAGTCCCTCCCATCAGGAAACTTGCAAAAGCCTCTTAGATACCCTCATCCACCAGAGGGCAGACAGCAGAAGCAAGAAGAACTATAATCCTGCAGCCTGTGTAACAAAACCCACATTCACAGAAAGATAGACAAGATGAAAAGGCAGAGGGCTATGTACCAGATGAAGGAACAAGATAAAACCCCAGAAAAACAACTAAATGAAGTAGAGATAGGCAACCTTCCAGAAAAAGAATTCAGAATAATGATAGTGAAGATGATCCAGGTCCTCGGAAACAGAACGGAGGCAAAGATCGAGAAGATGCAACAAATGTTTAACAGAGACTTAGAAGAATTAGAGAACAAACAAACAGAGATGAACAATACAATAACTGAAATGAAAACTACACTAGAAGGAATCAATAGCAGAATAACTGAGGCAGAAGAACGGATAAGTGACCTGGAAGACAGAATGGTGGAATTCACTGCTGCGGAACAGAATAAAGAAAAAAGAATGAAAAGGAATGAAGACAGCCTAAGAGACCTCTGGGACAACATTAAACACAACAACATTCACATTATAGGGGTCCCAGAAGGAGAAGAGAGAGAGAGAGGACCAGAGAAAATATTTGAAGAGATTATAGTCAAAAATTTCCCTAACGTGGGAAAGGAAATAGCCACCCAAGTCCAGGAAGCACAGAGAGTCCCATACAGGATAAACCCAAGGAGAAACCCACTGAGACACATAGTAATCAAACTGGCAAAAATTAAAGACAAAGAAAAATTATTGAAAGCAGCGAGGGAAAAACAACAACATACAAGGGAACTCCCATAAGGTTAACAGCTGATTTCTCAGCAGAAACTCTACAAGCCAGAAGGAAGTGGCACGATATACTTAAAGTGATGAAAGGGAAGAACCTACGACCAAGATTACTCTACCTGGCAAGGATCTCATTCAAATTCGATGGAGAAATCAAAAGCTTTACATACAAGCAAAAGCTAAGAGAATTCAGCACCACCAAACCAGCTCTACAACAAATGCTAAAGGAACTTCTCTAAGTGGGACACACAAGAGAAGAAAAGGAGCTACAAAAACAAACCCAAAACAATTAAGAAAATGGTCATAGGAACATACATATCGATAATTACCTTAAAGCTGAATGGATTAAATGCTCCAACCAAAAGACACAGGCTTGCTGAATGGACACAAAAACAAGACCCATATATACTGTCTACAAGAGACCCACTTCAGACCGAGGGACTCAAACAGACTGAAAGTGAGGGGATGGAAAAAGATATTCCATGCAAATGGAAATCAAAAGAAAGCTGGAGTAGCAATACTTATATCAGATAAAATAGACTATAAAATAAAGAATGCTACAAGAGACAAGGAAGGACACTACACAGTGATCAAGGGATCAAGCCAAGAAGAAGATATAACAATTATAAATATATATGCACCCAACATAGGAACACCACAATACATAAGGCAACTGCTGACAGCTATAAAAGGTGAAATCGACAGTAACACAATACTGGGGGACTTTAACACCTCACTTACACCAATGGACAGATCATCCAAAATGAAAATAGATAAGAAAAGAGAAGCTTTAAATGACACAACAGAGCAGAAAGATTTAATTGATATTTACAGGACATTCCATCCAAAAACAGCAGATTGCACTTTCTTCTCAAGTGCGCACAGAACACTCTCCAGGATAGATCACATCTTGGGTCACAAATCAAGTCTCAGTAAATTTAAGAAAACTGAAATCATATCAAGCATCTTTTCTGACCATAACGCTATGAGATTAGAAATGAATTACAGGGAAAAAAACGTAAAAAATACAAATACATGGAGGCTAAACAATACATTATTACTAAATAACCAAGAGATCACTGAAGAAATCAAAGAGGAAATCAAAAAATAACTAGAGACAAAAGACAATGAAAACACGATGATCCAACACCTATGGTATGCAGCAAAAGCAGTTCTAAGAGGGAAGTTCAAGCTATACAAGCCTACCTCAAGAAACAAGGAAAATCTCAAATAAACAATCGAACCTTACACCTAAACAAACTAGAGAAAGAAGAACAAACAAAGCCCAAAGTTAGAAGAAGGAAAGAAATCATAAAGATCAGATCAGAAATAAATGAAATAGAAACAAAGAAAACAATAGCAAAGATCAATAAAACTAAAAGCTGGTTCTTTGAGAAGATAAACAAAACTGATAAACCCTTAGCCAGACTCATCAAGAAAAAGAGGGAGAGGACTCAAATCAATAAAATTAGAAATGAAAAATGAGAAGTTACAACAGACACTGCTGAAATACAAAGCATCCTAAGAGACTAGTACAAGCAACTCTATGCCAATAAAATGGACAACCTGGAAGAAATGGACAAATTCTTAGAAAGGTATAACCTTCGAAGACTGAACCAGGAAGAAATAGAAAATATGAATAGACCAATCACAAGGAATGAAATTGAAACTGTGATTAAAAATCTTCCAACAAACAGATATCCAGGACCAGATGGCTTCACAGCTGAATTCTATCAAACATTCAGAGAAGAGCTAACATCCATCCTTCTCAAACTCTTCCAAAAAATTGCAGAGGAAGAAACACTCCCAAACTCATTCTATGAGGCCACCATCACCCTGATACCAAAACCAGACAAAGATACTACAAAAAAAGAAAATTACAGACCAATATCTGATGAATATAGATGCAAAAATCCTCAACAAAATACTAACAAACAGAATCCAACAACACATTAAAAGGATCATACACCATGATCAAGTGGAATTTATCCCAGGGATGCAAGGATTCTTCAATATACGCAAATCAATCAATGTGATACACCATATTAACAAATTGAAGAAGAAAAACCATATGATTATCTCAATAGATGCAGAAAAAGCTTTTGACAAAAGTCAACACCCATTTATAATAAAAACTCTCCAGAATGTGGGCATAGAGGGAACCTACCTCAACATAATAAAGGCCATATATGACAAATCCACAGCAAACATCATTCTCAATGGTGAAAAACTGAAAGCATTACCTATAAGATCAGGAACAAGACAAGGATGTCTCACCACCATTATTAAACATAGTTTTGGAAGTCCTAGCCACGGCAATCAGAGAAGAAAAATAAATAAAAGGAATACAAATTGGAAAAGAAGTAGTAAAACTGTCACTGTTTGCAGATGATATGATACTATACATAGAGAATCCTAAAGATGGCACCAGAAAACTGCTAGAGCTAATCAATGAATTTCATAAAGTCGCAGGATACAAAATTAATGCACAGAATTCTCTTGCATTTCTATACACTAATGATGAACAATCTGAAAGAGATATTAAGGAAACACCCTCATTTTCCACTGCAACAAAAAGAATAAAATACCTAGGAATAAACCTACCTAGGGAGACAAAAGACCTGTATGCAGAAAACTATGACACTGATGAAAGAAATTAAAGATGATACCAACAGATGGAGAGATATACCATGTTCTTGGATTGGAAGAATCAATATTGTGAAAATGACTATACTACCCAAAGTGATCTACAGATTCAGTACAATCCCTATCAAATTACTAATGGCATTTTTTACGGAACTAGAACAAAAAATCTTTAAATTTGTATGGAGACACAAAAGACCCCGAATAGCCAAAGCAGTCTTGAGGGAAAGAAACGGAGCTGGAGGAATCAGATGCCCTGACTTCAGACTATACTACAAAGCTACAGTAATCAAGACAATATGGTACTGGCACAAGAACAGAAACATAGATCAATGGAACAAGACAGAAAGCCCAGAGATAAACCCACGCACCTATGGTCAGCTAGTCTATGACAAAGGAGGCAAGGATATACAATGGAGAAAAGACAGTCTCTTCAATAAGCAGTGTTGGGAAAACTGGACAGCTACTTGTAAAAGAATGAAATTAGAACACTCCCTAACACCATACACAAAAATAAACTCAAAATGGATTTGAGACCTAAATGCAAGACTGGACACTATAAAACTCTTAGAGGAAAACATAGGAAGAACATTCTTTGACATAAATCATAGCAAGATCGTTTTTGATCCACCTCCTAGAGTGATGGAAATAAAAACAAAAATAAACAATTGGGACCTAATGAAACTTAAAAGTTTTTACACAGCAAAGGAAACCATAAACAAGATGAAAAGACAGCCCTGAGAATGGGAGAAAATATCTGCAAACGAATCAACAGACAAAGGATTAATCTCCAAAGTATATAAGCAGCTCATGCAGCTCCATATTAAAAAAACAAACAACCCAATCCAAAAATGGGCAGAAGACCTAAATAGACATTTCTCCAAAGAAGACATACAGATGGCCAAGAAGCACATGAAAAGCTGCTCAACACCACTAATTATTAGAGAAATGCACATCAAAACTACAATGAGGTATCACCTCACACCAGTTAGAATGGGCATCATCAGAAAATGTACAAACAACAAATGCTGGAGAGGGTGTGGAGAAAAGGGAACTCTCTTGCACTGTTGGTGGGAAATGTAAATTGGTACAGCCACTATGGAGAACATTATGGAGGTTCCTTAAAAAACTAAAAATAGAATTACCATATGATCCAGCAATCCCACTACTGGGCATATACCCAGAGAAAACCATAATTCAAAAAGACACATGCACCCCAATGTTCGCTGCAGCACTATTTACAATAGCCAGGTCATGGAAGTAACCTAAATGCCCATCGAGAGGCAAATGGATAAAGAAGATGTGGTACATATATACAATGGAATATTACTCAGCCATAAAAAGGAACGAAATTGGGTCATTTGTTGAGACATGGATGGATCTAGAGACAGTCATACAGAGTGAAGTAAGTCAGAAAGAGAAAAACAAGTATCGTATATTAACACATACATGTGGAACCTAGAAAAATGGTACAGATGAACTGGTTTGCAGGGCAGAAACTGAGACAAAGATATACAGAACAAACGTATGGACACCAAGAGGGGAAAGCAGCGGGCGGGGGGGGAGTTGGGGGGGGTGATGAATTGGGTGATTGGGATTTGCCATGTATACACTGATGTGTATAAAATTGATGACTAATAAGAATCTGTATAAAAAAATAAATAAAATTAAATTTTAAAAAAATGTGTGCCCTAAAGAGGTTCTCCATGACTATTTACTGAATAACTGATTCTTCAATGCCCTTTCAATCTCTTAAATGAACAGTATATCTTGTCAAACCTTTTAAGTATTTTAAACCTAACAAGCAACATGTGATTTTCTCAACATTTTGTAAATGTTATTTTTCAAAATAAATGGAATACAACAACCTAAAAAAAAAAGAAAAGAAAGAAAACCAGTGGTGGTATGATAAGAATCAAAAAGAATAAAGCAATTAGGGATAAATTTAATAAAATAAGTGCAAGACTTATGCAAAGATAATTACGAAACAGTGTTGAAATTAAATAATTAAATGGAAAGATAGCCCGTGTTCATGAATTAGAAGTCTTAATAATGTTAACATGGCAATATTTCCCAAACTACACAATCCCTGTCAAGGGATACCTATCAAGGTCCAAGCAATCTTTATCAGTTTCTGTTTTGCAGTTGATTCTAAAATTCATATGGAATGCAAAGGACCCAGAAGAGATAAAACAATATTGAAAAAGAAGAAAAAGTTTGGAGGACTTACAATTCCAGATTTCACTTACTACAGAGCTACATTAATCAAAACGGTATGGTACTAGCATAAGGCTAGAAATGTAGATCAATGGGATAGAACTGATAATCTAGAAATAAAACCCCCACATTTATGGTCAACTGTTTTTTTGACAAGGATAACAAGATACTTCAATGGAAAACAGTCTTTTTAACAAATGATTCCAGAACAACTGGATATCCACATACAAAAGAATGAAGTTGGACTCCTACCTCACACTAAATAAAAAAATTAACTCAAAATGAATCAAAGACCTAAATGTAAGAGCTAAAACTACAAAACCCTTAGAAGAAAACACAGGAGTAAATCTTTGTGACTTTGGATAGGCAATGGTTTCTTAAGCACTTCTCAAAGGCCTCACCTCCTAATACCATAATCTTTGGGAATTAGTATTTCAACATACGAATTTTGGGGGGAGGTGAAAACAAATATTCAGACCATATCATGGTCCCATCATAAAAATTCATTAATTCTAATCCTTTTATGAACAACACTCAAATAGTCAAATCTCTGCGAGACTCAAAGATCTACTGAGAAGATTATGCAACATTGCTCAGAAATCCCATCCAATATTTAACAATGTGAATAAGGGGAAACTACTCCTTATGCCTTTGTGAAGATGGAATGAAAGAGCAGTGAGTACAATATGGTCTGCCATCTGGAGAAGGAGAAACAGAAATAGTTAGAGCTTTGAAAACCTTCTGGCACCTAAGAGTCAGCTTTTAGAACTCCAAAGGTCTAGAGTCAGTAGAATCTACACACTAGTCCTTGTTTCCATTGACAGGATGTCCCTACAACAGAATGAAGTGATGGTCAGGTTTTTCTTTTTTGAATTCAGCATAGTCCTGTGCAGACAGTACAGAAGTAAAGGACAGTACAGAAGTAAAGGAAATTGTAGAAATACTCAAACTGCCAGCTAGTGAGAGAGAGGAGAGGAGAGAAGATACAGAAATACAGTGAAAGCATCTGAGAAGAGCCAGTGTTGGTCCTGGAGTTTGACTTGCTGCTGCTGCTACTACTACTGATTTTCCCTGACACAATGATCAGGAGGAAAATCCACCTCTCACAAAGGCTGCACCAGAGACCATAAAAATATCATTTTGATGTCAACTGAGCATATTAGATTGGGGGAAGGGAGGAGAAGTGGGTAATCAGAGAGCTGGACCATCAATATAAACACTCAGCAAAAAGCAGCATTTATAGCTTTTAATTAGCCCAACAAATACTTTCCTGTCTTTGAAAAGTGGTACTCAACTGGATGGAAATTTTATATACAGTAAGGGTAATATGATGGACTAAATCCCTCCTTTATACCTAGAAAAACTTAATTAAAAGCACCCAGAGAGTAGAGGATACATAAGAGATTCAACAGCCTCCCCCTATTCCCAAACTCAGTTTTACTTTTGCTTCCATGCAAGCTACCACAAGCTCCCAGGCACAGGGCAGAGGAGCTGTGCATACTTAGGAGTGAATACAGCACCCACCCACCTCACTTTGCAGCTACTGCTGTGATCAGCCTCTACTGAGGTGAGCATTTATATCTAATTATACAGGGGGCTAATGAGTCTCTAAAGTTATCCAGTGACTCCAAGTACATTGTATAAACAGGAAAACAGGGAGAACATACGTTTTTACCATTTGCTGATCTCCCACTGGTGTACTATTACTACAGCATCTGATGATGGTACTCAAGCTATTAAAGCAATGATTCTATTTATGTGGCTCATTTACACCAATCCAAAACAAATACTGTTATCACTTCAGGACAATTCAATCTTTCTCCTCAAGGGATAAGAATCATTATTCGTCAAATACTTCTCCCTGCCCCAGATTTGTTAAGATATGGGAAAATCAGCCCAGAAAGGTCAGAATACTCATACAATGGCTCAATCACTGCAATCAGTAAAATACTGTAAATCAGTAACGTAGGCAGACCTAGGAAAGGTATGGTTTTCACTGCTCCTACAACACTTTATTGCATTAATGTGTTTTTATGTCTGTCCTTACAAATGCCTTGTGGGCAAGGACTATATCTTATCTTTGCTTCCTCAGACACAGCCCTATCAGGCACCTGCAGTAGGTGCCAGAGACTTGATTCTTGAATGAATGAATGAGCACTTGCACATGTTAAATGGGTGAACACATGTGAGCAAACCCACACACACAAACACACTGGAATCCACATGGGTTGTTCATAGTTCTAATTACACAATTCAGAAAATCCTTTGTTTCTAATGACAGGAATGTTAGTAGTCTCCATAAGCTCAATGTTCAGCTCAAACTGATCTTTAAACAGGGTAGGTAAAGAGAAATGCACTGGGCATCTTAACACTTTTCCCTCCTCTGACGCCCAATATGATTGCATTTAAGACTGACAGCGTTTGTAGTGAGCGTTAATCATAATGGTACCTGTTGTTATTATTTAAATTTCCATTTGTATTTATTCTATCCCCTGGATGAGTTGAGGGTTGGTGGAGTAGTCACTTAAAAACAACTTCTGGAGAGCAGGCTCTGACTTAAAATCCTCTGGTGTCCCCATGGAACCTAGCAAAGAACTGGACACATATAGGAGCTCTAATCACGTGCTGAAGTACAGAACTGCTCACCTAAATCAAATCCAAGGTCCACCCAGTTCCACAGCAATAGCAGAAACCGTCTGACAGCTCTCAAAGGACAGATTTTTCATCTGTATAATGTTTCTGCTTCAGTTGAAAGATAACTGATTAACTAACAATAAGATGACTATCTTTAACAAGAGCCTCAAGGCACAGGGTTGGAGGGCACATTTGTTGTCCTTGTTAGTGACCTTAATGTTAGAGGTGTTCACTGCAATATTTTAATTCTATCATCTATCTTTGACCATCTCATTTAAAATAGTTCCCCTTAGCCTGCTTTATTTTTTTAATTCACAGCACTTACCACTGTGTGATACTGTAATATGTGTTTCCTTGTATGTTGTTAGACTCCTCTACTAACTGAACTCCTTGAGAGCAGGGCATCTGCTTTGTTCTCCACTCTCCCCCTGACCCCCACTGTGCCTAGGAAAGAGCCTGGCATATTAATAGGCTTTTCAATAATTATTTATTTAGTGATGTTTCTGAATTTACAAATGTTCACTCACCAAGAGTCAGGCTGTCATTTGAGATAAAGCAAAGAGTCTTGTCTAGGAATGTGTTAACTGCTTGACTGTCATACACACATGCATACACACACGCACACATCGCACTAAGCCGAAACCGAAGTCTTCAGGAAATGAGTAATACCTAGAGGCAAAGGAACATATTCCTCTGACAAAAGCCTCAGCCAGTGATCAGTAGGAAGAAACAGGGCCAATCATTATAAACGATTTGGAAAGAGATTTGCTGCATTCTATTAAGACTAAAAAAAAGGGGGGAGGAATAGTTGCAAATAAACCAGATGGGGTAGAATGCCATGAAACTTACAGCAGATGGCACTAAAATATTAAACTAACATTTCCTTATGCTCCAAGCGGAGCTCTCTGTTAACGCTGATTAGGGGAGTCGGTCTATTTAAAAACATGCATATGAAAAATGAATCTGGTATTGTTAAACCATTCTGCTAAAAACAACTCCAAGCATTAGCATCTAATGTGCTTTCACACAAACGATATGTTAATATTATTCAGGCAAGGTTATGTCTAACAAAACCACCTAGAATAGGAGAAAAAAAAAGCTCAGTCTCATGAATCTGTTCAAAAACAAGCTCCGTGTGGTAAAGCCGTGAAAATCTGCTTCTCTGATCTCCATAGTGACAGCAGCAACCCTCAGACAGACATTTTAAAAACCAGATTTGTTTTTCTCTTTTCCAAGTACCTTTGCATGATATTTTGGATAATGTTGAAATACAACTGACATTGCATAAGGTGTAAACACACTGCCTGTTCCAATTGCTTCATTATTAGACGGGGTGGCTTGTCATTTTCTCGTTTAACCCACAGTGGTGATATCGCTGTCAACAGTGCAGCACCTGGCTCTCGGGGGATGCCCCAGAGACATACTGACAATTGAAAGTCAGGCTTAATAGTATTTATAGGCTGGCATGGGCTACCCAGTTGGAGAAGACACTTTCAAGATTTATAAACCATGCAAAGTAATCAGTATCTTATCCACCTGCTTTGCAAATTTTATTTAAGGCTTCCACCTAAAAAGAAGCCATAAAATACTCACTTGCTCACTGAGCCTGAGGTATAAAAACTATCAAGTCCCAGTCACCCCAAAAAAGGAAGGGAAATAATTTAAAATAGAACCATGTAAACAGGTGTGCAGTGAAGAATTCTTTCAACTATTCTGTATGCTTTAAGATTTTCATAATAAAATATTGGGAAAAAAGGAAACACATCTGATCATCATATAATACACAAACCAAGGGAACTTTCCACTGTTCCATGTTCTTATTACAGTTAATATAGTTGAAAAATAGAAGAGAGATATTTGCTCGTTGGCTAATTAAAAGTGACCAACCAAAAAAATTTAGAGGATTCTTAAAGAAATTTGAATGTGAACTAGGCATTAGATGTAACAGTGGTCCTGTGGTTACATAAGAGATGTTCCTATTTTTAGAGATGTACAATGAAGCATTTAGGAGAGGAGCTATATTGATGGCTATGACTTAATTTTCAAGTGCTCCCCCCAAATTAGATGAAACAAATGTGAAAAAATGGTAATGACTGTTAAGTTTTGTAGGTCTATATTTGGAAGTTCATTATACTATTCCCTCCAATGTATGTATGAAACTTTCTATAATAATCTATTTTAAATATTTTGAAAAAAATAGAAGCATGAGTACTCATTCAAATCACAGGTAACAGTTAAATATCTGAAGGGTCAACCCTAATCTTGTCTTCCTTAAAGGATGATTAAAATATATACTATTTTAAGGATGACAAGTCATTGTCAGTGCTTGTGAAATACCTTGTGTGGATTTTTGGAGTGAGCTGAGGAACAATTATTTTTGAAAGCATGAAAATGGTGGACAAAGAAGATGAAGCAAAATGCACCAAATAAGCAAGATGTTGCACGAAACCTCCCTAGATGGAGACAGAAATACTGCATAAATCTTGCCCCCTGCCTGCTGCCAGTCTGCCTGCCCGTAGGAGACCAGGCAGACAAGAGCCTGCCCTGAATTGGAAGCATGCCAAAGATGACTTCCCACTCCGGATAACTGAAAGCATGTAACAAAAATGGAAGAGCTTTTTGAGAGAAACAGCAGTCATCTGAAGCATTTCATATAAGAAACAAATAAACCCTCAAGGATTTGTCTATCTACTCTAAAGGGGTAATTCCATGTTTATCATTGTGAGAATATGGTTAAATCTTGTCCCCAAATGTTAGTTCAAATAGTCCTAAAGAATCTGATTGTTCAGAAGGTAGTTTTCCATAAAAATAAATCAGAGGGGTGAATCTTTTTTGTGTAGAGTCATGCTTTGGGAAATGAGAAAGAGGCATCTGCAACATTACAAGTTTGCCATGAATTCAGTCCCTTTTAAAGGAAAGTAGCCCTAATGGTTATTTCTGCTTAAGCTGCTACCGCACTGGTCATTCTGCGTTGAGAGAAATCTGATCAAACCAGAGTTGGGGGCTTCACCTAAATATTGATGAGGTGAGGTGTGACAGGAGAGGGTCAGATGGTGATGAAGCAGCCCACTCAGATCCTCCCCATTTTGGAGAACAGGAATCCTCAGTGCACAGAAGGAGGGCAAGCTGCCGATGGAGCTCAGGTGCATGACCAGGCTGCTGTGGCTGTGATCTGTAGGCCTGCCATACAGCCAGCCTTGGAAGGCCAAGGGGCTGATCCACCAAGGAAAGCCCATCCCTGCTGCTTCACATTCTCCTATATCCTTGGTAACCACCATTACTAACAGTAGCCTGCGTGTATAGCCTTACCTAGTACAGAAAACATGATCCAGTCATGGGATGTGATAATAATTGCTGCCATTTACAATGTGCCAGGTCTTCTACTAACCTAAGCACCTTAAAAACAGTATTCAATGTATTCAATTTAAATTTCATTACAATTCAAGGGAGTAGGAATTACTAGCCATATTTTGCAGATGAAGCCTGGGAAGTTTTAGGCCGGCAAGTGGTAGACTAGGGTCCAAACCCAAATCTGTCTGATTTCAGAGCTCACGCCTTAATCACCATGTAATACAACCTTAATAACAAACTTTGTTTTTAATTGGGTTCTGCTGTATTCAAAACAAGAAGCATTTACTGCAGACAGTGTCCCCATTTTATAGGGGTTATAAAGTTTCAATAGACTGGTCTTGTACACATTCCATAGGCTCAGCAAAGAAAAGCTGAACACTGGCCTACAGTGATGTCACCTTCTGTTTTGTCAACTCACATCTATTATTGGCTTTGTCAGCTGAACCTCAGAAAGCATCTTTCTCTGCTGACTCTATATGCCCTTTCCTGGGCTGATGATCACTCTAGAAGAGCACAGCCAAGAGGCTGATGCTCTTCATGAGTAACAGTAGGGGATACACACACAATGTTCTCTTCCTAACTGGCCTATTATTCTTTAACCTTTCACTGGATTCAATAACGTTTAAATGAGCTCTTGGAAAAGAGCACAATCTATAAAACACACTGACATACAATAAAATCCCACAATATACTTCTGTGGCTTCATCTGTGTGTCTGGAGTCACCATTCATTTAGTCACCAAATGTTTACTGAGTCTCTACAAACTTACCAGGCACCACTGTAGGCACTGGAGACACAGCACTGAAAGCAAGTGTGTGATCTCAAAGAGCTTAAAGTCTAAGTGGTAAAGAAAAGCCATAAACAAATAAAAATGCATATTTAATACACTGGGTAATGATAAATGCTATGAAGATCTATAATAAGAGATAATTGTGCAAGAGGTCTGTGATAAAGACTTGATGCTCATCAAATTTCTCCTATGCCCCATGCATCAGGGGAGAGTCATGTTACTCATTCTATTCTGGCCAATGGACCATAAGCAAAAGTGACATGTGTCATTTCCAGGAGGAGGCTTTGAAGAGCTAACGTGCCCCTCCAGCTCTCTCTTCCCCTGGCGTGGCAACCTGGGAAGCCATATGTTGATATTCAGTGGCACAGGAGGGAGGGAGCTTGGATCCCTTTGTAACTGGACGAAAAAGAGCCCCCCATCAACTAGCATCTGATTTTGTGTGAGCTAGAAATAAACGTTTGTTGAGCTAAGCCATTGAGATTTGGGGGTTTCTCACTGCAGTATGGCCTGACTAATTCAAACTAAGTCAAAAAAGTATGAAATGCTAGAGTCTGGGGGGAGAGAACAAATGGGAGCCCATACACCATGGATGGGGTTAACTCAGTGGCTGTAAACCCCGGACAAACATTTTAAATCACCCAAGGGATACTAAAAGTACTCATCTACAGATGACGTTCTACCCAAAGAGTATACTTTGGGATATTTAGAGTAGGGCCTAAGCATATATATTTTGAGAAAAAAAACTACTCACAGAAGATGATAAATCGGGTCTGTTGGCTTTAAGAAACCTCCCCAGAGGCAACCTGTCCAACAATATGCTTGGGAAAGAGCAAATTAGTGAGATCAAGTCAACTTTGTATAAATCTTTGGAAAGCAGCCAATCAAACTGTAGCATATGAAGACAACCCATAAGATGACTGAAATATTATGAAAGAATTCTTGTACTAAATGAGTAACTGGACTAGATTCTTCCAAAGCTCCATCTCATTGTAAAATTATTATTAACATAAATATTTAAATAGTAAAAAAATGAGAGGATAATTACTTAAATCATCTAAATTAATCATCACAAGAATCCTGTGATACAGGTACTATTCTCCCCTTTGAACAAATGAAAAAATTGAAGAGCAGACAGGGTAACTGCCCCAAATCACATAGCTAGTAATTAAATGGTAGAACTAGGATCCAAACCCAGCTGGCTCATGATTCCTTGTCCCAGTGAAGAGGGGGATATGCAGTCAAAACAATACAGAGTTTGGAGAAAGTTACTCTAGACAAGGGGCCACAAGAGGGTAAGCACCTTAGGCATGGGCTCAGGGAGTAGCTGTTCTGATTCTAGTTGAGGACCCAAGTCCTTAGAGAATGGAACAGTTTACAAGCCACCAAAGTGTGGTGGAAATTTCCAATGAAACAATCTACTCTTCTTGCCCCAATTCTATGTTCAGGCAACAATGAGCTGATCTCCACACTGGGGTGGAGTTCTCCTGATACATCTCCAGGTAAATTGTAAAGAGGCATTCTGGTTTATACCAGATTCAGATACATTTGTGTTTCAGTACACTTACTACTGAGAACGGAGTCTTGGACTAAGGAAACTACTCCCTAGAGTGGACCAGCTCTAACCTAGGGTGGCTCATTCCTTCAGAGCCTTCTGGAGATCTTCTGTTACCTAGAAGGGATCACACACTAGCTCGCTAACACATGAAAAAGAATTGCTTTGTTAAATTAAACCTCTATAGCGCACTCTATAAATGGAGAGCATGAAGAACCCCAACAAAACAGGATACAGGAAATGCATTTTTGAAAGGGAAGCAGGGGGAGCTCAGGAGCATTGGGCTCCAAAGTGGAGATCTTGAGTAGCTGAGGGACAGGAATACACCAGTTGTGGGAGGCAGAGGACCCCAAGATACTGTACTTATTTCCCAATTTTGCCTGGGGTTAGCCCATCACTGGGACTTCTCCAGTTCTCCCAGTGGTCTATGTCACAGAAACTTTTTGTGCTTCTGTTCTGGTGGACCTGATGATCACCACCAGGGCTGTTTCTTACTTTGCAGAACTCCAGAAGGCATCAACTACTTACCCTGTGGTTATTAAAGATTTGTTCAGTTTTTATGACAATATTTAGGTAAATAGCAATAGAACATCTTGAGGACAAGATTGTCATTTTCTAATTTGCTCAGAATTACCTTACCAGTATTTCTAACAGTAGGACCAATTAGCATCAGCAAAGGAGAAAGATATAGAGGAGAGGCAAAACATAAAATTGTGCAACTATGGGACATATGGTCCAACATACATTCTAACTGTAGGTCTTCTTTCTCAACCTCACCCTTACATCATAAGTTATCATATTAGGATGAGGCTGGCTATGGTAACAACTAACCCCAAAATTTCAGTGGCTTAACATGGGAGAAATTTGTTTTGGGGCTAACTTAATAGATCAATGTGAGTGTTCATTAGCAGGCAGCTTTCCTCCAAACAGTCATTCAGGGGCCCAGGTTCCTTCCCTTTTGTCATCCCTTACAGTCTAGAAGGAAGAAAAGGCACAACTGAATCTTAACCACCTTGTCCCAGATGTAACTCACATCACTTCCACTTACATTCCATTGATAACAATCAGGGTTTAGCTTCATCTACATGCAAGGGGGGCTAGAAAATGCAGTCTCTGACTGAGCAGTCACACTCAGCAATGACTCTACACTATGGAAGAGGAAGTATCAATTTGGTGGAAAGTGACCCATCTTTACTTGTTACAAAATGGGCTTTATATAAATCACAAGAACAGATACAATATACAATGGGAGAGATAAAACTTACAGTTCAAGTGAATGATCTTATGTGTCATCTTAGAAGCAAATCAGTTCGGATTTGACAGATGAACAGTAAGGCTGAAATCTGAAAGGTGTCTCCTTCAAAGAGGACTTTGCCATCCGTCCCTAGGAATTTCCCCACCAACATGGTCTCTGGTGTTTTTAGCCATACTAACAGGATCTGAGGGAAAGATGTGGTCAACAGGAACCAGGTACTTTAGAAATCAAAGTCAAAGTCAAGATCTTTGGCTTTGTAATTAGAGCACAGATTTGTGGATTATATAAAATCTACCCAAAATTTCAAGATTCTGTTTTCAGAGGAATAAGAAAGGGGCTTTAAAATGTGGACTCCAACAAAGGGAAGAGAGAGAAAATAAAAGGTCAAATTGGCAATGAGGTCATTTTATTTATATCAAAAGTATCTAGAACCAAGTTATTTATGATTTTATTTATGTCTAACATTTGAGAAAACTATGACTCTGTGTAAAATGATTCAACCATCACTTGGCTAACCTAAAATGTAAAAAAAATTAAATCCTCTCCAGGTGACTGGACTGAATTTCCACCTGATTGACCATACTTTCACTTAAACTAGCTGCACTTATTGCACCATTATATAACTATTTACAGCAATATATGTTTAAGATATGAAATCTTAAATCTCCAAATTCTAAAGCAACTTCACACAGAAAAGCATTTATGTTTGCTTATAAAGAAGTCAACTATCCGGAAAGCAATTTAGTTGGAAAAGGGCACTGGATGAGAGTCAGGAGATCTTATCTCAAATCCTGGTTCTTCTATCCCTGCAGATCACCCAGAACAACTGACTGTACCTCAAACCCTGAGTTCAATTTAAAAGGAGGATGTTGATCCAAAAACTCCCGTTAGTATGAAACTTTGGCTCATGAATCCTATATACTATATTTTTTGGCACAGGCCAAATGGCCTAGCCTAAAATTAACTCTGGTAAAAACTAACAGGTTATTTGGACCTCTGTCCTTGTGCTTATTCCAAGGAAAATGTGGATGATAATGTAAATCATCAATCACCATATAAATGGTCGAGCCATGTGGACACTGTAAAATCATTCAAAGATATGACAATATTTAGCTAAGTAGCAACAGAACATCTTGAGGACAAGATTGTCATTTTCTAATTTGCTCAGAATTACCTCACCAGTATTTCTAACAGTAAGACCAATTAGCATCAGCAAAGGAGAGTACAAAGGAGAAAAGTATAGAGAAGGAGAGGCAAAACATAAAATTATGCAACTATGGGACATATGGGACATAACCAAGGAGATCTGTAAGTTTCAAATCCTGGTGGTTTGAGATGGGGTTAAAAAGTAGAGGTTGGATATTTTCATCACAACCACTGGATGGCAACAGACATTAACAGTGAGTGGGGAAAATCAATATGAAAGCCATTCTTCTGCTTTACTTGATTTCCTCTGTGCTTTTAGACATAGCATCAAATCTCCTAGAGTTGCTAGGGGAGGTAAACAAAAGTGAGGCTGGAAGTAAAAAAAAAAAAAGTTTTGGAAAACATATTCTGCTTTTGCAAGTGCTCTGTGTGTAGGTAAATCCCCCAAGATTTCAGTGTTCAGCCAAGAGTTGTAAGAAAATGAGGTCCAGCCAGAAGGGAAGAGTTAAACCAGAATACTGTTATTTACCAGAATATGCAGCTTTGAACTGAATTATTTATTAGTGGTAGTGAAATTTTTGATCTTGTGTAAGAAGATTAAGCTTGCTATTCCCCATTTGTGACTGCAAGTGTAGAGCTCAACCCCACCCTCAGGACTTCTCCCTCTCCCATGATTCTCCAAGCTATGGACAGAGGCAACCTGGAGGACTCCTCTAACCCAGGAGGCCCCGAACTACTGGGAACATGAATGGTTATCTCTCTGTGTCCTTGCCAACCCTATTAAGTTCTCTGTTCCGGAGGCTTTGTGGGGTGGGGAGATAGTAGGAGCACCCTCCAGAGTGAGCTGGTAAGGCCAGGGTATGCTCACGTTATCTTCCCTCTACTGCTCCTACGAGGTGGAAGTCTCAGAGTTAACAGTATAAATTTCATTCTAAACCCCACACATAAGCCATTTTAACTAACATTTAAACTCAATCAGAAAACCCACCTTGCAGGATTCTGGCTCAGGCCCTGGAAAAAGATGGGACACTAGAGGAAAAACCTGCCAAAGATAACTCTGAGGGCTTTGAGAGATCAGCCTCAACACAGTCCCTAGAACAGTAATTCTCAAATTCTGGTGTGCCGAGTATTCACTGGGGAGCCACTTAATGAAGCAGATTCCTCAGCCCTTTCCTAGGAGATCCTGGGGTGAGCCTAGGAATCTGTATTTTAACAAATGGCTTATGATATAAATAGTTCACCAACCACACTTTGAGAAACACTGTCTAGAAAAACAAATGGTTCCACTGAGCCCCCATTCACTCTCCCTGTCATATGCCCCCAGTTTCCACAAGAAGAGAGAAGAGTCCTGGATCAATGTTTTACCTGGCAGAAGAGGACCACTTTCTCAGGCCTAGGTCATTTAAAACCCAGAAGGACCATTACAGAGATAGGGTTAACTCAGGAAGCACTGAGTAATCACAGGTAAAGACAACGGTCAACTGTAGGCTTGAGCTGAAGTAAACTAGACCCAGTGGTATGCTTATCCTCACTTCAGACCCTAGTTTGAGTGCCTGCCTTAAACTGCCTTTTCTCTGACTTTAACCTCTGCTCTCTGGCAGGCTACTGTCTTTCTTTTGTCTGTTAGTGTAATTTTGATCCATATTTGGAACTGCATTTTAGACTCCTGAAGCTTTTTTGAGTTCCTGGCCCTAGCCAAACTTACACTTAATTCTTTTTAAAAAACCAACTTGCTATCCACCATCCCTGCCTACCTCACTATATGTCTTATTTAACCTCCACAAGTACCATATTTGACCCTCATCCAAGTTCCAGTCTCAGCCACTCAAATATCACTGTCACCAAAACACATTAATGACCATTATACCCCCAGATGTTTGGCCATGAAAATATACTAGATATACAGCTCAACCTGTGAGAGAATACTTCAGTGCCAGCATAACCCAAATGGATGATTTTCCAATAGCAGACATAAAAAATTGGGCTCAATGTCTAAAGAAACAGCATCTAAGTTTGGGGTATTTTTCCTATTGTAAGTATTTTTGCATCTATTTATAATGATTCCGGTGACAAAAAGTGAAATATAATTTGAGAGATGTTGGGAATAAAGTCACCCCCACCACTGATCCAATGTATCAGTAAGTCCTATTAAGTCAATCTCCAAAATATACTTTAAACCCATCCATTCCTCTCCACCTTCATTGTTACCTCCCTCTCCCAGACACCGCCATCTCATGCCTTAACTACTATAATGGCATCTTATGATGAGTAGGATAAAGACTAAACTCCGCACCATGGTCTGGGCATGAAAGGGTACTGCCAACCTTCCAACCCCATTTTTCCCTTTGCCTACCACACTCTAACTATAAAGACTTTTTTTTTTTTAGTTTCTAGAATGCTCCCAGAACTTTCCTGCCTGTGGCTTTTGCATTTTCTATTGTCCAGAACTTTTAAAAATTATCTCTTGCCACAGCTGATTCCTCAGTTTCCTCCTTCTCTGACCTTCTGATCTAAGTTCCACTATCACCAGGTACTCGCTTAAGAGAACACGTCACTCTATTGATTTCCTATTTAATGTCAGCCCCCACCCACCCAAATGTAAGCCCTGAAAGGGGTGGATTCATGCCTGCTTTGGTCATTACTATATTGCTAGTGTCAGGCAGGCAGTACACCATACTGGTTGAATCAAAGGAAGGATGAATGAATGAACGGGTAAGGTCTTGCTTGGGTGGGGCTGGCATAACCTTGGGTAAAATTTATGTTATCTGTGTTACAGCAGTGTTTTGTGGGGTTACAAAGATAGAATCCAGAACTGCAGAGACCATAACTGTGAGTATCCCACCCAGACTTTAGAGGAAAATGAGGTTAGCATTTGAAAGGAGGGGAGAATCCCCTGGAGCCAGTATTGGTGCTGAGAATTAGAGGTATGTGAATTATACCCTCCAAGCCCCATGACTGCATCGGTAAGCAAGGATGATTTATGTGAAGGAAAAAGGGACTAGACAGAGAATCAGGATCACCATCTAAATAGGGCCATTATTTCTTAGAGGCACCAAAATGTATGCCATCTGTGAACTCTACCTCTACAGGCAATTTTGACTTGGATCCATCTTAGGAGCTAATCTATGCCCCACTCTGTGCCCAGGCAAAATTTACTAGGGAGTTGGGGTTCATTGTGTCTCCAAGGAATTGGCATCAAAATATTACAACAACCATTTTGGATCTATATATACATCCAATAGGTGAAGTGTCAAAAATATCTGTCCCTTGAAATGGTAAGTGCTGGGTCATCAAGATTTGGAGCAATTCTCTTCAAAGCTGAGAAGGAAACTTTCCCAGCGTCCTGAAGCCGCCATTTAAAAAACAGACCAATATGCAATCTGGGAGAATGCTAACCTTGTGACTGTTTCAGAGTAAAAGCCAATGAGGTGAACTGGCTACTGGCAGCCTCATTCTGTGATGCCTAAACCAGGAGAGTACCTTCTATCACTGGGCAGAGTCTCATAAAAGTAGCTTAACTGCTTTGAATAATATAAGATGGAAGGTTCAATGCCCCCATCTAAATATTTACACTGCATATAACCTCACAGAAGCCAGACTTTATCCAGCAGTTACTGGTCCATCTTGTTGAAAGCTGGCATGGGGGAAGCAGCTACAGTTGAAGGGGCATAAGTCCTTATGCCGATTCTGAAACCTGCATTGTGAAAGAAAGGTACTGTCCAAAGATCTTTATGGCTTGATTCACTAATTCAGTCTCATGGAAGCACATAAATATGGGACTAGAGCATAACTTTTTAAAAAAATTACAGGAAGAAAAGTAAATGGGTCACATTTATTTTGGTTCTCTCCAAAATATTTTAGGACAGAAGCAATATCTGGTATAACAATGAAAAGTAATAATAAATATCATAAATGCTAGGTCTATCTGAGAAGACCTCCATCTGGGAGTCTTCTTGCAAATCACTTCCCTATAAGGAGATAAGCTTCTCCTTGCCACAGGGGGCTAAGCCCTGCAAGCTCTGGCTGCTGTAGCTGGTGCCCACAGAGAAAAGGTGCAGGGGCCCACCTCCCAGGGCACAGGAAGGGATGGAAACAGCTGAGTGCCCCCTCAGTCCCTCTCACTAAAAAACACCATATGCCCAGGGCATGCTCACCAAGGTGTTTTTCACTATAGGTCTGGGTTGCTTAGCTCATCTGCTTACAACAAAAATTCTCTTTAGCATGCTTATTGAAAGTGCAAGTTTATGCCCATCCTGATTTTGTAGTTCTGTGGCAGGGGCAGAGCAGGAACCTGCATTTTTAGTCAGCACTTCAGGAGACTGTGGGGTACCCGGTGCCCAGGCAATGCTTTGGGAACCACTGGCTTAAACCAGTATTTCTCAAACTGGGGTCACTGGATGCCTTGTTGACAGTTCCACATAGATAACTTTTACATTTTGTACTTTGTTTTCGATAATTTTTCAAATATTAAGAACATCCTGGATTATCTGGATGATAATTTTATAACCAAACACTACCGCAAGACTTCCACTAAAGTTTTACAATCAGGTTGTCCCTCTAACTTTGTCTCAAGCCAGTGAGTCTTTACTCAGATCTAGATCTGATCTGAATACCCACACCACAGTGAAGGCTGAATGGTATCGCTTCATTCACTCAGGAAGGGAACAGAAGAAGGAAAGGAGCAGATTTTGACAAATAACATCAGTGTACTGAATTGGAGGGGGGGGTCTATAGAATGTCCAATAAAGAGTGAGGAAATGGGCTTGGAGCCCAGAACAAAAGATTCTCCAAAGCCAGAGATCTGAGAGGTGCTACACATGAGGCAGTGGCTGAAAACCTGTGTGGATGAGAGCAAGGAAATGAGGGACAAAAGAAGACAGGGAAAGAACTCGGGGCCAGACAGAGGAATTGGAAGGAAGGTAGTAAAAGAGATTGGGAAAGAGGTCAGAGACTGAGGGGATAACGAGGAAGGAGAAACATCAGGGAGATAAGGGAGGAAAGTTCTGAGAAGAAGAGAACAGTCTCCATGTGAGCCGGTGTATTATCCCTGATTTTACTGCTAAAAGAAATAAGTTGCAAAAGTCTGTCCAACATGATATCACTTGTGCAATAAAAAATTGTGATACATAAAGAAAATTTCTGAAAGGAACAAGAAGAAGAAGAAGAACAACAACAACAAAACAGAAGCCTGTGGTTATCTCTGAGACTTAGGAATGTGAGGTTGGAGTAGGGGAACTTTAACTTTTTATTTTGTACCATTTCTTACAATTTAAATTATTACTTTGAACATACATTATTTTCTTGCTGTTTTAAGGACTGTTCAGCAGTATGACATTGAAGTACCAGGAAGAACAAGAAAGATGAGACTGGAAAGAGGTCTTTTGGGGGGTAAGAAGGTTATCGTTGGTGACCTTCATCACAACAGTTTCAGGTTGGAATGTGAAAGCTGACTGCCATGGTCTAAAACATTGCTTCTCAAGCTTCAGTGTGAATAGGAATCACCAGGGGACCTTGGTAAAGTGCAGATTCCAATTCGGCAGGTCTGGGAAGGACCCTGACATTTCTAACAGGCTCCCATATGATATCCACATGGCTGGTCTGACACTATGCTTTTGAATTGCAAGGAAAAGTAATCAGAATGCAGGGAATGGAGGTGAGTACCCAGAGACCACTATTTCCCAAAGAATGTGCCCTAGAAGATGAACCCTACAGCACACTCTAATAAAAGATTCTGCAATAAAATAGGTCTGGAAATACCACACACCCATCCTGATGAGTCACACTGGGTATTAGTGTTTTATTGAGAATTTTTAATTGGCTTTCACTTAGATGTTCCTAACAGGGTTAACCTTGCAACAATGAAAACTTATCTATCCTATCATGTTCATGATAAGCCATCCTAGAGGCTATGAGGAAGCAGAATGACAGGGTAGCAGGAGCTCAGGCGGTGCACAGAGAAGGGAAACTGGAATATGACGAACCACATCTTGTCTTCAGTGAAACAGCAGCAGAGGTCTCCAAAAGGTAAGAAAGGTCCGAAAACAGACCTTGTTAGGGCACGTGCACACCAGTAAAGCCTGATGTTCCTTGACAGTATGTGCTATGATGCCGTCAGATATTTGCCAAACCTTATTCTAAATATTTCTGGACCTTTCTAAAACTTGGCCCAGCATCAGCAGAATAACTCCAAAGTCAGGGAGATGAGCATACTTGTAAATGCATAAACCTGAATGCATTTATACTGCCAGAGCCTTCAGGAAACCAAGGAAGCTGACCTGACCTCACTGCTGAGGGAAGTCACACTTGACTTGAGCACAATCCTACTGTCCACTGACAGTGATTAAGAACACCCTGGCGGTGGCTGGTCAACACTGATCCTCCCACCTGCTGAGATGGAGCAGGGAGACCAGAAGGACTCAGGGCTCCAATAACCCGCTGGCAGCGCTGAGTCATCTGCCCAGAACCTTCAGTGCTTGGCTGCCCCAGGGCCTTTTAGACTCTCTTCAGAGATAATGAGGCTGAGTTTCGGTGGGAGACTGGATTTCAAAGGATCCCTCAGTGCAGAGGAGAGCAGAGGCTATTCACCCTGCCACGCCTTAATTGTTTGAAAAGACTGCCACTTTCTCCTTTCTAACGTCTAACTTGGAAGCAGAGGGTCCAAGCCGTATGAGGCAACTTGCACAGAGATTAGAATGACACCAGAATCAGCCATAAAATATGCTCTGAACCTTTGCATTAACAGCTGTAGTATTCCATCACCTTAGCTCTTCATCGGATGTCTGGTCACTCGGTCAGTTCCAGCTGTCATACTTGTCTCTCAAATATACTAATTAGGGAAATGGGCCTGCACAATACCATTTTCTCTTTATTAGCCTTCAGATTTACTTACTTTTGAGGATAAATATATTTGAGCAGCACTGTGCACATGGTGACTATTTCACTATGGGGACACTAGTTAGGGGATAAAATGGAAACACATGCGTGTTACAGTACAGTGATATGAAACTATACTCCGAATGACTCAAGCTCTCCTGCTTCAGGACCACAGGGAACTGCAGGTTGTTCAGGCTAATGCTGTTTCCCAAAGCTCCCTGAAAGCTGCAGGGCCCTTTCCCACCACAGTCAGAGTGGTAGCAAAAGAGTCCAAATTAGTTCTAATATTCACCCAACAAATACACATTCCTACTGTTAAGTTTGTCACAGAATAGCCTCCCTACTGCACACACTAAATACACTTTAAACTCTCATGGATAAGTTATTTGGGAAATCAGGAGTCAATTATATCAGCCCAACATGACGCCACATGTCTAGGCCTCCGGCAACCATGCAGCAGGGTTATCTTTTTATTACATTCCTCCAGTTTCCCCCTTTCCAATGTGCTAATTTTAAAGAATTTAGAAGCCAGCTTCCAATCTATAATGAGAAAGTTTTTGTCCTCTATTTTTAGATGAGGCACTTTAACTGCTACTAACATCATTGAAGTTAGCATATAAACAGGAAGGAGGGTGTACTCTCAGAATCATTTATCCCCAAAAGGCAAAATACTTCTAAAAAAACAGAAAGCAGAGGAGATGGGTAAGAGGGGACCTTGAACAGAGTTGTGCTTTTAGGGTTTGTTTCCAAGTTCCACCTGGATGTTCTTCTACCCAGCATCTGGGAAGAGATTGTCTATCTTCAATGTAGCCCATTAACTAGACTGTGCAGGGCCTAATTTATTCACCTGACTCTTTCATTCCTTTCCTGAATTCCATTATACAACTGCAATCCGGTGTGGGGGATGACTTGGGGGGAAGAGTGCTTGGAAGACAAAATAATGACTTCCATTTTTTCTGCATTTGAAGACTTCATTCAACTCAAGATTTCTCATAGGAAAAATATAATGGCCAGATTAAAATCATTCTAAGTTAAAAGTGACTTTAAAATTAATTAGTCACCTTAGGCCTTGCTTAGGCACAGGAGAAACCCTGGGACTAACTTCGGTCCCTGTCTTTCCTGGCTAGCTGGGACACAAAAACCTTATCAAGGCCCAAATTCCTTGCTGGTTTTGTCGTCGTTGTTGTTGTTGTTTTGTTTGTTTTTTGGTAAGAGAAAGGATGGCGCTGAGATGCTCTTGGCCCGTTTAAGAAACAAGTTTGGCAAAATGGAAGTGCTAATGGTGGGTTCCAGCACCTAGAGGGACTGTAGCCACGCCCCATCACCGAGGGGGTGGGAAACTGGAAATGAGACTGGACAATAACGCCCCATCACGGAGAGGGTGGGAAACTGGAAATGAGACTAGACAATAATAAAACCCCATCCCTTCCCAAGTGAGGAAACCCAGCCCTGGAACGAAAGGAGGGACACATTCACTCCATTCAGGAGATCTTGGAATGTACACAAAACTGCTCATTATTGGAGATGCTCTGGTTTAGCCAGCCCAGCGCAGCTCGGAGCACGTGTTTCTTCCATGGAAGCCCCAGCTGCGAATCTGAATCCTCTCATCTCCTCCCCACCCCCCTCAGAATTGTTCTCCGGTCGATTGTTTGACCAGCTAGGAAGTGACTACAGGGCTAAGGCAGAACCACCTCCCTCTGCTAAACACCTCAGAGCACCCAGGGGAGAACAGTAAGCAGACAACCTACTTCAATCAAGAAAGCTGTCACTTTACCTTGTTGCTTATTGAGAAACAGCAGAGGGGGCGCGACGCCTGGACCCCGAGGCCCAGGGCCCTTTGTGGCCTGGAAGCTTTGGTCGTAACTCGCTGCTTCCACAGGTGTCCGCGGCACTGGGGGCCCCTCGGGCGCAGGGGCTCTGTCTCCAGAGGGCAGCTCGGAGCAGACTTGGGGGGCGGCCGAAGGGAATTTGAGGAAGGGCCCCGGCTCCGCCACGCCCTGCCGGCTGTGGGCGCGCTCCTCAGCCCGGGCGCCCGGCTCCTCCCGGATGGCGTCCAGGGCGCCCGGCTTCATCGGCGGCGAGTCCTGCTCCCGTTTGGGACTCTCCTCCGAGGCAGAGGAGGCGTCACACGACTCGATGATGAGCTCGCTGTCCAGCTCAGCCTCGCGCTCCTCCCTCAGGATGCTGTACTGGATGGACGGAGAGGCCGGCGACGGCGGCGGGCCGCCCACGTGACCAAAGGTCACGTAGCCCGAGGGCAGAGCGTCCTCGGCGGCCAGCGGGTCCTCGGACACCAACTCGATCTCCGAGTCCCCCGACTCCGCGCTGCTGGCCTCGTGGTCCAGGGGGCTAGGGATGGTGGGCAGCCCGGACCTGGCCTTGGCCTCCGGCCTGTCGGCCACCTGGCCCGCTGGCCGTGGACTCTCCGTTGTTTCGAAGGACAACCCCTTTGCTTCCTTAATGGCAGTGATCAGCTCATCCTCGGAGATGCTGCATTTCCCCTGGGATTCTGCAGCAGATGGTTCTGTCGTCCCACAGAGCGAAGAAGAGCCAAACACAAGGACATACAGATGGACAGAAAAAGAAGAAATAAAACAAAATTCCATTAGGGGAGGTATTTTCTCGTTGCTTAAAAAATACATATCTCATTAGCACAAAAATAGTCTGCTTCCAGGGCTATGCTGGAAAGACAGGCCACCTGAACTAAGAGGCTAATTACTGTTATGGCCCAGTTAATCAGTGTTTGATATACCTATCTATCTTAATCTAGCTATTTTTAAAAATGACCCAGCAATTTCTTAGCGTTAGCACCTCGTTGGTTTTTCTGTTCCAATGTGGGAGATTCTAGAAGTCATGGTTTTGATTTCTAATCTATTCTCTGAAGAGAGTTTTCCAGTTTCACAGATTTCATTAGATAATGCAATGTATATAACTCTCTAATTTGGCCCACCAATGTCAACAAATTTGAAATCATCCATTATTCCTTATCTGTTTCTGTTCATATTCCCTACTTCAATAAGACAAAGAAAGCTAATTTGGATCCTTGTATACAACTTGACTTCTAAGCTTTACATTTCCCATAAGAATCAATACTTTTACTCTTTTTTTAGTGAAAAGTGTAACAAAGTGGAGCAATATAATAGTTTTTGCCAATTCCACCAAGCAGGCTGTGCAGATTACAATACTGCACAACCCCACAGGGCTTCTAATGGTGGAGCCCACTGTCATTCTTTTTCATCTCTTCACTTCCTCTTGAGAAGAACAAAACCCAAGAGTCAACCCCTGTCTACTGGGTGAGTGCCTGCCTTCTGTCTGATGTTTATCCAGACGGCCCCCAAACCTCACCAGCAATCTTCCTGATATTTCTATCTTAGTTGAAATTACCTGGGATCACCATGACAACAATTTTCAGGAGCTTGGTTTTCCCCTTGCCCATGCAGCAGGGCCTTATTTCAGAATATTCTAGACAGTGATTTCTGGCCCTTTTGTAAGCAAGAACCACTTGTCATTTCTCCAAAGCTTTGAGGTCACTGGGAGGGATATAGGAGGGGTAAGAGGTAGACTATCTATGGTTAAGTAATCTGTCAATTTAGGACTGTGAGAGAACCCCAATTGGATAAAACATTTTAGATTTGTCTAATTCTCTATAAAGCTGAATTGATTTTATCTTTATCCATGTATCATTCATTCATCTGTTATTTACTGAGAACCTACTATGTGTCATCACTCTTATAGGCACTTGGGATGTATTAGTGAATGAAACAGGAAACAAAATCTCTGCTTATATTCTAGTGGGAGGAGAACACAATACACAAACAATACATGTAATAAATAATTAAAGTATATAGTATGTTAGAAGATGTTAAGTGCTATGGAAATAAAAAAAGTAGATTAGGGTAATGGGATCAGGAGGGCTGTGACAGGGTGGGGATGAGTTTGCAATTTTAAATAGGGTAGTCAAGGTAGGCCTTACTGAGAAGGAAACCGATATTCAACACTTGAGAAGGTGAGTCAGTGATTCAAGAAGATATCCAGACGAAAAGCATGCCAAGCAGAGGGAACAGATAGTACAAAGGCCTGGAGGTGGGAGCCACAATGATTTATAGATATCACAAGGAGGCAGTTATGTCTGGGGCAAAGTGAATAAGGGGGAGAATAATAGGAAAAGAGGTCAAATGCATTCAGGGAAGGGGGGTCATCATGTAGGATCTCATCAGGCTTTTATTTTGAGAGAAATGAGAAGCCATTGGAGGGTTTTGAGCAGAGAAGTGATATGATCTATGCTGTTGTTTTTCTTAATAACTTAAAACAACAACATCCTCATTATCTTGCACACAATTTATGTGTAAAAAGATTTACTGCATGATCCCAAACTCTATTTTTATAGAAGCTAGTTCCGTAATAAGTCGTGCACATAGTTCTTTGATATGATTACAAGCAGCATAAAAGTATAAAAGCTACATTAATTCTCACTGGTAAGCCAGATGGAGGAGGAAGAAGATAGGGAGTAGAGGCTAGTGTGAATGGAGGAACAGCCTGTACTTCCAGAGCACTATCAGTAGCTACATCGTCACAGCTCCACTTGTAGAGCATCTGCTGGGATAGAGGCACTTCACATATGGGGCTTTGAGTCTAGTGGCAGTAGGTTAAGTGACTTGTCCAAGGTCACTGTACTGGTTTTTCTATCTTTGCCCCCTTGGATTTATTTCCATCTTTCTCTGCCCTGTTCTCTGTTCTGAGAGGCTGACCTACATAGAAGGCATTACCTGGAATTCCTTCCCCTCTAGTTTCTGGTTGTTTTCAGCCAACAGAAATCATAGGAGGAGGGGGTGGAGAGAAATGTTAGGGTATTTATACCTGTTGCTGCTTCTGAAGCTCCAGGTCTTGGCAGGCTTTGGGAACGCTGTTCCCTCCCCTTCCTCCTTTGGGTCCAGGGGTGCTAATAGATCCCTAATATCGCCAGTCCTTGAGTGCTTTACCATCTTTTGTTTGTCTCTTAACTGTCTTTACACATTTGTAAATAGCTACCTCTTTAAACCCTCTTCAGTTACAACCTTTGAGTGTGTCACTTTGTTTCCTCACAGGACCCTGAATGATATAGCCATGTGGCTAGAAATGACTCGGCTTAAATTTGAACTCAAGTCTTTATGTTCCATGTGTTTCTCACTATATCATGCTACATCTGTTCAAAAAGGGGGTGGGGTCTCAGATAGGGAAAATTACATTTTGGAGAATGAGACGAAGAGGAAAAGTGAGCTGCATAACCACATACAGAAGAATGAAGCTGGACCCTTACCTCATGTCATATGTAAAAATTAACTCCACATGGATCCAACCTAAATATAAGAGCTAAAACCAGAAACTCCAGAAGAAAACACAGAAATGAATCTTCATGACCCTGGATTAGACAGTGGCTTCTTAGACATGACACCAAAAACATAAATGACAAAATAAAAATACACAACTTGGAATTCATCCAAATTAAACACTTCTGTGCTTTAGAGGACAACATCAAGAACGCAGAAGGACAATCCACAGAATGGGAGAAAATCATATATCTTATAAGAGACTTGTATCTAGAATATGTTAAAAATTATTACAACTCAGTTATAAAAAGACAAATAACCCAGTTAAAAAACAGCCAAAGGGCTTGAACAGACATTTCTCCAAAGAATATTTACACGTGACAAAAAAGCATATGAAAATATGCTCAACATCATAATTCACCAGAGAAGTGCAAATCAAAACCACAGTGTGTTACCACTTCACACTCACTAGGATTGCTAGAATAACAAAGTCAGAGAGTAACAAGTGGTGGAAAGGATGTGGAGAAATAGAACTCTCATCCACTGTTGGTGGGAATAAAAAATGGTAGAGTTGCTTTGGAAAACAGTCTGGCAGCTCAACTATTCAGAGTTACCATATGATCCAGAAATTCCACTCATAAGTAGAGAATTGAAAACCTATGTCCATATAAAAACTTGTACACAGTGTTCATAACAGCATTATCCATAACTGTCAAAAAAAGCGAAACAACCCAATGTCCATTAATTAATGAATGGATAAGTAAAACCTTGTATATCCATACACTGGAATATTATTTGGCCATAAAAAGGAATGAAATACTGATACATGCTACAACATGGCTAAACCCTGAAAACAGTATGCTAAGTGAAATAAGCCAGTCACAAAAGACCACATATGACTGGAAAGTTAAGCAGATCCCTGATCATAGAAAGGCCTGGAAGCTAGTTTAAAAGTCAATATTTTATCAGGAAGGCACTGGTGGGTCCCAGAAGGGTTAGGATGAACTTAGGAAAGAAAGAATAAAAGGAGGATGACCCATTAAGAGGATACTGCAATAGTCAAGGGGAGGAATTATGACAACCTAATGAGTTGTAGTGGTCATAGGGATGGAAAAGAAAGGATAATTCAAGAGACACTGAAGAGAGAGAAAGCATAGACTTGGGGTCTGCTTCATGTGGTAGGTGAGAAAGAAATGGGGGGGGGGGGTCAAAGATCGCTCAGAAACAGTGAGCCTGGGTGAGTAGAATGAATAGGAATTCCATACTCAGAAACATGGAAGTCAGAACAGTGAGCTGTTTTGATGGGCCAGGGGAAGAAAGTTCTCATCCTGGATATTTCATCCCTTTCCATAGCACACATCCTTCCAATTTCTCACGCTGGCAGCCTCTGTCTAACCATACAAACTGCTAAGACTGACCAAACTCCTACTTGTACAACATTCCTAGGAGACCACAAAGCAGGCAGGCAGGCTCTTGGGCTAAGAGGACCACAGGCGACCCTGCAGGGTAGCCTGCCTCGTGTGCAAACTGGCCTGATGCTGCATTATTCAGGAGGCAGGGTGGTGCCCACTCATTCTGCACAAGCGGGTGCCCCTGGGTGGCTCTGTATGTGTATGTGATGATTTCATTAACATCTGTCTCTTCACCCTCCCCACCTCTCCCTGACCCCAGACTGAAAGCATCATGAGGGCAAAGGGCAGCCAAGGTGTTTGTTCACTATCACATCCCCAGCACCTAGTGCAATGCCTGGCACATAGGAGGCACGCAACAAACAGAGCTCATGTGAGGACTACCTCAGATCTTTAGAACAGTGGTTCTCAATCAGGTGTATGGCTCAAAACTGCCCTCAGAAATTTTGACTTAGCAGAAGTAAGTGTGAATGGGGCCCAGGCATTTGCATTTTGTAACTCTAAGGGTGATTCTAAAGATCACCTCCAGTTAGGGATGGCAGATTTAGCAAATAAAAATACAGGATACGTAAGGTAGATAGCTAGTGGGAAGCAGCCGCATAGCACAGGGAGATCAGCTCGGTGCTTTGTGACCGCCTGGAGGGGTGGGATAGGGAGGGTGGGAGGGAGACGCAAAAGGGAGGGGATATGGGAACATATGTATACATATAACTGATTAAATTTGTGATAAAGCAAAAAATAAAAATAAAAATAAAAATTAAAAAAAAAAAAAAAAAAAAAAAAAAAAATACAGGATACCCAGTTAAATAGGAATCTCTGATAAACAACGAATTTTTTTAGTATAAGTATGTCCCATGAAATATTGGTATTTTTATCCGGTAACCCTACCTCTAGCTGAAAACCACTGTGTTAGAGCATTCAGAAAAGAAGGCTCAAGGATATTGCTTTATTTACTCAAGAGTAAGGATGATATCAGAGAGCTGTGGGGTGGGAGGAAAGGGCCTGATAAGTTTCACCTTGGGTAAGTAAAAGTACTACTTTAAAAAAAATCATCTTTATTATGAGTGAAAGGGGACTCAGTATATAGTGTAGACATTGCCCTCTATTCTTAAAGTGAAGTAAAAGTTTAACAAAGTGCTAGGAGGAATCAGGAGAAAATTTAGAACAAAACAGAGGTTTTCCTACCCTTGTTAAAAACTTATGGGCCTCTAGCTAAGACACTAGTTATGTGTCAGGTCTGACACAGCAAAGCTAGAAACAGTCATTGAAAATAATTAAATAGAATATAGAAGCTGAGAAAGTTAGAACCACCCCACATGGGGAGATGTGTTTGCTGCTGATGATAATTATGAATGATATAATTCAGATTGATAAAATGGAAGGTGAACATGGGCCAGTCTACCAAGTCGCAGATGCCAGTGAACAATGATGAACAATGCTGCCATTCAGGCCTCCCCTTTGCTCCCGGCTCATTCTCCACTCATCTTCCAGAAGGATCTTTTGAAAACACAAATCTGATGCTGCAGCTCTTCCCTTCCTTCTCCCCACTGCAGCCACACTGACCTTCTAGCTGCTCCTGGAACACACAGGACATTCCCAGCTCTGGGCCTCTGCACTGGTTGTCTCCTCAGCCTGGCATTTCTTCCTCAGGTGTCTATATGGCTTGCTCTCTCACCCCATTCAGGTCTCTGCTGAAAACCATCAGCATGGAAACGCGTTTCCTCATGGCCACCCCATCACCCTCTTACATTCTATCTTGCTTTATTTTTCTTCGTAACCACTATAACGACCTGATATTACATTATTATTTATTTGTATGTAAGTCTTCTCAATTAGAACGCAAACTCCATGCATGCAGGAACCTTGTTATGTTTCACCACTGTATCCCCAGCAGTGATGGAGCAATACCTGGTATGGAGTAAATGGTCAATACATATTTGTTAAGTGAAAGGATGAATGAACGAATGGCATCACTTCCCAGATTAAAACCCTCCAATGCTTTCCCATTGCATTTGGAACAAAATTCAAATTCTTTATCCTCGCATGTGAAGCCCTGATGATCAGGGCCCTGTCTACCTCTCCAATTCTGTTCTATGCCACACTCCTCTCCTGCTCCTTTCGACCATCTTTCAGTTCCCAAATAATACAGCCTTGGGGCCTGTGTATTAGTTGTCCTCTGCACCTGGGGCCCCTCTTAACCCCTCTCTGAACTGTGAGCTTCTTCTCATTCAAATCTCAGATCACATGTCACCTCAGAGAGGCCATCCTTGACCCTCTCACACCCAACATTCTATCACTCTTCACAGTATTCACACTCCATGAAATTACACTATTTATTTATGTGCTTCCTTTTATTGACTTCTCCCACTAGCAAGGAAGCTCCATGAGGGCAGGGACTTTACACATCTTGTTCACTGTTCTCTGGTGCCCAGCACATGTCTGACACATTGAAGTCACTCAATAAGTATTTTTGAATAAAAGAACAAATTTTCAAAATGGGTAGGAGAATCACAGACCTCATCAATGCAAGGAAATAGCAACAGTAGTTTTCAGAGTTTAAACTGATTTACTTTTTATTGCTTATTTCTTTTTAAGGGAGGCTGGTGTGGTTTTATGATGGCCTCTTGATTATTGTCCTTTCTGAGGATAACACCTCAAAGAACATCCGTGACCATCCTTCTAGGTGTTTGTGTCAGAAACAACATGCTGCCGATAGGCCAGTGGTCTGGTGCATCAGGGCACTTACTACATTTTCCTAAAATACTTCACTTGTATTCATGACTGATCTTTGCTTAGAAGAAACTTTCAATATTTAAGCTGTAAGAATTTTTACCTCCGTACCTCATGGTATATTATTTAATATGATGAAAATAATTAAGTATGTTGGAGAAAGTTACAAAATGTAATAATCTATTGGAATTGAAGAAAGTATATTAGACTCCTTGCTTAAGCTTTAGGGTCTGCGGCTAAAACTGTTCTAAATTAGATCTTCTTCTGATTCATAATTCACATAATTAGGATTATTCCCCAGAGTCAGTTGATAATTCCTTATTTATTAAACAATGAAAAACTGAACTCCTTTTCTTTAGCATGCTTTCCTTTTCCTCAGTTTCTATGTAGGATTATATGTAATTCTTTGTTTGTCTTACCTGTCAGCACAGGAAATGGCAGAGTGAATCAAGACCCAACAGATGTAATAAAGCCCAAATCCTCCAGTGTCTATGGGCACAGTGTCACATGGTACCAGGGGCTCACAAGATGGGGAGGAGGTTAGGGTAACCTCTTGGGATAAAAAAGACAAGGAGAAAAGCCTCAATGACAAACTGAGTCCTCCTATCTCTCCTATTAATTTTATTCTTACGTGTTCTCATATGACTCAGGTGTTATTGGTGTGGGATGTGTGTGGAGAGAGGAGCTGAACATGGGAGATAATTATGTAATGGGACAGGGGACTTTCTCTTTCTGGAATAAACCTTACTTAGAATGTTTATTTGAAACAATTGCAGAGAAAACCACTGCCCTAACCCCTTGCTGTCAAATGGCCACCAACAGATCATAAAACTTCAAGATCATGAGAGCCAAATCTGACTTTGTCTTCTCTTGAAGATGCTCCCAAACCCCAGTGAGTCGTGACTACTGAAGAAAAATAAAATTCCCTCCTAATTAATGAATCCTGTATCAAGTCTTTACCATCAGCTTTGTAAACTGTAATTTTCTCATGAGGCATGTGTCATATAATAAATGGACCAAAACATATGGGGTCATTTCACTCTTCCTGAAGACTAGCCAAAGTTCTTCTGTACTGACCACCAGACAACCCTGGAGCTCTGTAAACACAGCTTATAACGTAGTTTATATCTTCAGAGTGTCAGTATCTTTATGTCATGGGATAATCGAAGGGTTTTATATGCATTGCCAGAAAAACCACAAGGAGGCTTTGAGACTCAGATATGTCCCTACCTCCTGCTGTCAGCTGGGATAAGTCACGCTGGAGTGTGACTATTTCCCTGGTCATCTGTCCCACTGGAAGGCAGGGACTGCTTTTTGTTTGCTTTTCAACTCCAGCATCACCAGTGCCTATTCAAGTGCCTGACCAAAAGAAAGTGTGTGTTGAGTGAATGAATGAATTTGAAAATCAGGAACTTGGTGCAGTGAGTTTACAGCTGAATGAGTCTGAGGTAAGGCTGGGGAGGGGAGGAATTGATGCTAAAATCTTTAGGGAAATAAGACAGGAGGGACTTCCATTAAATCCTCTCTGTTCTAACACTTGGACTTACTGCATCATCAGGATTTAGAGCAGTCACTCCTAATTGTAAGGGTTTAGATCTGTTTTAAGAGTTCAGTAGAAGCTCTTTCATCTGAGGTGCTGAAAATTGTTTTTTAAACTTTTTATTTTATATTGGAGTGTAGTTAAGCGTGTTGTGTTAGTTTCAGGTGTACAGCAAAATGATTCAGTTATACATATACCTATATCTATTCTTTTGAAAATTGCTTTTTGTAAATCAAAAAGGTTTGTAAATTTCTTTTGGGTGGGGTCAGAATTCCAGCCACTGGAGGCAGGGGACGATTCAAGGATCTCTCATTATCCTCTTCATCCTGATGCCTCATGAGCATTTGAGAGCGATGGAGATACAAAGGCTCCACTTCTACTACCCAGGATGGTGGCACAGGGTGGGATGGGGAAGCTCTCTCTAGCTACCACTCTGGCCTTTCATTAGGGTATGGAAGGTCCTCTTTGTGTTTGAGAGGGGTTTCAATGTGGTTTAACAACACCCTGCCTTGAGTCAGAGTAGAAGGCTCAGGTTGAAAAACATCATAGGCTAGTGAATTCTGAACTTTTTTTATTCTAACCAAATAGGATCTTTAGTTTAAAAAATAAAATTGTATGCAGAACTTCAATAAACTAAAAAGATGAAAATGATGTGCTGAGATTGAAGGGGGAGGGGAGGAGTACCCTTTGTTTAGGTTTCCTGTCACTGCCCCTTCCCCCCGACAAAAAAAAGACTCTAACCTCTACCCTACCCCCCTTCATTGTTCAGACTTGGAGTTGGGGCCAGGAATGTTAAATGCTCTATCCAAGGTGGCCCACCTGGTCTGGGAAGAACAGTCAAGGTACTCTCCACGATGCCGAGAGGTCAGGGAGGAGAGCTAACCTAAAAGCCGGCAGCATCTCCTTCTCTGCTCTGAAGAGTAAAGCCACAGGAGGATTTTAATGGCCCCAGTGTGTCATCTTTACCTCTCCCCTCAAATGAAGAAAGAAATATTTTACAAAGCAAATCTGACAGGACTCTAAAAAATCCCAGATGTCAACCTTTGCATAATGGGCACAAGATTGAAAAAGTTATATGTTAATTAAATCAGTTAAATTGAGATTTAAGTATTTTGAATGCAAATCTTCACTCCTTAATGTTCAGATTTCCATATGCTGGGTTTTCCGTTGCCTTACCTGTTCCAGAAGACGGAGGAGTGACGGATCCTGGGCTGTCATCTTCAGGCTCTGAGACGGTGACTGTGGGGACTGTGTCAGGACTTGGTTTCAGGCAGATACCTTGCTTCTCGGGGGTCTTCTCTGGGGTAGCAGTTTCAATAGAAGGTTCGATCTCAGTCAGCGTGATTCTGACAGGGGCAGTGATCAGGGGAGCACTGTGCTGTTCTTCAGAGATATCGTCTACATATGGTTCAAACGTTGATTCTTCAAATAAATGGTCCTTGAGGATTTTTCCCTCCACAGGAGATGGTTTCTCTGCTTCACGGGCCTCTTCGGATTTTGCTGAGATGTCAGTGTCCTTCTTAAAGTCCGAGTCTTTCTCTTCCAACTTGGGGTGACGTTGCTCCTGATATTTCACCTCCTCTGGCCTAGTTATGTCAATGTATTTATAGGCTTCTGCTTTCATCTGGTCCAGGGGGTCTGCTAAGATCTTGCTCACTTCAGTGGACTCTGCAGGAGTCATTTCTATTCCAGAATCAGAACTAAATAAGCCACGAGGCTCCGTCCCAGGCACATCTGGTAAGGAGGGCCCGGGGGTACGCAACTCCTCAGGGCTCTCTGAAGTGGTGATGTGGCTGTTTTCCTTCTGAAGAATTCCAGTGAAATATGTAGAATCCTCCCGAGGTGGGTAACAGATGTCAGAAATCAGAGATGTGTAACACACTCCTTCCCCATCTTTTGCTGCTGTTGAAAAGGTATGATCCATGGCCTTGGAAACATCTGCTGCACCTGTGAATCAAAACAGCAGCAGACGGTGAGGGGGCGTCTGGCACCAGTTCTCTCTCCAGCCTAACCCACCACCCACCCTGGCCCGTGCAGACACAGCATCCTTTCTCCTCAAGACCTCAGAGTTCCTTCGGACCACTCTCATGTTGCTTTGCCTTGTCTCCCTGATAGCCCCAAGCACTCGTATTTTTCTGGCAGCAGACCACATAAGCTGCCACATCCAGAGATGTTGGGGACAGACCCCAGAGGACTAGAAAGTTGATTCTCAACATCTGGTACTTCAATATACAGTGACTGATTCTTACTTGGTATTATTCAACAGAAGCCTTCTTTGTATCTAAAGTATTAACGACTCTTTAAACAGAGGTGGAAATATAGGCAAATTCAGGTGTGTAAATACAACAATAGGATAGTCCACTAGGGAGAATGGTTGCTCTTGGAGACTCAACAAGCTGGGAGAAGGCTCAAGAACCCTCTCTGGTCCAGCCTTTCCATTCAAGGACTCCTGCCCTACCTGGATTGATGCCATCCCTTCTCTTGCTAAAGGTCCTCAGAGAAAGAAACTCCCAGTTTCCTGGTGGCCTCATCCCAAAGTGGTATCACCTTAATGGAGTGTTTCCCTCTTTCTTCAGTTTTCTCCTCATTTTGTTTTTCTTTTCCATTCCCCACCACTACCCACCCTTTGCCTTCCAATGATATTCAAAATGACCCACTGGGAATTTCTTGGTGGGTTTCTAAGAGCAAAGTAAGTTTCCAAGTTTGCGTCTATAGAATGCTTTCACCAGGCCTTCATTTTATTCATAAATAAGCCAAAAAATTCATTAATAGCAAGAAGAAGGAAACCCTTTATTATTTTTCTGTGCTGTAAAATACTGCCAGAGGGGAAGAAAACTAACATTCATTGAGGCCGTATCATGTGCTAAGCAGCAGGATTTTACCTAATTCTTTCAAACTAATTATTTAAATTAAGCCCCACACTCTCAAGAGATCACACATACACACACATTCAGCCCTTAAGACACACTCAAAGAATATTCCAGATTAGGACACCAACTCATAAAAGTAACAAAGGTAGTAACAGTAACATAATAATATTAATAGCTAATATTTGAATCTTGCTATGTGTCAGACAGAGTACCAAGCTTTTTATTAATATTGACTCATTTAATCATCAAAGCAATCCTAGAAGATAGGTACTATAATTAGCCTCATTCAACAGATGAGGAAACTGAGGAACAGAAGGGCTGAATGACACACCAAAGATCGCACAGGCAGAAAGTGGCAGAGTCAGGATTCAGACCCAAGCAGTCTAGAAGTCAGAAAACCTCGCCTAGTGCCCTTTGTACCTCCTTAAATCAGTTTGTGAAGTTTTTTTTAAAAGTAATTTTGAATCAGTTTTATTACAAATAAACTTAGCTATTTTCTTTTCCTAGCTTTCTCCTTGGTTACATGAGCCACTGTTCGTCTAAGGGAAATGGAAAAGCACAGAGCCTCTTCACTTCTAGCACTCTTCTGCCTCAGCACCATTGCAGGAGCTGCTTTCTTTCCTAGGAGTTCTCTTCATCCAGATACCTGCCTTTTACCTGCAAACCTAATCCACTCACCACCAAGTCTTCCTCAAATGTCACCTTCTTAAGGAAGGCGACCCTGACCACTCTATCTCAAACTACAACTCACCCTACACTCCCAAGCAACTCTGACCCTTCCTACTTTTCTCTACTTTTTCTTTTTCCTGTAGCACTTATCTCCTTCTAGTATACCATATAATTAACTTATTTATTCATTACTTATTTAATGACTGCCTCCCCCCCACTTGCTAGGTATGTTCCATGAGGGCAGGAATGTTTGACTATTTTGTTCATTAATGTAGCCCAAAACCTAGAACAGGGCCAGGCACATGGTAGGTACTCAGTAAACATTTGCAAAATTAAAGAAGGTAATTTTGAAGTTTAGAATAAAGCATAAATAACACAATGTGTGAGAAGACAGGTTGGAACATACCCCTAAATTGCTAGTGACATTCACTTTATTCAGCAAGTAGCCTAACTTTGTGAGCAACAGGCCAGTTTAAATCTGTACATTTCAGCTAGTCTTCTAGTTATACTTCCTTTGTATATGGCAGCCCCATTTTTCAAGTTAGACAAAAACAAAAACAAACTCAATAACAAAAGGAATAGTAGTAATGATGGCTCTTATTGCCTACCATACATAGACCACCAAAGAAAAACTATTCAATTTAAATCCGTGTGTGCACACACACCATTATCCTAAAGGATATTTAAAGCTTCTTTCGTTATATGGGCTTAGCCTACATGTAGACCTCACTGGAGGCAGGGAAATCAATGCAGAGATACTTCACTACAGACATTTGGATCCTGGGATTCTCTACCACAATTACCTGGAACCACTTCCACATGTTAATAAGTAATAGTTCACCAGAAAGTAAGGAGGGGTTTGCCACTGGATATAAACAGTCTGCGGAGTGGGGGAGGGGACGCTCTCCCGGGGAAGACACAGTAGATAGTTTCCAGGGCTGTGTCACAGTCATTATCATTCAACTTTCAGTCAATGCTTCTATTGCAGGGGCCACCACAGCACTCCTGACCCTTATAGCCCTGCAGCCCACTGTCTCCTGCCACCGGTTATCAAACTAAACACAACTGTCACCTATTCAGCAACTGGCCCCAGGGCTCTGCCTTGCCTCACTGGATAATCCTTAAACTCTGCAGCCTAGCATTTGAGAGACATGAATGATGTGAATGCCACCTGGCCACAGCCCTGTCTCCACTACTCTCACTTACCCTCTACTCCAGGCATAGAAAGCCCTTCACAATGTCACACTCACTCTACCAGCCTTTCTAGCCCTTTCACTCTCCAATTCAAACTCTCAGTTCCGGTTAATAAAAACTACCCATCACTTCTCCAACACTTAATCCTTACAGTCTCCACATCCAAATCTCCACCTTTAACCTCAAGCCATTAAAGAAAAACAGCTTTAAATGCTACCCACGCCAAGATGAATTTGCTGACCACACCTGTCAAGACCTGACCCCTTCCTATTTTTCTCCCTCCCCTATCCTGTAGCACTTAATTATATTGCTTGTGTCACATGCATGACACACGACTTCTATATGTCTACGTCATCTCCTGCCAACCTGTCAGTTCCTAGAGTCTGAGGCTCATGTCTTGCACACTATATTGTACATAGTAGGCACCCAATACAAAATGAATAAATGAATGAATGGACCAATCAATGAGTAGGCATTCTATGCAGAACTAATTGATGCAAGTTACAAAGAGGATGTTTTTAATCTATTATGTGAAAGAACTATCCAGAATTCAAGTTATCCAACAATGGGATGGAGCTGAATCTCAGGAACAAGACTGTTATGATCCCAGGGGGCAGGCAGATAGAGGCTCAGAATCTGTCTAGGCAGGAACCAGCATTTGGTAGAAAGTTAGATGGGACAACAGCAGAAGTCTCTTCCAACTCTTTATGATTTTTATACCAATTGGCTGCCGCCATAGTGGGACACAGCTTCCTTTACTTCTTCTTTGCCTGTACAATGGAATCAATATAATTTTCCCTGAGGTGATGTCATAGAGCTTGCCAGATATATGGTAATAATTGAGGGAATAGACTCTAGATTACATCTGTATTACTTGAGAGACTATAAATAGCATCAATTATTGGGAAGAACTCCCACCCCTGAAATCCTCATCTTACTAGCTTCGTCTTGCTCAGAAACCCAGCATAAAACTGGAAGGACTCCTTTGTCACACTCTACAAATACTACCAAGTAGAGGAAGAGGAACAAAGCCATTTGTGTAAATCACACATTTTAAATGGGACCATGTAAGAACCCTCATAAAAGCAACAAATAATCTAAATACTCTAAATGTGGTCATGTCCCATTTCTTAAACCGAGCTAAATATCCTGACAGGTTCTCAAGGTTTGAAGTTATTGAATTTGAAAATGTGTATACATTACATAGGGCCGGTTAGATAGAACTCCTGAAAATAGGAAGTCCTTGTAGACAGTAAATTATGTGAGAGCAGAGTCCTGTGGGATCACTGGAAATGGGAAGCAGAACTGAGCCTCAAGGCTCAGGAAAGCCAATTAATCCTTGTCAGCGCTTCCTGCAGAGCTGGCAGCTGTGGGGACTGAGGCAGACAGCATAAGCCAGTTGCCCCAGGCAGGAACCAATATTGTTACATTGTTAGATACAAATCCACTAAATAAAAGGGCTTTCCTTGTCTAGACTAGAAATTACTACTTTCTTTATATAAGCAAGGATTCCTGGGAACATCTGATTTCCTCATTCTCTCTGGCTATTGCCTTGGCCATCTAGAAACCTGATTCATGTGGAGGCAGACGTACATTGAGAGTCAATGTGTGGACTCACATGTGCCCTCTCGGGAGGTGGCTGGACAGGAGGGCACAGCAAGTTTAAAATGAGATTGATTTTCAAATTTTCATTTTACAAGTAACTTTTTAGGAAAGTACTTATAATAAAAGCTGAAGGAGCCATTGGTCACTAAGCTAAGTGGAAGAAGAATGAAAATAAGCTAAAACTATTGCCATTAAATCATATGTGCTGATAAAATCAGGCTTTTGTATTCACCGATGTCCTAGATCAGAAATGCTAATCATGAGCTAGACAAATTCAGTAGTCTCCTAAATGGTGGGCATTTTATTTTTTTTAATTTCTTTGGCAATACTAAGGAATGATGACTAGCTGAAGACAGTTTGACTTTTCTCAAGGAAAATTTCAGTCCTACAATCCTCATTCTTGACTCTGACTTATCCTTACCGAATCAAGCTCATTGAATTGCTAGCCTACAGCTTAGGTTTGTATTCTGGCTCTACTACTATCAGTTGTGAGACTCTGGGCAAGGTAGCCTCTCTGAGACTCGTTTATTCAGTTTTAAAATGGGGGCAATAATAGTTCCCATCTTATTGGGCTGTTACAGGGATTAAATGAGATTATGCACTTAGCTCTACTCCTGGCACATAGTACACACACTCAGTAAATGAGAGCTGTGGATTTTATGATTACCTCTATTTTGCAGGGAGGACACCAGCATTTACAAGATATACCATCTGTCCATTTGGTACTTTATCCTATCTAGTGACATGTGATCAGGGTCGTTTGGGCCAGAGGAGTTAAATATAGCCAGTCCACACCCATGTTGCGCTCTGGGGTCTGCTGTAGATGCTGAAGTCCCAAGAGTGCAAGGCCAGGGTTCTCTGCACAGCTCCATGAGCAGGTGGTTGGGTGTTAAGTACTTTCTAGTGATACAACTGATGGATCCTGTCATGAACGTGGTGATGACTGACTTGGGTATGATATGTTGAAATTTACCAAGACAATAGAAAAGGAAGGCGAGTGTTTGGTGCCCACAGATGAGGTTTCTCCCTTGTGGACGGAGTTCATTCTGACTCCTCAGGGTGGAGATAAGGGGTATATGGTTTAAGATGATACTTCTGTAACTCAGTAAAGACCCTCTCACTGCACTGAAATGGAAACATTGAGAATGCCAGAAAGAAAGAATGATTATATGAAAAGGTTTTCTGAGCACAGAGGTAGATGTGCTCCATCAGATAAACATCTGGATTAAAAATAAAAACAAAACACCAATTATTGTTTGAATAGAGTCAACACTAACAGGTATAGGGGACAATAGTTCCATTAATTTGAGAAATATTTTTTAAAGTGGGGGAGCATATAAAAAACTGGAATGACAGTAGGAGTAGGGTGTGAGATGCATGTTAAAATTCAAGAATTAAAGGCCAGAAACAGTGACCCGAAGTGAATCTGCATTCACTTTTCCCAGAATCATTTGCCCTTAGACTGCCTATGTGATGGATGGTAGTAGCCTGCACAGAGGTTAGGCAGTGAGGCTTTTCCTCTGAAACTCCCACTCATCTTTTCTAAATGCTAAGAAATCAGCAGGCCCACGGTATGGAGGCTGTGACACATTTGACAACAGAGCCATCTATGAGGAATGGATATGCCAGGGAGGCTCCAGGAGCCTCTGTGTCACTGAAAACATTCTCTTCTAAAATTAAGTACCCTGTTATTTAACATGACAAATGGGTACTGAGAAATTAAGGTACATCCATTCTTTAAAAATTTATCTATGTGATTAGTTAATTGAGTAAAAAGGAAAAGATGAGCCTGCATTCCCTAGCAAAAGACTTGAAGCCAATGCTGATGACATGCTCGGGGTTTAAGAATATGAGTAAGTACTCTTTCTTTCCCCAACTCACTGTCTTATTTAAAGCTCGCCTGCCAGAATAACAGATTTAGCTGTCGGGATTGTAAAATTAATGTTTAATAAAAAAATGATTCAGCAAGTTTTGGGTTTTTCCCCCACTATGAAGAGCCAGGGTTTGCCTGTGGAGTTTTCACTTTAGCAGAAAATTCTGTTAGAGGGAAAAACCTGGCCCAGCAGCAAACCACTGTCTAAGTTTCTCTGACAGTTCTCAGCAGGGTCTTGGAAAGCATAAAGCTGCCAAGTGCTGAGATGCAAAATAAGCCCAAGCTCTGATGAGGTCGAAGTGTGGGGACTTCTTTTGCCTGTGTTCAAAGATGGAAATGTGATTCTGCAGCCTTCTTGGGTGGGGAAAATTTTGGGGGGGGAGGGGGTAAATATTTGTTTATAATTTACTTCGATCTTAAGAAAAGCTCCTTACAACCCTACCTAGACTTCCCATTGCTTTTTTTTAAATAAAAGCTTTACTGATTTATAATTCACAAACCATAAAATTCACTCCTAAAGCATGCAACTCAGCAGTTTTTGTTTATTCACAGAATTGTGCAACCATCGCTATTAACTAATCCACCCACTTAATTTAGATATATTCCACTCTTTATGTTTTCAATACAGAAAAAGCTCTCAGTTACCTTCACCATGCAAAGAATTACCTTTGGAACAACAAAAAAAGTTATCCCAATCTTTTTGTTATTTGTTGAAGAATTTTGCTAATTTCCAAAGAGAAAAATAATTGTTCTTGGTCATTTCATTAATGCTATGTATATACTGATAGTAGCAAAAAAAATACGTACTATGTTTCTGTTTACACTTTAATGGTTCTTTCACTCCCTCCCCCGACAGAGAATCATCTAGCTGATCCTCAGAAACCTTCTTACACGACCTTTCTTCCTTACTTCCCATCCATGGCTGCTTCCCCAGCTGGCCCCTTATCACCTTCTACTTGAATTAATGTGATAGTTTCCTCAGTGTTCTAGGGGTTCCAGCTTTGCCTCTTCTTTGTGCCACCTTGCACACAGTTGACACATTTATCTCCCTAAAACACCACTTTCACCGCTTCACTTCTCTGTTCCAAAGCTTTTGGTGAGCATCTTTGCCCAACCTTTGGCTTAGAATTCAGGATCATCATTATGAGACCCCAGTCTGCCTTTATGGTTTTATTTCTGAGCCTGCTCAAGAAACACACCTGTTCACCCACAAACATGAGATTTTCAACTTCTATGCCTCTGTGCAGGTCCTTTTCCTCAATTGAAAGGCCCCTTCACTCCTCCCTAAGTCCAAATAAAGCCTCTGGTGATGCCACACCTCCTCTAAGCAGCCTCCGCCTAACAACCCACTCCTCACTGCTTTCTCCCTCATCTCCACTCTGAGGCATGACCATTTGTTTGGGGTCCACCAGCTTCCCTGCCTTTGTCACCAGTTATCTTTTTTCCTATACTGGTTGAGAACATTGTCTTATACTTCTTCATATCTTTGAGTTCCTAGCACTGTGCTTTGCACATAGTATGTACTCAGTAATCACTGAATGGATGATTATCTCCATATTACCATCTGATTGAGTCACATTCAAGGACTTTTATTATAAGCTTTACCATTAATCATGTATTAATTCAATCAAAAAGATTTGTTGAACACTTAGCATATGCAAAGTGGAGTACATTCCCATATATATGTAGGCTTAGAAATCTGGTGTCACAAAAATCCACTATGAAGTCATTGTTTGTAACTGGAAGTTTGGGTGTCCCTGGCTGCTTGTGGCAGTGAATGCTGGGGAGTGGCAGTGATGTTGGAGGATCATAATAAGAAGAGAAAGGTCCTCTTATTATGATCCTCTTATTAACCTGTGTCCTCTCTTAGGTTCTCATGGCTCAGGCTAGAGCCTTCTTCATTCTTTTACATGATTTGTTCTCCTCACACTGGGAGCTCCTAAGAGACATGAACTGTACCTTGTACCTCACTGTTTCCCTCATACTAAGCACGTTTGCTGGCATATAGGTTTTATTTGGTAAATACTTATGGGATAAATCAATGAATATGTTTCCATACTCATCATACTGGTTACAGCCAGGGGATACACTATAGTTTGTCATTGTCCCTCTAAAATCTGACCTGGACCTGACTACAACCTGATGAGGCCAGAGACGGACAGTGAGACAATTTCCCCTCCCAGTTTTGATTCCCTTGACTTAAACTTCCTATTTTTATTCACAAACCTTTATATTTTCGGCCCTGTACTATTAGCTCATGTTGCATTTATGTCCAACTAAAACATGTGGGTATATAAATTTTTTTTAAACTGTATAATTTCAAATTGCACTTTTAGCCACAGCACTGGGTATATCTCATAAGTTTGAAAGACATTAAAGTCAGATGCAAAGATTTTTTGTAATTGCCTATGACCTGCATCTATCATTTAGAACAGATTGAAGAAGACCCTAGAAAGGGAATTTACCTCACTCTGGAATAATCCACAAGATCAAGATAAAGCTAGAGTTAGGGTGTCTCATTAGAATGTGTTTTATAAAGGGAAATCTATGTCCACACAGCATAAGGCAACCCTCGCAGGGCTGCCATCAGCCCATACTGTGTCTTGACCGAAAAAAAAAAAAAAAAAAAAAAAGATGTCCTTCATCTGGCAGATACAGACCAGTGCCTGAGACATGCATCCTCTGCTGAAAATCTTGGATTTTGTGCCTGCGTTGGGAATTGAACACAGATCCCTGGAATCTAAAACAATGTTATATAAAGTGATACGCTTTGGGAGGCACAAAAGGAAGGACAAAGGAGGATGACTGAGGGATAATTCTGTTAGAAAGATGACATGTCACGTGGCATGACATGGTATAAAGTATGTTACAGCATGCTGTGGTGTGGTGTGACATGGTGTGTGCTGTGCTGTATTGTGTGGCCTGACATGACAGAGCACGCGGTATGGAGTGCTAAGACATGCTGTGGTTTCTTGTGTGAGGGTGCTTTGAGTGTGGCATTCTGTGACAGAAAAGTCCCAAGCTTTAGAGGACTTGGCCTTCCATCTCCATCAAGTTACTTACCTTTAATAAGTCATTAAATTCTCAGGAAATCTGTTTCCTCACTTGCAAAAGGAAGATAACAACTAACATTTAAATTGCATGCTTACTAGGTGCTAAAAATGGATTATCTCATTTCAAGCTTAAACAATCTGAGGGCTTTTTTTTAAACCACACCCATACTATTGATAAAGAAACAGAAGCTTAGAGAGGTTAAGGAACTGACTGAGGAACACAGCCAGAAAAGACAGACTCAGATCTAGGATTTAGGGCAATCTGACTCCAAAGCAGATGCTATTAGCACTATTCTCAGAACTGCTGTGAGGATTAAAGGAGACTGAATGGTTTTGTCACCAGCAAAGCCCATTAACAATTCCCAGGAAATAAAAACAGAATCTGGGTAATAAAGTCTAACCTTTTTTTTTTTTCTTTTCCTTTGTGCTTATTAGTCTAGTTTCGTTTGCTCATAGGTTGCCTCGGGCAGAGGCCTAGCACCTGGCCCTTCAGATCAGAGGTCCTAGCAAGACAGGGCTGTGCCAACACCTCAGGTAGGTGGGTCCCGTGCAGAAGTGCTGCCCACGACACTCAATTAAAGATGGCCACAGCAGGGCCTCCCTGGTGGCGCAGTGGTTGAGAGTCCGCCTGCCGATGCAGGGGATACGGGTTCGTGCCCCGGTCTGGGAGGATCCCATATGCCGCGGAGCGGCTGGGCCCGTGAGCCATGGCTGCTGGGCCTGCGCGTCCGGAGCCTGTGCTCCGCAACGGGAGAGGCCACAACAGTGAGAGGCCCGCATACCACAAAAAAAAAAAAAAAAAAAAAAAAAAAAAAGATGGCCACAGCAGCAGGCTGTGAGCAGAGACACTGCGACCACCCCAGGGGAAAACTCTGCCCACTCCCCCTCCCCTCTGATGAGATCCCTATAAAGCAGCCCCGCCCACAGGCTGCTGCGGAGAGCATGTGCTCTGAAATGGGAGCTCCCATCTCTCCATTCTTTATTAAAGAATAAAGCTTTCCTTTCCTTCCTAAACGAAGAACTCAGTCTTGTTCTATTGGCGTGAGCCACACTGGGCAGGAGGACCCTTTTTGTGGCTGGACCTGAAAGGATCAATAGCATGATTAACATTAGCTACCATTCTGCATTTATACAGTACACCTTCTTCCTCAAGTTTTCAAAATCTAACTCCTATGTTCTGGAATATTTGAAATTTAATTTGGGATTTTGAGCATTCCTAATTTTAAACATAATCTCATGTGGAATGCAGGTTGTAAGAGCAGAAACAGGTGAATGACATGTGGGGACAAATTAACATAAAACTGGAATTCAGGATGCATCACTTGATGCAAACCACTTGACTTTAACACACACATACAATCACATGCAGTCACAATCAAAATATATGTAGAAAATTTATTCTATTAAGGTGTACAGAAAATGGAGCCCAGAGGTAGCTATACTAATCAAGGAGAAAGAAAAGAAAGATTAATGCCCTTTATCAACAACAGCATTCATTTTGCTTCTCTGAGCTATCTGATCTATGGGCAGAGGAAGTGTTTAAAGCAAGACAATAACTCAGCCATTGATGTGCCAGAGTTTGGGAGTATTGATCCAAGTGGCTTGAGTGCTCAGTCAGGAAACTATATCAAGATTCCTTTTCTTCCCATTTTCTTTCCTTTTATCTCCAAGAAGAAAAAGAACAATAAATAATAAGCAATAAATTCAAAACACATAATTTCTGCCATCAATGCAAAATTTCAATCAACTGCATATTTGAAGGGGATAACTGAAATATCACACTGCTCTAGTATAAGCTACCTGCATGATGATCAATAAAAATGCATTGTGTTTTGGGGAATTTGGAGAAAGACTACTATTGTGAGGAAAATGAGACTTGCACTGGGGATCTGAAAATACATATGTTTTAGAGAGGCAGAGGGAAGCAGTACAAAGTTATTTTGGGAGCAGAAAATAATAGCAAAGGTAAAGATGAAGTAATGAGTAGGAAAGAATCCCAACTCCAACAGGAGACCTTGGGAAGCAGTAGGAAGTCAGGCCAGAAGGGGTGGCTGGGATTATGAAGCCAGTGTGAGGGTTTCATAGAGATGGTGGGAAACAAGGATCCAGTGATTGTTTTAGAGCAATTAGTCCAATAATAGCTCCCACAATGGCAGCATACAGGTTTGGGAGTCATGCCAAATTAATTTGTGATTTTTTTAAAATTATAAAAGCAATATTACATGATCACTATAACATTTTTTTTTAATACGTAAGTACACAGAGGCTAAGAAAAAGAGTGGTTTCAGCAGATGCCATGAAAAAATAGTGAACATTCACCAGGACTTGCTTTTAAATATAGCCTGGGGACTTTCCTGGTGGCTCAGTGGTTAAGAAGCCACCTGCCAATGCAGGGGACGTGGGTTCAATCCCTGGTCCGGGAAGATCCCACATGCCGTGGAGCAACTAAGCCTGTGCGCCACAACTACTGAGCCTGTGTTCTAGAGCCTGCGAGTCACAACTACTGAAGCCCACGTGCCTAGAGCCCGTGCTCTGCAACAAGAAAAGCCACAGCAATGAGAAGCCCGTGCACCACAACAAAGAGTGGCCTCCGCTTGCTGCAACTAGAGAAAGGCTGCATGCAGCTACGAAGACCCAATGCAAAAATAAATAAATAAATTTATTTAAAAAAAAATATATATATATATTATATATATATATTATATATATATATATATAATATATATTATATATATATATATATAATATATATAATATATATATATATATATCCTGGAGTTCTGGGCTCCAGAGAGCACAGCTCTCAAAGAGACCAGAGAAGGTGGGTTCAGAAGAAAGTTCTTTAATACAGAAGTGCCTGGCTCAGGAAGTTTCACAGAAGTGAAGAGTTTTGAGCTCAATCTTGAAGGATGTGGAGGATTTGTATAGGCCAAAGTATAGGTAATAAATTTCCAAGGACAGAAGCTTTGATGCTCTGATGTTCAGTCAAATGTATTCAGAGAGTTACATGAATTTCTACAAATCCCATCTAAATTTTGGACACCATCTCACAGGCATCTTTTTAAAGTAGTCTGAAATGAATCTGGCATGTTTGAGGGCAAAAAAATAGACTCCCTAAATAAGCTAGTATATGAACAGTTAAAATAGTCTGGATAAAACCATAAATAAATAAAAGCTTGCAGAGGATACTGCATTTCTTCATTCTGTAAGATTTCATAAAATGAGAACAGAAGCCAAAACCAAATGTGCCCTGGAAGAGGAACCAGCAACCAATTACTACGTAAATAATTCAATATAAGCATTAAATTTTCATGTTTTTTAAAAAAACTCCTAAAAATAATCTGCAGGACATTATCTCCCACATCTGTTGTTTGAAGCCCTCTAATCATGACTCCTAAGAACTGTACTTCTTCTATTTAAGGACTGAATTAACAGATTAGGCCACAAACAAAAGTCAATCACATTTAAGCATTATTTTTTTAGAAAATTTGGGTAACAATTAGCTGAAATTTTAACCTGTCTCTTAACACAAAGTGGTTTTCAAAATAAATGTTTCTTGCAAAAAGCAATTGGAAAGAAAATACAGGATCAAGCTTTCCCTTTCCTAACTGTGTAGGAACAGGCCAGAGTCAATATATATCTGCTCTTCTACCTTTGTTTTTATTATTTTTGCTCCAAACTCATGTACATTATTCAACATTATTTTTTATTTATCTGGAAGTTGGTAAGTCAGACGCCAATAAGATGCACTTATATTTTGAGAAGAAACCAACAGTTAAAACAGAGCTATCCAATTGCTTGTTGGCTGTTGGTCATTGTTTGTCAGAGGATCCCCGAGAGAACTGATTTTTGAAAATGCTATCCTTTAAGGTAAATTCTTTGATTCTTTAATGTTTCATATTTCTTCTCTGAATGTCAAGATTAATGGTTTCAATATTATTTCTTAACATATATTTATATCCTATATATGAATCTTTTCTTCCTAACTAAAAGAAATGGAAGGAAACAGCATTTGTTGAATACTTGTTATGGGCCTGCCAGTCACCATGTTAGATGATGCCAATCAATAACTACATGAACATTCTAAAGTAACTGTTTAGTAGTACTGTGAGAATTATGAAGACAAGCCAAACCCAATTATGATATAGCAAATTCTATTTTTCAGTGTTTAGTTGTTTAACTTCATTCATCCAAATATAATGAGTGCCTACTATATGCTAGGCACTTACTCTAGTTTCTGAGGAAATAACGGTGAATAAGACAGATATATAGTCCCTGGCCCCACGGAGGACAGAACTAAACAACAAACAACAAACAAACAAAAACACAACTATGCAGGCATAGCAAGAACTGCTCACTGTCCCCCAATGTTTATCTTGTCCCTCTTCCCTTTAGCAATAGACCCCCCTCAAGGAATTTTAGCATATGGCCACCCAGCTAAAGATTATACACTTCCCAACTTCCCTCTAGGTGTGGACACATTACCAGGATGTGAACAGAAGCGAGGTGTGTGCCTCTAGATCACATCCTTCAAAACGAAGCTGGTGGCCCTCCATTTTCTTTGCCCTTCCCATGACTTAGTCTATGAACAAGGTCTCTTTGAGCCAGCTTTAACAATGCAGATGAAGGCAGTACTCACAGAGAAAATGGGCAAGAAGACAGAAGGAAGCGGGAGCCCTGGGGCAGACCCTCACCTGACTGTTCACCTGCCTCTGGACTGTCAAATAAGAGAGAAATAAACTTCTAACTTGTTTGAGCCACTCTGTTTTTGTATCTTTTTGTTACAGAAGCTTAGCCTACACCCTAATTAATACAGCAAACAAGTAAAATAACTAACAGTTAAAATAAGTGCTCTGAAGGAAACCAACAACTGGATAAGAAAAAAAATAAAAGTTTATCAGTGAGGAGAGATGGGTTACTTTAGAAAAGATGCTCAGGACACTCTTAGGGGGTGACATTCAAGCTGAGACCTAAAGGATGAGAAGAGGCAATATGCAATTTTTTGTTTTCTTTTGGTGAAACATAATGGAATCCTTGAATTTTTCCTCTCTATGTTTCAACTGCTTTGTTCTTCTTACTCCTGCCCATGGGCCAGAGTGCAAATATTATACACCTCTATAAAAGCCCTAGGATAGGTCCATTACCGGGGTACCTGATCTCTCTGAATGTGCCACAGTTGTCACTTTTATGTGAAAAGCCACATACATCAGTTAACCAGCCAGTTACCAACCTTATTGAATGGCTGTCTACCTTAACTTATAGTCACACTAGACTGGGAGATACTTGAAGGCAAGAATGGTCCTACTGTCTCTGTATCTCTAGCACAGTACTTAGCACTTAATAAGAGTTCGATAACTCTTACTGATTGACTAAGTTTACGAAGGACTCACCAAATGTTTGAAAAATTCCCTTTTCTTTGGCAACACAAAAATAGGACCTCAAAGCAACTGTATCTTTTAAGACAGCTCTTCCAAAAATGTGGTCATGGTCCAATGACTAAAATCAGGATTTAGATCATCTGTCTTGTTCTTACAAGGGCTGGACCACTAGAGGTTAACTGAAGTGTGGCTCTGCCTCAGAAGGGTGGATGCATCATGGCTATTGACCTGGTCTATTTTTGTCATCTTTGCCCACAGGCTACAGGGCCCTGGACTGTGTTTAGAGGACTACACATAGCCTCACCCCCATCCCCCGCCCCAGCTTCTACTCTATCAATGGCTCAGAGATGAGGGCAGGGGAGTCTTATCCATGAAATGACTGTTTCAGGGCCTTGAGCTTTGTCACTAACATATTAACATGGTTCTCTTCCCCAGAATTAAAATTTATTTAATTCTGTGTGACTCATTGTTTAAAAAAAATTATACTAGCAAATAATAAGGATGACAATAGCTGGATTTATTTAACTTTCCTATGTGCTAAGCACTGTGCTAATAGCTATACATACATTAACTCTTTTAAGCTCTTTAACAATCCTGTGAGGAAGGCACTATTGTTATCCCCATTTTATAGATGGGAAAACTGAGAATTAGAGAAAGTACATGATGTGAACAAGGCATCAAATTTCTACGATCATAATCATCTTAGCTTGCCCAAGGCGTTATCCAGGATGTAGGACTTTCAGTGCTAAAACTGGGAGTGTCTTGGACAAACCAAGACAAATTAGTTACCCTATAAATAACTGAAGAAGAATTTGAACGTAGGTAGTTGGACTCTAAAGCCATTGCTCTTGATCATGATGTTATCCTGCTTATTTTTTAAGTATTCATTACTGTTATAGACTGTGTCCCCCCAAATTCATATGTTAAAATCCTACCGCTCAATGTGATGGTATGAGGAAGTAGAGCTTTGGGGAGATAACTGGGATTAAATGAGGTCATGAGAGTGGAGCTCTCAGGAATGGTATCAGTGCCCTTGTAAGAGTCACGAAAGAGTTTGCTGCTCGCTGCTCTCTGCTCTCCACCATGTGAGGACACAGCAAGAAGCCTGCAACCCAGAAGAGGGCCCTCACCAGACTGGTCACCCTGGTCTTAGACTTCCAGGCTCCAGAACTGTGAGGAATAAATTTCTGTTGTTTCTAAGCCTCCCATTTTATGGTATTTTGTTATAGCCGCCTGAGCTGATGCAGACAATTACTAAAAAGAATGGAAGTTCTCTGTAGGGTATTTAGCAAATGTTAAATGGAAACAGTAATAGCTGGAAGGTCTTTTACATGAAGTCATGTCATTCTGCACTGCAATCTCCACTAGGGTGTTTTTCAAGACACTATTAACATATGCAGCACTTCAGGAAAGATGCTTTTTGATTTGGCACCTGAATAAAGTCAGTATCAATACATAGCATTTCTGAGGCTCTACAATATGAACATGAATATGAAAAGATTCACCACTAAATCTCATGATAAATGAAAAAAATTTTCATGGACACTTTCCCCCGCAATGAGTGTTCTGCTGCTAGAATTCCAGAATAATTGATGAGAACTCTGCTGGGAACCCTGAAGGAGCAAGCCCTGCTCCTTGCAGAACCTGTCACATTGTACAAGAAGCCGAGAAAGTAGAACGCTGAAATGCAGTCTTATAAGACAGGCCATGCGGATTTTGTTTACAGTAAGATTAAACATAAACAGAATTAAAATAAAAAGGATTATTTCTCTTTGGCTTTATCACACAACAGTCTAAACAATCCCCGCCAACATCAAAGGTGTAGGCACCTCTTAGCTGGTTTGAGAGGGAAAAAGATCCATTTTGACTCATCATGTGGTCACTGGAATGCCATCTGCAAAGGACAGAGTCAATAAGCAGGTCTCATGATACCAAGGTAAGACATAGTCTGCTGCCCCCCAGGACTTTACAGTACACTGACTACAGCTGTGATGAAAGGTAATGACCTGAGGATACAGGAAGGACAATGTGTGTGGGAAGGCAGAGAACAAAGCAGTCCTTTCTGACTTGTGGGACATCAAGGAGCGTCCCAGAGGAGTTGATGTTTAGGTGGATGGATAGGATGGATAGGATGGCAACAGGAGACAGAAGTCCCACCCTCCCCAGGCAGAGAACACAGAATAAGCAAAGCCACGGGAAAGTCTGAGTCTTAAGAAAAAGATCATCTGGTGTAATGCATGCCACATATGGGGAACACAATAGAACAAATAAACAAACCAAAAGCCAAAAACAACATAGGACTTGGGATTTCAACGATCAATGTGTGATTTCCTTTTATTTAGATGGTTGGGATCTGGAAATGTATCAAGTTTGCATTAAGGCCAGTTCAATGGTTTCAGAGCTCTACTCATTTCTATGGTTCTCTCCCAGAATTTATCATCTAAAACCTTAATGTTATGGTCAAGCTTTATGTATGTATGTATATACATATCTATTTTCATAAGCTAGAAATTCATGGAAATTAATAGTGATTAGCTCAACCACAGGTATTCAGAAATGAAAACAGACACTTTAAAATCTCAAATCAGATTTACTTCCCGAAAGGCTTGCAGCCTTAAATATTTTACTTAAGAATTGTGTGGTGACATGAATTCCTTCCTATATCTAAGTCCTCCATCATCAACAGAATCTGTATTTTGAGTTATTTCTCTAATAGCCTGATGCAAGACAACCCATTTACATTCTCATTCTCCAACTGATATTTTGGTCCATTATTTGCAAAATGGTTGGGTTGGAGCAGGGAACCACCTGTAGTCATGGAATCCAAAAAAACCACAGGCCTCTACAGGGGTCTTCAGTAGGTGGACTAATAATAAGTAAGAGTTGCTGGTAAACCCATGAGTCTGAACTGTGCAAGAAGTGCAGGCATTGCTTTTTAAGGTGCCTAGTGGCACCTTAACTTTTATAAAATTAAAACCCAAGTGAGCACCTCTGTGAGCACCACAGAGGTATGTGAATTATAAGCATTCATAAACTGCCATGCCTAAATTGTCTTATCATCAAATAGTATTTATTAAACACCCACATGCTGCACACACGTGGCAGTGTGCAAGGCACTTTAGCAACAGAATGCTGTTATCTTCAGCCATGAAAATACTTTATAATAAAATGTGAAACTGTTGCTGGAGGTCATAAAGATTATTCACTTTGAGTGTTCTCACTGTAAATTTCAAATAAACAGTGGAATGGGGTAACTTCTCCCATCTGATGAAATCTTCACTGAAGTGCTTGTTCAATTATCCTTATCAGTAAATGAAAGGCTTATATGCAACTCCAATTCTGCTTCTTGTAGATATGACAAGACATTCTCCGAAGAATTACTCATGTATAGATTCATGTCATTTTACACTGTGCTATTTATTTTATTTATTTTTATTTTTATTTTTTTTTTGCGGTACATGGGCCTCTCACTGTTGTGGCCTCTCCTGTTGCGGAGCACAGGCTCCGGACGCGCAGGCTCAGCGGCCATGGATCACAGGCCCAGCCACTCCGCGGCATGTGGGATCTTCCCGGACCGGGGCACGAACCCGTGTCCCCTGCATCGGCAGGCGGACTCTCAACCACTGCACCACCAGGGAAGCCCTGTGCTTTTTATTTTTATTTTTTTAATTTTTTTAATTTATTTTTGGCTGCATTGGGTCTTCATTGCTGCTTGCGGGCTTCATCTAGTTGTGCCAAGCGGGGGTTACTCTTCATTGCGGTGCACAGGCCTCTCATTGTGGTGGCTTCTCTTGTTGCAGAGCATGGGCTCTAGGCACATGGGCTTCAGTAGTTGTGGCACACAGGCTTAGTAGTTGTGGCTCACGGGCTCTAGGGTGCAGGCTCAGTAGTTGTGGCACGTGGGCTTAGTTGCTCCGCAGCACCTGGGATCTTCCCGGACCAGGGCTCAAACCCGTCTCTCCTGCATTGGCAGGCGGATTCTTAACCACTGCACCACCAGGGAAGCCCTGTGCTTTTTTTTTTTTAAAGTATGAGACAATAAGAAACACAGTAAGGGGCTTCCCTGGTGGCGCGGTGGTTGAGAGTCCGCCTGCCAATGCAGGGGACGCGGGTTCGTGCCCCGGTCCAGGAAGATCCCACATGCCGCGGGGCGGCTAGGCCCGTGAGCCATGGCCACTGAGCCTGCGCGTCCGGAGCCTGTGCTCCGCGACGGGAGAGGCCACAACAGTGAGAGGCCCGCGTACCGCAGCAAAAAAAAAAAAAAAAAAGAAACACAGTAAGAAGAAATGTCTACATTTAAATTGTTGAAGAACCATTTTATTTTAGACTGGAGTATGCTACTCATTATTTATTGCTATTGCCTTTTGTAATTACTTCTGAGAATACATAGACTAAAAAAAAAATTCATAAAATCTGAACAAATAGAACATTTGAAGACAACAGCACCAAAATTACTTTTTACATGTGGAGGCTGAGGACACACAAATTCTGGGAAAATAAAATTTTTAGTCAATCAACTAATGTTTTGTCTACAGAACATTTTAAAAATCTATTGGCTTTTATATCATGTAATTGACTTTTAAAAAACCAAACTGTGTGAATCAACCTGCTGTTTCCACATCTTTTAGAATGATCCTGAGATGATTTTAAATCTGCATGAGTTGTTACCCCTCATAGATTTTTTTTGACTCCTTAGTCACTTTCATTTACAAATGTGCTTATTATATGCCAATTCCATTGTTCAACTTACCAACAAGTACATTTAACTGCCTTCAATGTGCTCAGCACTTTATTAGGTAATTTGAGTGCTACCAAAGAAGCAAAAGAAGGTGAACATAATTTACACCCTTCCAAATTAAGTTCCATGACAGTCTAATTCCTTCCTCTCCTTCTCCAAGATTAAGAAAAAAAAAAGTACACTAACAGGAAATCTTTGCTGCTGGCTGATTCCTTAGCTAACACGATGCTAAATCATGCAACTGTGACTGTGCATCTTTTAGGTTACTGTTTTTCTCCTATACGGACCTCGTAGACTATGAAAAATACTCATCCCCCAAGATGAACAAGACTGAGACACAGCCTTTTGTCCTTCATTATTTAACATCTCAAGTTCTCAAAGAACATGGACAACCTACTAATAATATCCCTATTTGTTCATAAGGGAGTCTTTTGGCATTTTAGAGATGGAAAATTTAGGGCTCAGAAAAAAATGAAAAGATGTATTATTTATGAAACGCCGTGGCTCTGCCTCTGGGATCCCTGTGAATGAACTCCAGGTAAATGGAGCTCTTGGGTGAATAAGTCATTGCACTCCTTTGGATGATGCTCAAGTTATGCCCAACTTATACTTCATCCTGTCTCTAATGAACACTGTTACAGTAAAATTTCAAAGCAATGCATTTCAGATGGTTTGCTATAAATTAATATAGTAGTAGATTTGCTAATTAAGAATATAATTCCTTACCTTAAAGGAGTTCATAAATTAGGCTTTAACTGCATTATCCTTTCCTTATGTGTTTTAACTTGCTTCTTAGATAAGAACCCCCCAAAGAGTAAAGTGTAAATCTATGAGACATATGGGTATTCTATCTCATTAGCTATAAACTGTTAAAATACCTAGTTAGTTATATTAGAAAAAGTATTCTCATGATTGATTTCTTGTTATAGTAAAAACAATCTTATTAAATCTAATTAAGAAAAAACTAAATATAGTACTATATTGTGTAATTTACTGTAGTTGTTCCAATAAATGAGGAATTATTATATATCTATTATGCATCTTCTGATGCTAAAAGCTAATTTCTGACAAATAAACCAGCATATGAGAACTCACTTTAAACCAATAATAATATTCATTTACAGATATAAATATTCCCATTTGGGATTAAGACTTTAAATATCTCATGAAAGATATTTTTCCATAATTGAGTATCAGAAGTAGTTTTTCCATCCAGTGAAGAATCTCCTGAAGACACTGCAGTGTACCCACCTGAGGTGCCAACTCCTATTGCTATGTCTAAGATATAACGGGACAAGCCCATGAAGTTAAAAGTAGGTGGGAGCACTGTTATTTCTCAGGTATTTAGGGGCTGATTTGTCTTGGCTTTTCATTAAATGTCTTTCTTCTTCCTCCTGCCCTACTTATGACAATCTCATTATCTTACCCAAGAGAAGATGAAAGAAAAGGACAAGAGACAGGAAAAGAAATGAATATGCAGTCCATCCTCCAGTACTTCTTTTTTGGCACTTTCAGAAAACAAAAACAAAAACAAAAACATAATAGGATGACGGAAATATGGTGACTGATAAAAGGATTTTAGACTATCTGAAGGTTTTATCCACCCAGGCCTTTCTTTCTTTTGTGTTAATAAGGGAGAGTTACTCTTATTTCTCTGTTATTAAACAATTGGGATTAACCTGCATACATGTTTGCTAACTAGAATACCAGATTTACAAATCTTGGACTAGTATCCACACTAGGGGTAAAAGAGTATCTGTAGTGAACTGCCAGTTAAACTTAAATGAAAGGGAAGCTTTAAATGCTTTAAGTCAGGGGGCCCCAACCCCTGGTACTGGTCCTCACCCTGTTAGGAACCAGGCCGCACAGCAGGAGGTGAACAGCAGCCGAGCGAGCAAAGCTTCCTCTGCCGCTCCCCATCGCCTGCATTACCGCCTGAGCCATCCACACCCCGCCACCCACAGTCTGGAAAAATTGTCTTCCACGAAACCGGTCCCCAGTGCCAAAAAGGTTGGGGACCGCTGCCTTAAGTAGCAGAATTAAAACATAATGCAACTGCTGAGTTAAGGACAGCACAGCTCTTTATTGTTCTATGACAAACAATGTGAGTTTCGTACTAAATTGACTTGAAAAATTGCTGAATTTCCCGCCAAAGCATTCTTCATCCCACTTGGTAGAATGTGGAATCAACTCAATAAAAAGTGTATGAAAGTGTTTTATAATCTACAAAACACTGTACAGATAATTATAATTTGGCTCTGAAGGGTTGGTTTCTTTCAACCTCTGCAGTTTTAGTTAAGCCACCTACTGTTTTAGCTGTGTCAACATGGGCAAAATTGAGAGCTGAAGTAATTAGGCCTATAATTCAAGCCAAAAAAATGACTGAGAAAAAAGCTATTTGGCAGTCTCTCTCTACATTGATGAAAATCAGTTCCCAATAGTCCAATTCTTTGTTTTTTTCCCCCAAAGATCTCAAATGAAGGCACGTGAAGTCAATGAAATTCAAGTAATTTTCATTTGGAATCTAATATTCATATATGTATTCTTAATGTTCCCTTCTGAATAAACTGCAGTCAATGTGCATAAATCTGTTTACCACCACCACAGGTGAGTCTGGGGAACGATACGGTAGTCAGCCAAGAGCCAACTCACAAAGCTCACAAATATCCCTACAGGGAGACCGCATGATCGGAAGTCACTCCTCCAAAAAGTATTCCTGATAATTAAAGTACTATCTTTTTCTCATTACTCCAAGAGGCAAAGATGGCCAAGTAACTACTTCTATGTTACTTTACTGAATGAACATTTCAGGTGGAAATGTTGCAATAATAAACAGAAACCTCCTTCAAAGCTATGGCAACAATGGCTGCCAGTCCACCTAATCATGCTACCCTTCTACATTGTACAGGTATTGCTGGGATGTAGTTGCTCAGCCAGGGACTACACTTCCCAGCTCCCTTCCTAGGTGGGACCATATCCTACATTTTTTTTTTTTTTTTTTGGCGTGGGTGGTGGGACCATGTTCTAAATCCTCTGCAGCTATTAACTCACTCAATCCTTGTAATAGCCCCACGAGGTAGGTATTATTCATCATTCCTATTTTACAGATGAGAAAATTGAAGTACAGTGAGGCTAAGAACACACAGCAACAGAAACTGAACTGAAATACCAGATGATGCATCTCCAGACCAATAACAACACACTCTGTGCTCCATATTTACATGACAAATATCAAGGTCCTCTACTTCAATGTATATTTTAATACATCCCACAAAGAGGCAAGACCATTCATTCATGGAACAGCAAGTTGTCTCTAATAACTGAAATAAAGAAGAGAAGCTGTTTGAAGTCTGAACTGTTCTTCTCACAACCGGGGACAAGAAGTTTTAAATCGGGGGTTGCAGAGATCAATCAGTATAAATAATATCCAATAATTTAAAAATTAAATAAAATTTCCTTCAATAAGATACCATATTATAATCAACTTGAGCTCATTTCTGTCACCTTCCTTTTTATTTTACAGTCAAAAGCCTATTGCATCTTGGAGAATAAATAAAATAAATACTTTGCGCCAACACTTATAAGGAAAAACATTGTTAAGTCATTGTTCTTTCTCTTCGTTCCAGAACATGTCCATACAATAGGAACTTCCTTCATCTTGGAAGTGTGGGGTTTGGGGGAGGGAGACACAACCCCTTAGGCCCTTCTCTCTGCCTCATTTGCCCTGCCCAAGACAAGAGGCTGAGCCAAGGATCTCCAATCTAGAGCCGACCCTGGGCCTGCCTCTTACCCTCTCTGATACTCCTTTGGAGCTGCACATGGCTCCTCTCCTTCATCCAGTAGGAGGCTCTGCTGGGGACCAGATGGAAAATTCATTTCAGGAGGATGAAGGAGTAAGAAACCCGATTTATAATCACAGGTCCAGGCTGTGCCCTCCAATCCAGGTTTTCCAGAAATAAGGCAGCTACGTAGGCTCGAATCTGACTGGATTGGTTCAGAACTCAGGGGAAGGAATGAGACTAATCGGCACTCAAACTCCCACAGATATCCTACATTATTTGAGTTATAGCTTCCAAACTAAAAATAATCCACCTGCCATGGCTGACAGTGTTCACCTCAGGGCAACATGCCCCTCATCTAAGAAGACTGAAGGTGACAGCAAACATGGTCCCTGGGCAAGGGAACCTCAGCAGCGGAATTCTGACCATGTCACAGAGAAGCGTGTGGACTCTCCAACTTGCGCCCTCCTTTGTTTGGTGCCAGGTTATTGGAGGAGAGCACATGCTACACATCATCATCATGAGCATGATGGGTCATCCGTCTTTGCTCGGTTTAGAAGCACACCCTAAAATCCTGGGGAATCAACTTGCTTTTTCTGTTTGTTTTTCATCAGGGCCCACAGACTTTTCACCCCTCAATGTTTCTCCTCCCAATAGTAGTTACAGTACTCGTTAGCTGGAAATAGAGCACATTAAACTTGTTAAAGCTGCAAGAATGAGACCACTTCCCATCTCAGTCCCTTTTAAGTTTGTGCCAACCCAGTGGCTTTGTCATCTAAATGTCCTTCTATTGTGATTGGTACCTACCACTGGCTCTTGCTTCCCTTTGGCCATTAACATGGTGGCATTTCTTTCAAACTATCACTTTCCAGAATAAAATGAAAGTCATTGATGGTGTTTTTTGCTCAGCTGAAGGATGTTTTAGTTCTGGACTCTGAATCTCAGAACTTTTGCCCTTTTTCAGGAGTACTCTTAGGACCAAAAGGATGTTCTCCCTTTCATGGGGAACGCGTGGGTATCTGATGAGATTGACACTACATTTCCAGCAGAAGAGAATGATCTTTTTCTTCCAGCTTTTTTCTAAGTCTTTAGAAATCAAAGATGAGGGAAAGTCAAGACTAGGAAAATTAACATTTATTTTGTGTCTTTTCCTGTGCCAAGTCAGGGCTTCACAATGCAGCCTCCACTTGCCTCTGTTCCCTGCTCCACGTTTACCCTTGCTCTCTGCATCCCAAGCACACTGACTTCCTTTCAGTTCCTTGGACATGCTATACTCTGATGTCCTCTGCCTGGAAAATTTTCCTCCCTCTTCACCTAACAGCTCCTCTTCAGCTTTCAGATTTCTGCTCACTCATCACTTCCTCCAGGAAGGCTTCCCTGACTTCTCTGACCAGGTCAGTCCTTCTATCACAGACTCTCCAGCCACATGTGGCTCTGTTTTGAAGTACTGATCACAGCTGTAATTTTACATTTATTTTTGTGATTATTTTATTTTCTCTCTCTCTAACTAGATCATATGCTCCAGGACACTAGGGATTATGTACGTTTTTGCTCATGGTAGTTTAAGCCATGTTTTGAATTAATGAATGAGTGGCTTTTTTTAATTCTCAGAAAATCCTGTGCTACTGATATTTTAAACTCAAATTTTTAAAGATAAAGAAGCACTGTTTGCTGGAGTAAATGATTTGTCCAAGTTACAGTAAGTTAGGAGAGCCTGAGACCATACTTATTCATGCGTCCATCCAGTATTTATGGAGTGCCCACTGCATGCCTTGCCCTGTGCCAGACAGTGGATAAAGTAACAGGTAAGTCACAATTCTTTCAGGAATTCTTAGTCTATTTGAGCAAGAGAAGTTTGTAAACAAATAAGTCAAACAAAATACTACACAGGCTAGGGTGTTTGTCTAGCATCCAGCAGGCATATACAGGAGAGGGTGGTCAGGTCTACCAGAAGAAATATTAGCAAGTGCTTACCAAAAAGACTAGTAATAAGGGCATTAGGGTGGAGGGAGCCCTGGAAGCAAAGGCACAGAAGACCATGAGAGCGAGGCCCCCTGAGACACAGCAAACAGACTGGAGATACAAGAACACAGGTTATGAGGCTGGAGTGAACGGGCAAGGGCAAGTCAGGTAGGGCCTCATATGCCTTATAAGGACCTTGGAGATTATGCTGTAGCTATAGGGAGTCACTGAAGGGTCTTAAGCAAGAGAGATCTGACCAGATTTCAAAAAAGTCACTCTGGAAGTGGAGAGAGGTAGACAGATTAGGAGCAGGTGAGTCTGGAAATAGGAGGAACAGAATAAAGGATACAGCAGTGGCCCAGGACAATGGTAATAAAGACCAGAATTAGGGCAGTAGCAGTGGGAATGGAGGGTAGTAGATATAAGAGATATTAAAGGAAGAGGAGTCAACAGGATCTGATACCCACTGGGTGTGTAAGCTAAGAGGAGACTGGGGTGACCCTTGGGTTTTCGGTGTGGCTGATTGGGTGGACCATAATACAACTTTCCCACATACAAAGGGCAGAAAGAGGCTTGGGAAGACAGAGAATAAATCCTCTTTGAGGCCCATTGAGTTTAAACTGCCTGAAAAACATATGAGTGTAGCTGCCCACTGGGCTAGAGAAATGAATATGGGAAATCTCATCTTAATGTTGGTAAGTGGAGCCATGGTTGTGAATGAGGCCATGGGGAAGGCTGCAGAGAGGGAAGACAGAATCTCAAGGAACCAAACCCACATTTTTGGTGTAGACTGAAGAACAGGAGCCAAAAAAAGAGACAATGATTCCCTACAATTTTATTCTAAACAATAGAGAATGGAAAAGGTTCCAACCACATAAGGAAAATCATACTCTCCTCCTGATATATTATGTTCCTTTGGGGGGCATTTTCATGGTGTTTTGGCACATTCTTACCAGTCTGCTTAGTGATTCTGAGAATTGGCCTGACCTCTTTCAGAGAACTCAGTCTAGCTCTGTGCATACACATTTAAGTTGTCCATATATTGCTAACTTCTTTACTGATTGCTCACAACCTCATTGTTTTTCTTCTTCCCCCTACCTCCACCCTGCAATCTCAGAGAAGAACATTAAGGCAAAGATGTTAAATGATTCAGCAAGGATTACATCACTAGTCAAGAGCAGGGCAGGACTTGAAAGAAGAATTTGTGGATAACCCTGCACTATTGGTACTTCTTGTACATTCTGGCCTTGTTCCTTCATTCACCACTCTTTTGCCATGCACTGCTTAGGTACTAGGGATAAAAGGTAAAAGCACATGATCCTTGTTCTCAAGGAGCTTCCAGGTTGCTGGAGGCTGAACCGGTTGACAGTTAGAAGCATTGTGACTTGTGCTGTGAAAGAGGTCTTTGTAGGTGCCATCAGTGGTGGAGAGAGTGTGCCGAATTCTATCCTCGGGTCTGGAGAGGAGATGTGATGCTTGTACTGAAACCTAACTTTCTTAGCATGTACATAACCATAAAAGTGAAGAAATTCAATAAATTAGAGAGTCTACTAATGAAACAAAATGCCATCTTGGATTTACATCCAATTGTCATGAAACCAAAAGGAAGTTTGGGGGAAGAAAAACCATAACAGAAGCAAGTGTTACCTAATGGTGCCAAGCACACAGGAGGTAATCAAAGCTGGTGGTTATCAAACTCAAGAGGAAGTTTGGACCAGAACCATTTTAACTGAATGAAGAAGCTATGGAAAGTAGAGAACCAAGGTCTACTGCAGATACACTTTACCAGTTTTTCTAACAATTAAAGGACGGAGGAGACTGTGAATTACCATAACATAAACTCATTTCGGTAGCAATGAATCCAATTATGTCATAGCAAGGTAAATACAGGAAGGTGCTGCAAAACCATTAGTTCCACAAATATTTATTCATTTTGCTTGCAACTTGTAACAGCAATAGATATGATGTTAGAGGTGGAGGCATTTGCCTTAGAAGTACAGTGAAAGCCTTGCAAAGTCTGATTTCACATACCCTTTTCCTTATAGCACCATTATTGGATGCTACTCCAGGGCATGGCACCTACATGGAAGGCAGAATTAATATAATAATATATAATAAGTACAAAGTACATTATAATAATGAGCAGAACATGCAAAGCATCTTTTACTTCTATCATCTCATTTAGTCTCCCAACAACCCTGTGGAATTGGTGTCTTAGCCTCCCTATGCAGATAAGAGAATAGAAATATTTGGATCAAGGTCACATGGACAGTAGGGGGCGGGGGTGGCTGGGATCTGAATCCAGTTCTCACTGATGCCAGAGCCCAGGCTCTCCATCACTTAGCCATCTCCTTTCTACTTTTTCAGAACAGATCAGAACAAAAATCAGAATAGACCACTTGGACTATTTCTTTTTAAAATAACTCTGTTGTACACTTTAATATCTTTATAGAAACAAAAATCTCCAGAATTTCAGTTATCAACTATTTATGTTCTTGTTACTGTTCTGCTCCAATTATTGTTACTATATATGCTGGTTTTACTTAGTTGTAATCAGGATATAATTTTGAGTCTCTGCTTTTCCTATTCAATGTTATTTCAAAATCCAGCCCCATCTTCTGACATGGTTCACACCACTTGTCATTTTAATGGCAATAAAATATTCCATTCTGGTCACTATTTGGTTTCCTTCCAAATAACCATGGATACTTTTCATGTACCCTTTCCCCGCCATTCCTGTTATTATTAGTTGACATTTAGGTGTTTACAAAGTATAAGAATTTATAACGTGCCTATCGTTTAAAATTTACTTTTCTTCATTGAGTTCTTTGGATACCTGACTTGATTAAAACTACAAAAATGTTTAAGTGAGTAGGTTAGATAAGAATTAATTTAAAAATGAAATAACAGATAGCTTTTGAAACATCTCTGTAAAGATAGACATTTCATGAAGATACAATAAAAGAGTATATAGATTCGCAGTACAGAAAGGTGGGTCATGCAGATATTGTTTTTGGAAGATAGCTACCTGGCAACACTATCCAATAAAATCCATGTAGGGGAAGGAGAAAGTATATTTGCATTATAATCCCCTGGTTTTGGACTCTTCTTTTGCAATGAAAAGTAGCCAGGAGCAAGAATTAAAGCTGAAGAGATAAAATAACTGTCAGTTTAGAGAGTACAATTTTCCGCTGGGTTAGCAGAGCTAGAACCATCTTAAAGCACCAATAAAACTTCACTGCACACAGTTGCAGAAATGGAAAGGAGTTAAGTCAGCCTTTTATCCCAAATCTCTCACCTAAATTAATCACTAAGAGCCGATAAAGAGGCAAAATGCAACCAAATGATGAGGTAGAATAATATGTGATCCTGATTTCCTAAGAGGCTATAACGGTTTGTTTTTCAGGTTGAGACCTTCATTTTTAGCTGCCCTTGTACTGCAAGAAGAGGCATGAACTTCACCAATACCTTTTTCAAATGGCTGTTATGTAACGTTGTCGAACTGCAACAGTTATTTGTCGGTGCAACTTTTCTCTTTCCTGACTCAGCTGTGAGCTTCCCTTTTTTATTGAGGAGAATGAGTGTTTGATCATCATCCTCAAAGGGGAGGTGGAAATGGTTAGAGTCAAGTCTACCCTGTGGGCTATGTTGAGCGACGGTTCAGTGATGGCTGCAGTGGCCCAGATTACCATCACCCCCTGTGCTGTGCTAGGCACTTGGCAACTTTGCATATATCATTGCATTTATGCTCCTCAACAACCTCGTAAAGAAAGCTCTGTCAACCTGATTGTGCAGATGAAGAAAGCAAGACAGAAAGAGGTAAAGAACATTGTTCAAGAACACACAGTGCCTGAGTTTCTAATCAAGACCTACCTCTTGATCCCTATGCTGTGTGACCACCCTACATGCCTATGTATAAGTGTTTTTTGGTCAATCACAAATATGTCCAAATTTCTACTCTATGTGCCATAAGATGGAGACAAATATATTCACTGAAAATCTGGATGAAGTGGGGTGCAGAGAGAGAACCAGGCAAGAAAGTGACTCTGTGGGGTCACATCCCATGGAAGGAGCAGTTAGAGTGGTGCCTGGATTACATTCCCCAGGAGGCTGGGTGTACTGATGAGTGTTAACACCTGAAATTTGGAAGGGGTGGAGGGTGGGATGACTGGGGATGTGAAAAGGAGGCGAGAGGAGCAGTAGGTGAGGTGGTCAAAGCTGTGTGATGTGGAATATGCTTCTTCCCCCACAGCCTTCTGATTTTCAGCAAAGAAACTAAACTGAGAAAATGCTTTGGGTATTGAGATTTCTTCTTGAGAACAGTGAAGGAACAGTCACCAGAATCAAAATCACAGATGCAATATAAACAGTGAGATGAAACCTTCTGTTTTCCCTGTAGCAAAAAGGGGAAGGGAGTGGGGCCAGTGACACCTGATAACACAGGGGTATCACTGAGGGCCATCACCAAGGATGTCGTTCCTTCCTTTGAGAAACACACAAGGGAAGAGATAATCAAGGGGCATTTTCCCCATCAGCTAGCAAAATGCATTATAAACCTCTAATAATAAAAACAAAAAGAATGTATCATGTAAGTATGTGATGGAAGAAGTCCACTCCTACAGAGAGGGTCCCTATACACTAGAAGAGTAAATACTAGTGTGTTGAACAATAAATAAGTAAATAAATAAAAATAAAAACAGCATGGTATAGACAAATAAATGGGAAAAAAAGGAGGTAATAAAATCTTATAGTATTAAAATTTTCCAATCTGGTGGGCAGAAAAAAGATATTTCACAGTTTGAATTTGCATTTTCCTGGTTTCCAGAAAGGGTATGAATCTTTACAAATGCTTATTGGCTATCTGTCATTTCTTTCTCTGTGCAATGACTCTTCATATCCTTTGTACATTTATTGGGTCATTTGTCTTTTTTATATTACTTTGTCGAAACTCTTAATATATTTTGATTGTTGATCTCATCTTTGTATATGTTTCAAAAATCTCCATTCTCACTATTTTCAACTTGAATTACGGTATCTTTGGCTATACAGCAGTTTTAGCTTATATATGGTTAAATCTGTGAATATTCATCATTACGTCTTTTGGGTTTTGTATATTGTGGGAAAAATATTACTGAGGTATACTTTGGGAGTACACTTTGCTCGAGCCCTTTGGAAAGGAAATTTCGCAGTGTTTCTTTTTCATACTGAAAATTCCTTTTTGTGAAACATGTTATTCCCTCTTTCTTCATTTGAATATTTTGCTAGAAAGAAACTATATACAAAATGCAAATTCATACTTCTGGGATATTTAAGTGACTCTTAGTGGGTGAAGAGTAAGTAATTAGTGATACTTTTAATCCTGTAACTGCTGGGGCATATAATGCAAGAAAAATAGGACAGAAATTGGACTGGGAACTGGTAAGCTTCTTGGACTTACAGTTCCATTTTTAACTGATACATTTTAATAATAGAAAGTCTTCCTGAATCTCCTTATAAATATATTTCCGACTGTCACTTTTTGTTTCCCATTTTACTTATTTTCATTGAACCAACAAACCCTGGAAACCTTGATCCAGAGTTTACCTTACTGGATGAATCCTGCAGTAACTCCTTCAAACAGAGAGGCTTCTGTGTCTTACAACTGTAAATATGTTGGCTCATGTTCTAGATGTCTGAGTTTTTACCAACCTTAATGCAGCAGGTATTGCCTTGGACACCTTTTCCATTTACAAAATAATGTGCTTTCCAAACATTATGTTAACCTAATCAATAAAACTGATCAGTGCTCAAGCTGTTTTACTTAATTCTTCCTGCAACACTAGTTTCATTTTTCTTCTTCTTAATCTTGCATTATAGGAGTTAACTTTAGTGCCTAATGACACAAGTACATTGCTAAAACCCATATGAAAAATTATAACAAAAGTTAAACACATAAGATCTAAGTGCCAAGATAAATTTTGTCATCTGGTGCTTTGTCTCTACCTAAGTACATTTGTTTCTTTCCCATCTGTTTGGAAACTTATTTAAGTAAATTAACATTTCTCTCAGAATTAATCTGGCTTCCATATCAAATGACAAGTATGTTTATTTGAAGAAACTTTGCATACTTTTTTAGTCCCCATCATACACTCTATGCTATAACTATTATTACTCCCAGTATACAGATAAAGAAACTAAGTCTGAAGAAGTTAAGTAACTTGCTTAAAGTCATACATTTCTCAAGTGGTATAACTGGAATTTGAACTAGTCTTGTCTTTGCACTCCCTATTTTTTCCAGTACACGACACTTCCACCCTTCCATTCATCCATGAAGGTCAGTCTGATGTTGTTTGACTGGGACTCCAGGGTTGGAGCTGTTAATGGTATCTTTTAGGAAAGCATGTATGAGAGAGAGTTCTTAAGGTCCAGCAGCTATGGACCAACACTGGGTCACCCATGGAAGTAGTCCTTTCCTCTCTCTTCCAAAAGTCTTCCCTGTACTTGCTCTTGTTGGCCATAAAGGCCAAAATTTCCTCTCCAATCTGCAAAAAGGAGGGTAGAGAAAGCAGCTCTGTGCCTCACAATCTAGAAGGTGCAAGATCCCATCAATAATCCACAGAAGTCAATGGCCCAATGGGGAGGACTACAGGCAACAGAGAAAGGGACCAGCATCTTGCTAGATATTACTAAAACTACCTGTGTGTCTAAGATGAAACCCTATCCTGAACAGAAGTTCATGGAAGGAACAAAGCATTTGCAGTCAGGGAGGCCTACGTTTGAATTCCAGTGACACTACTTACTATTGTGACTCTGGGTGCAACTTTTTAGAGCCTTTACTTATCTATAAAATGGAGTGAATAGACCAACCTCACAGCACTCAGTAAATAGCAGTTACAATTAGGATTATAGTAGCAGAAGTGTAGGCCTGAGCAGAAGCATAGGCCTATCTTTCTTCTATGCAGAAATAAATGATGCTGAATATAAAGTACTTGCAACAATGCATGGCCCATAATGGGCACCCAATAGGTATCATCATCATCATCATCATCATCACTATTCCTATTAATAGGGAAGATTATAACTGGTCTTGTCAAGGTCACTTTCAGCTTCTAGATTTTAGGGAACAGCAGAAAGAGTTATGAGAAAGGGTAAGAGTATAAGATAAAGAAGAGAGAAGAACACAAAATGACAAAATTTTATAACCTGTGAAAAATTCCCCTTTAATTTCTGTTCAAAGAGTCTGATGAATATGTAGGCTAAAACTCTATCATCAGCATAAACTGGCCAATTATTCACCTTTGCTGTCTGACAGCAACATAGCCACTGTGAGAGAAAAATAGCGACTTGCCTGGAACAATGTTTAGCTGTAAGAGTTACCGTGTCAGAACTTAGTAACTGAACTGGAGCAAAATGAGTAATTCCAAAAATATACCTTTGAAGAGCCAAAAATAGTCCTGATAGCTATAAAACTGAGCAATCAGGAATTATTTGGGGAAAGCAATCAAGGGGCAGAAAAGTACTTAAGGAACTCCCGCTGTACGTGTATTATTAAAAAGAACATTGAGTGCAGATGGTCCTCCACTTATAAAGGAGTTGCATTTCCCAAGGTCCATCTGGGTCAGTATTTGGAACCTGAAAAACATCGCCATCAAGAAAAAAAAGCCACAAATGGTGGGCCCAGGGAACTGTTTGACTCACCGTGGAGCTGAGCTGTCCTCAGAAGAGTACAACAGAGGTAGTGTAATCATGTTGAAAGCTCTAGCTGGGGTTAAGCACATGAGGGTTTGAACCCTTGACCTGCCTCTTATTAGGTAGGTGGAGGCCCGGGCAAGTAACTGCATGTCTATAATCTTCACAGTACTGGGTTTTTTTTCCAGCTTTATTGATATATAATTGGTAAAGAAAAATTGCACATAATTAATGTATACAATTTGGTGAGTTTGGACATATGTATACACTTGTGTTATCATCACCACAATCCAGGTAATAAATATATCCATCACATCCACAAGTTTCCTGTGCTCTTTTTTCATTTGCTTTTGTTTTTGTGGTAAGAACACTTAATATGAAATCTACCCTCCTAACAAATTTTTAAGTCCACAATAGCATATTATTAACTATTTTATACAGCAGTCTCTGGAACCTACTCCTCTTATATAATTGTAACTTTATACCCATTGAACAATTCTCCGTGTCTCCCTTCCCCCATCCCCTGGTAACCATCACTCTATTGTCTACTTCTATACCTTTGACTATTTCAGATGTCTCATATAAGAGGAATCATGCAGTATTTGTCCTTCTGTGGCTGAGTTATTTCACTTAGCATAATGTCTTCCAGGTCCATCCATGTGGTCCAAAATGGTAGAATTCTTTGGTCAAATGGACAGGGAAATAGTACCAGTCTCATGGGTCCATATGAGCAGGAACTGAGACTATGTCTGGGAAGTGCTCAGCACAATCAGCATGCAGTAAATGTCAGTGACCACTAGCATTAATATTAGTAACAGAAGTGAAGCCTGATCTCTCTACCTTTCTTCTATGCAGCCCTCACCTGCCACTGAAGTCAGAACTAAAGAAAAAGCCATGAATGTGGTAGACACGTACTCCGCTAATGGGGAGAAAGAGGAGAGGGGCTGGTGGCAGGACTGCTGTGGCTGGGGTTGCATGTAGGCTCGGTAATTTGTATAACCCTTATGTGAGCCCAGCCCACGGTTAAAAATGCAAACAGGAAAAGGCGTAAGATGGAAAGAAAATGCTTCCTCCCCTTCTGATACCCCATCATTGCATATTCTTGTGTGCTCCTCAGGAAATTCTTATACACCTCTATTAGCCTAAATCAATCTCTACTCCTTTTCTTTTCCCTATGCCTGTGTCAAAACCTCTTACTCTTTATTTACACAAAAGGACTATGTTACATGTTATCTTTCTCAGTGCTTTCTTTTTTCATTAAATAATTCATCTCAGAGATCTTTCCATATGTGCAATTATAGATCTGCCTCATTCTCTGTAATGATGTAGAGGTATTCCATTGAATGAACGTACTCTAATTTTTTTAACCTGACCCCTATCAGTGGATATTTAATTTTTTTTCTCAGCACTTTATAATAATAATCCTTCAATAAACATCCTTGTACACATAAATTTACATATTTTTGCAAATTTATCCAGAAGGTAAATTTCCAGCAATGGGGCTGCTAAAGTAATAGGTATGTGCATTTTTTTTTTCTGTTGGGAAATACTGCCAAGTATTTCCTTAAAAAATAATGCACTAATCTGCACACCTACCCACAGCCTGAGAGTTTCTGCTTCCACTCACCCTGGCCAACACTGAGGGCTAGCAAATGCCACAAGCATGCCATTAGACACATGAAAAGTAAAATCTCATTTTATTTGACTTTTCTTTGATTATGAAGGATATAATCACAGCATTTGTTTGTTTTTCATGTTTCTTTGCCATTTGTATTTATTTTTCTTTTTGGGGGGGGGAATGAGGAATGTTTATTTAGACATTTTTTCTCTAGGTAGTGAACATATTACAAATAAAGTTTGCTTTTAAATAATGTGCATTTCTAACACTCAAATTATAGCATGTGTTAATTCTATATAATAATCTTACCATTAATAGTACATATTGATGTGGAATCTAGAAGAATGGCACACAACTGGCACGCAAGGCAGAAATAGAGACACAGATGCAGAGAACAAACGCATGGACACCAAGGGGGGAAACTGACAGGGGGCAGGATGAACTGGAAGACTGGGACCGACATATACACACCAATACGTACAAAACAGACAACTAATGAGAACCTGCTGTACAGCAAAGGTAACTCCACCCAACCCTGCTACACAGCAGAAACCAACACAACACTGCAGAACAACTACACCCCAACCAAAAAAAAAAAAAAAAATAGTACATATTGATTTGGAAATAAAATTGCTGGCACAGATATCATTTAAATAACCTTGAATAGTTATCTGATGCCCGAGGTCGAATAGTAATCTGTGAAAGAGAAGATATTCAATCTGCAAAGCACTAAACAATAAGCTGAGGATCACAAGATTTATATTTTCATTCAGTCCTAATGTGCGTTTGTCTTGATGATCATGATAAGTAATTCAAACACTTCAGTGTCTATAACAATTCTGTTTGTGTCTCAGAGGTCACTATTTAAACCCTTGATTCTGGATTGAGCAGTATTCAGAGGATTTTAATGAGTTGGCTTATGGTCTTATATTATAAGAATTCCCTTGAATTAAAATTACATACCACCAATAATTACTTTAACAAAATACATAAGCACAAATTGATGGCCTCATGATGTTTAAATGGCATGATCCTCAACTCTGAGTCATAAAAAAACTTAAACTATCTGCTTCTGCATGATAGTAATCTTTATATTCTATATTTGAAGCACAGTATAGTGTAAAGTATATGGAGTCAGACATTCTGTACTGAAATCCTGTGGTTCTAGTCATTAGCTGTGTGAACTTGGGAAAATTACTTAACTTTTTGGTGCATCCCACCTGTAACAGAGGGATAGTAATACATACTTTAAAGGGTTAATATGAGGATTAAATAAATTTAACGTATGTAAGATATTATAATACTGGTTAACACACAATAAGCATTCAAACAAGTATCAGCTATTACTATTTCAATCAATTCAGGGGGTCTGTATGCTGTAAAAATATTCATTTTTATCAATTTTGGCAGAGCTCATTCTGGTATTTGACAAAACATATGGTAAACGCTTTCCCTTTTTCAACCACTTCTTTGAGGACTAGATACATAGTGTATGTGTATATTCTCTATAAATATTGTTATTCATAACGACAGTAAGAAATATAAAATCAATCAATGGCACATTTTTGTCTAGCAAAATACTAAACATATGGGAATTTGAAAATATTCACTTTGACTGAAGATGTCAAGTTCACTCATGTTGTATTTATTTTTCTATGAAATTGCTGTTTATATTCTTTGTCCAGTTCTCTGTTTTTTAAAGATTTTCTTCTTTTTCTCTGTCATCTAATTGGCCATTTATATCTTTTATTATATTAATTTCAAATGCTTCAGTTTTTAATACCAAATGTTTACATGAATTTGAGTTTACTTCTAGAATCTGTATTCATTTCCACTTATCTATTTCTTTTTCAGCTCTAAACAGTTTTGGTTATTAGAGCTCCATCATTTATTTTCGTATTTTGATTGGTTATCATTCTCCTCCCCCTGTAATCTTCTGGCTGTTCTTACAGACTTATTTTTCCAGATGGACTTGATTACAATTTTGTCAAATTCCAAAATGGATATCTTGATTTCTAGTTGGTATTTATTTAGAAATTAACTTAGGGGGAAAATAGCATCTTTTAGAGTTTTCCTGTTCAAGAATAAGGTACAAATTTACATAAGTCTTCTTGTATGTCCTTTGGTAGGTTTTTAATGTTAATTTTACAGCAGCCTTTTGCATATTATGTAATATTGTTAATTTTTTCCTATATATTTTTATCATTTGGTTATTATTATAAATAGCATCTCTTCTTCCTTCAAATTTTTTATTACTTATGTCTTTAACAGTTATGTAATGAGTGACCTTGCCATATGCTAGTAATATTTGCAGTTTTTTAGTTTGATTCTCTCTGGTTTTCTTGATATACAGTATCTTGCCTCCTCCTTTCTAGCACTGTCTATTTCTTTCCTTGGTCTAAATGCATTTTCCAAAACAGGAAAATGCTAAGTAATAAGGATAAATGGCACTTGTTCATGATTTTAATGGGAAAATTTTTAATGTTGTACGATTTTTTTTTAAGCTAATGTTAAGAAAATACTCATTCATTCCCATTTTGCTAAAAGTCACTTGTTCCTTTTTTTAAGAATTGAATTTTATCAAGTACATTTTGGCATCTGTTAAAACGATCATATGGTTTTTATCCTTCAAGAAAATTTAACGAAGAAAACAAAATGAATTATAAGAATACTTTGCAAACTTTTATGCAAATAAGTTTGAAAGCCTGGTTGAAATGGATGTTTCTCTAGGAATTATATGCTGGAGATCTTGCATGTTTGAAAATAATCTGTTGGCCTTAGACTTCAACAACAATTTGGCTGGGTATAACATTCTTGGGACAAACTAAAAAATATACCAACCCTGCCAACTCAGAAATTCTGATATTTACCCTAGAGAAAAGGTCACATTTGTGCACAAGGAGACACCTAAGGATGTCTAATGCCACTTTATTTGTAAAACTAACAAAATTAAAAACAATCTAAATATCTACAATATAATAAAATACATAAGTTAAAAAGTATAAGGAACATTAATAGTGTTAATGAGGATGGATCTAAAATTTTTTGTTAAAAAATAAAGCAAGTTGAAAAATGATGCATACAGAGTGATACTATTTGTATACATTAAAGAAAATACACAAAATGTTGTATGGTTTTTATAGGTACATACATAAAAGTATAAAAATGAAGATTGGAATGATACACATACCAAAGAGTCTAGATGTGTGTCTTGGAACATTTAACTTATCTGTAATCGTGTAACTTTTAAAATGGTAACAATGTAGTCATTCATTATGTCTGATACACACATACATATACACACACACACTTAGGAAAAAGTAATAAGAATGTGAAAAAACATTAATAGTAGTTATTTCTGAGTGGTAGCAATAGGGGATTGAGTTCTTTTTTGCTTGTTTATAATTAAATTTTAAACTAATAATTATATTAAATTCTCGAATCACTCTTTCTTCAGAACTTTGCACACTTTGCTCCACTGTCCTTCGGCTTTGATTGTTACCTTGGAGAATTCTGAGATGAGTCAGATTTTTCCTACTTGAAGGTGATTTGTTTTTATGTGTGAGGAAGATGCTTGCAGAATTCATTCTCTAGCCTCAAAGTTTAATCAGAGAATGTGTATCTTGGCATTGAGGCTTCTGTATCAATTTTTCCTAGAACATAGTACTTCTTTTGATCTAGAGAATCAGTTATTTCAGAATTGGGGTGGGGGTGGGGGTGGTAATTTCTTTTAGTATTTTTTCTGTCCCATTTGTTCTATTTCTAACTCAGATATACCAATTTTCCTTTTGCTATATCATCTTTGAATTCCATAACTATTATTGTCTAATGTTTAAATCTCTACCTTTCCCTTTGACACCTACTGATTATTTCAAGCCGTTCTTCTATGTCATTATTGCAGGTTTTATCCATTACTATCCTCTTCCTCCTATTTCCAAGTTATTTGTCACTGGGGTAACAACATTGTTTTGGCCCTCAATTTCCTTGACTCTGGCATTTCCCTTTTTATCTCATTCTGTAGCTGTATCATCTTGTCTTTGTTTCCCTTTTCATTGAATTCATGCTCTTTAAAGTTCTTTATACAGAAAAGCAACATTTAGATCATACGTTTCCATTTCATAGCTAGTTTTCTCCCAGAACAAATTATTTCCCTCTTATTGGTATTCTATCCTCCTCTCCTTTGTTTTCCTTTTTGCTCCTTTACTCTTGCCTAGTTTCCTTGTGTTTGCTTTCACCTTGCTCATGCTGAACCTGAACAGTCCTCCGTTAAGACAATATAATTGCTTCTTAGCTCTCCTCCATATTATCGGACCCCTCTTCATCTTCTCCTTTTATTATCAGTCTGAGAGGAAGTCCAGGTTCTATCAGGGGGTGAGTTCAGCTGGGACCGTGGGAAGCTATGGCTAGTCGACCTGCCTGCTGCTTTCACATTTCTGCTCTGGATAAATAAAGAGCTGGCATCTGGGTGCACACTTTCTAATTCACCCTGTATCAAGGGACATTACACTCATTCTCCCAGTTTCCCAAAAAGGCAGAGCCATGGAAGCTTCATTTAGACAGGCCCAGTGTCTACTTTCTCTGTGTCACCCTCCTCTTCCCAACAGTGGATCCCACTCTCTTCCCATCCAACAGAGGCCAAAGAAAAGCACTTTGGCCACATTAACATCTCCTGTGGTCTAACAATTGGACCCTCTGGGCTCCTGCTTATCCCATTTACTTTACCCTTCATCCTCCCGTTGGCTAAATCACTATCAATGCTGGAGATAATTTGCTCAGGGTAATTACAGTCACTCTCCATTCTCTCTCAGCTTTCTTTCCACCTGGTCATTTTCATAAAGGCTAGTCTTGATGTTTTTTCTCTCTTTGGTGAGACACTGAGGGCATACAAAGGGATTTTCAAATTCTCCCCAAGGGCTTCTAACTAAGCTGAGGAGTAATGAAGAGACTTCTTAGGACTTTGTCCATTCATATTCTATTCCCTCAAAGGGAATAGGAAGTAAAGGAATGAAATTAGAAGCCATGAAGTTTCCTGGAGTCTTGTGCTTCTTTCTTTCCCCAGCTGTTAACACTGCAGGAAGCTGTACCTCTGCCTTTATTTGATGGCAGCCAGCATACTTTCTGCTGGTTTTTAATGTATTCAATCTTTGAGCATGCTGTTGGCTTTTGGGAGAGGGAGATTTTGTGATTGGCTTCACTCCACCATCTTCCCCTGGAAGTAGAGTTAAGGCTATATATATCAGGGACTTTCCTCCCCAAAGTAATGTAAGTAAGTTTTACTCTTCAACAGTGGAAATATAAAAGCCTATCAATTCAACCTGAGGGGGAAAAAAAGGCTCTGAGGTAACAGATCTATTGAGATAACATGCATGTATGTGTGTGCAAGTGTAAGTAAACATGAAAGCCAAGTAGAGAACTGTACATATTTAACTGGGTAAGCTTCAGGGATTTACAAAAGAAGACAAGATAACAACTGCCTTAGTATCACCAAGAAATTTAAACCAGGATCAACAACACTCTTTATGGCTCAGTTCTGAAAACAGGAATCAAAATCCCCCATTTCACGCTTTCTCTGTATTTACTGTCATTCCCATTTCATCAAAAATACCAATGTGTTCTCAACATATTTGTAACACAATCATACTTAAGGGTGAATATTATGACCTCAAAAATAGAATTTAAAGGCAGAATCCTTCAGAAAGTACTAATAAGAAGCAAGAAATTGTCAATAATACTTCGGTTTCCTGAGAATTCCAGTAAATGTATTTCTATGAGTAAAGAGAACTGTTAAAAAGATTTTCTTTTGTGGTCCCCAGGATAAACAATAAAGTTTCTTTTTCATTCTGTATCATGCTGGATTGAAATGAACTATATTACTTCATGTGCCATCAACAAAGTAATAAGGCAATGAAAACCTCCCTGAAATCATGTGACAATTTTAGCCTGATATTTTTTAAAAGGCTCTAAAAATACTGTTTTAAGCAACTGATCTACTCTGGCCCCAAGGTCAGACCATGACAATGCTAGGGAGAAATTACTGAAACTGGCAAAATCTGAAGAACACACATCACAGTAATTCTACTGAGAAACAAACTTAGCATTAGCATAGCTATTAAGTACTAATTAACATAGAACACACATTTTTAAAACAAATACGTAGTATTTTACTTTGTTCTAGACAAAACTAAGATTTTTTTTTTTCTACAGAAACTTGGATTTCTCAGTTTTATTCATCCTGCCAAGTGACAGCAGAGCTCTATGCTGGGCACAGTCTAATGGCTCAGGACATGTAAACTATGTCTCCACCTTTACTTTCAGCTGCCCTTAGAATCAAAGGTGGAGTTAAACTATAAATGCAACACTTTTTTTCTTAAGTACAGAAGCACCGGGCTCCCTTCCAGGTCTGTTCAGCCAAGGCAAAGCAGATGATTGTGTCAACTGTCTGGATAATTTAGGCAAAATCAAAACAAGAGCAACAACAACAACAAAGACAACAATTCCTAACCTTAGAAATCTAGTAAGAAACAGACTACTATATGTAAGTAATCGGGTTATGTTTTCAATCACATATGTTTCATTCCCTTTGCCCAGGACCTTTTAGCAGGGAATTCAAAAAAATATCATTACCTTCTCAGGATTATACAGACACACACATAGAGTAACAAGATCAAAAATCTACCCAGACATACATTCCCTTTGACTTTCTTAAGGGCCGTTATACTGATTTATACTTGTTGTTGTGCCACTGTCAGAAATCACCTTCTTTGAGTCCTGCTTTAGACTCAGCCCAAATGCCCAAGTTATTGTATATACAAAATCCTGATCATAACTTGCAAACACTTTCTGTAGCAGCCCCACCCAACTCTATACACAGTGCCCTACACCACAGCGTGTGTACTCCACTCCAAGCCAAATAAGCCTCGCACTCTTTCCTTAGGTGTGCCCACCTTTAGTAGTGGGTACTGTCTAGGTGCCTCCCCAGAGCAGCACTGACTAGCAACCAGAATCTTGAGTCAGACTGACGCTTCCTCCAGTCCCACGGATGCTCACTGACTGAAGCTATCCAGGATGGTATATCCTCTTTACCTCAGTTACTGATAACCCAAAGATAAGTCAGTGAGAATATAGCATTATCTTGGCCATAGTGACTTATTCAAGCGTAGACATGTGACCTAAAATTGTTCTAGTCAAAACGAAACTCAATTTCTTTGTTCAATGGTGGAGGCACAAGAGCCCTCCCCATCCCACTGCACCCCACTCCCATGCCCTGGATGTTAACATCAAATGCATGTAGCCCCCGGAGCTGCTAGCAATATCTTGTTGACTTACAGAGGAAGACAGATGGAAAGAATTATGGACAAAAAGCATCACAGCCCTGAAGGGACTGTAAGCCACTGTATTAAATCACCCCTGAAGCCTGTCTACCTCAAGTTTCCAGTTTCATCAGCCGATGGACTTCCTTATTGTTATGACAGTCTCAACTGAATTTGTTATTTGCAACACAAAGGTGCTTGGCTGATACATATTCCTCCTGCTTCCCAACTGTATTAGAGTAAAATTTTCGTTGTTATAACAAATTTTCAAAATAAAAATGACTTCGTCCAGGACCAGTGTGGCAGCTCCATGGTGTTGGGACCCAGGTTCTTTTGACCTTGTTGCACTGTCATACCTTGAATGTGGTGTCATTTGTGTGGTGAAGGTGACTCACTACCAAGCCTATGTTCCTGGATGAAGGATGAAGAAGGGAAAAAAGAGGAAGGAAAGGGCATACTTTTTTTTTTTAAGGGCACAATTCAGAGGTAGTGTCACCGGCAAAGTCCATTAACAAGTCCTGGGAATTAAAAATAGAATCTGGGTAATAAAATAAAGACTGACCTTTTTTTTTTTTTTTTTTTTTTTTTTGCGGTACGCGGGCCTCTCACTGTTGTGGCCTCTCCCGTTGCGGAGCACAGGCTCCGGACGCACAGGCTCAGCGGCCGTGGCTCACGGGCCCAGCCGCTCCGCGGCATGTGGGAACCTCCCGGACCGAGGCACGAACCGTGTCCCCTGCATCGGCAGGCGGACTCTCAACCACTGCGCCACCAAGGAAGCCCAAAACTAACCTTTTTAATTTACTTTTCCTTTGTGCTTCATCTAGTTTCCCTGGCGCACAGGAGGCCATGGGCAGAGGCCTTGCCCTCGGCACTTCAGACCAGAGTGTCTGGTGCGATAACACCTCCGCTTCAGGACTCTCTGCCGTAGCGCGGCGCGAAACACTCAATTCAAGATGGCGGCAGTAGCGGGCCGTGCGCAGAGACGCTGCGCCCGGCACCTGGATCTGGAGCCTGAGCTGCGCAGCTGCACCAGCCCAGTAAGAACCCCGGCCCCTCCCCTTCTGCTGGCAAGACCCCTATAAAGCAGCCCCGCCCGTGGCGTGTTGGGAGAGCGTGGACTCTGGAGCAGAAAGCAGCTCCCACCTCTCCATTCTTTGATCAAAGAATGAAGCTTTCCTTTGCTTCTGAACCCATCTGGGTCTTCTTTTACTGTTGCGAGTGACATGGGCAGAAGGTCTCTTGCTGGGAACTGACTCGGGGAGGGTCGGTAACAGTACCAAATACTACTCGCAGTCATGTTCTACTGACCAGAAGATGGTCATATAGCCACATTTAGCTATAACAAAGATTGAGATATGTAGTCTTTGTCTGGACAGCCATATGTCCAGCTAACATGTCTTCCACTATGGGGGAAGAAAAGGATGAATACTGGAAGAAAACCAGCAGTTCTTCACCCTGACCTTTACCACAGTTTGTCCCTTATGGGTACAATAATCTGTCTTCTACGATCTACAAAATCATTTCTATTTTGTTCTTTTTGCGGTACGCGGGCCTCTCACTGTTGTGGTCTTTCCCGTTGCGGAGCACAGGTTCCGGACGCACAGGCTCAGCGACCATGGCTCATGGGCCCAGCCGCTCTGCAGCATGTGGGATCTTCCCAAACCGGGGCACGAACCCTCATCCCCTGCATTCGCAGGTGGATTCTCAACCACTGCGCCACCAGGGGAGCCTCCAGTTTGTTCTTAAACCTATTTAATATCTATCCCAATCTAGCAGTCTCAATTGCATCTGCTGAGTTCTACATGAAAATAATTCCATATTGTGTGTATGTTTGTGTGCATAGCAACTAAGGTTCAAACTCTGGCTAATTTCAATATTCTGTGACTAATTTTAATTTTTGATAGAACAAACTGGAATTAGACTAAATTGTTTTCGCTTGATGACATTTAAGTGTTTCTTTTTTAAGTAGTAGCATAACAAATGTGGGGTTTACTCTCTAAGGCCAGTTAATGAGAAAATAGTTTGTTTTTTGAACCATTTAGAAATAACTAGGTTCATGTTAAATCTTATGGACAATGGTAACCTTAGCCAGAATTCTGAACTTGTTCCAGTACATAAAATCCATCTGTTTGTATTATCTGTTAGTGTTCATCTACATAGTTTACTGTAAATAACTTCCCAGTGCCTAGGAAGCTGCATTCACTTGTAGAGTTTTAAAACAAACATCTCATTAGGGTGTTCCCTGAAAGATAAAGGGCCAAACCATGACACTGATACTTGGTATATATGCAGCAAATAGTTTACCTGGACTGAATGATTTAGTTGCATATACATGTAATTGTTGCTGACTAATGTCACAGAAGATGTGTTTGTTTTGGCCACCCACTGGCCCAGTATGAGCTCTACTCGGGAATGTAATATGTACTTGGGAAACAGAAAAGACCAGAAAGGGGCTTTATAATAAATATAATTGTTAAAGTAATCTACATCAATCCAAAAATCATGTATTAATTGCCAACTATGTCCCAATTACTATGTGAGGGACTGGGGGGCAGATAAAGAAGAATGAGACAAGACATCCACGCCCCTGTGCTGTGTTCAGTCTGGTAATATAGGCAATGCTGTGGATCAATAAAGCACTGATCATATCACTTTTTGTTCTTTAAAACCTTCAGTGTCCCCGGTGCTTACAGGAAAATACCCCTCCTTCTTGGCAAGATACACGGGGCTTTAATAATGTCCTGTCTTTTGTTTACTTGGCGCATCCCTGTAACACAATACACCCTAACCTTACAGCAGTTCTTGTAGCTGCAGGAACATTCTATGCTGTTTCACATCTCTGTGCCTTTACATAAACTCCCACCTCAGCCTGGTCTCACTGTTTAACTGCTCATTCCTCAAGATTCAGCTCAGGCGTCACCTCCCTTATAAAGACAGTTTTCCCCAACCTCTTCAAACTATTAGTTACTCCTTCTAATTCCCTCCAAAGAAATCATCCTCTCTGGTTGCATCCATCACATTATTTCTCACTGTTAATTTACTGACCTCTTTCACTCACTAGAATATGGGCTCCGGGGGGGCAGTGATTTTATCCTGTCCATCTTCATATCTTCTGTGCCTAGAATAGTGGCTTGTCCAAGATAAAAATTCAATACAAATTTGTTGAGTGAATGAGTAAAGGATCAGATGTGTTAAGGTTGTAAATGAACTCCGTGCAAATTATTGTCATCCATGAGTAACTCCTTCACATTACAAGGGAGTCACCTGAATTCTCTGAACATCTCCCCCCATGACTGTTTGAAATAACACAAGCTTTTGGCTTCCACAGAGGATTATTTGGAAGATTTACTGTGCATGAAACAATTTGAAATTCTTATGTAACAAACTCTTTGAAATTTGAAATTCCTCCATGTAACAAACTATTGCTAAACATGAAATAAATCTTCATCACCACTACTCTGCACCATTTTCTGAGCAACTTCTACAAGCACAGAGAATATATGACAGTAATATACTACTGTGGGGAAAATCCCCTTGCCTAACAACCACCTTGGGTTCCCTAATTGAAGTGGACTATTTGTACTGGTAACACAAACTGCTGTGCCATTTAAATATCAACACTGGAAAACATTAAAGTGGGAACCTGTGGATTCTGATTCAGAAAAGTTTGTGCAACATCCAGCAGTCTTCCCTCCTGCGAAGCTGTAGAGAGACCTTTCTTTTCAGCTATTCAAAAGTCCACTGTGCAACGAGTAACCAGAACCTACTATTTAGTAAGAAGAGTAACCCAGGGATGCTTCTCAGCATAGCCAAAATGGTGGCTAGCTGCATGGCATGAAAATAGAGATACACCAACATGTCTGAATGCTGCCAACTATCTGCCCATTCTTAGAGCCATTTCTCTGCTTTAAGACATTAGGTCTGCCTCTTCCTTATATGGGAGCGGAGGCACTGGAGTCACATTAAAGGTAAAATTCTGCCTTTTCATTACTTTTGCCTAGTGCCATCCCTGTTGGCACTACTGAGGAGCAGTGTTTTATAGTGATGAGGATCATGAGACTTAGAAGCACATGTCTCTCAATTCAAATTTAGTTCTTCCACTGATTAGTTGTATGACATTGGACAAGTTACATCAGGTTCCTGAGCTTCAATTACCTGTAAAATGTGGATAAGAATACTTGCTTCTAAAGTTATCTAGATTTTATGAGATAAATGTTAAATGCCTAACATAGTATATGGCTCATAATAAATGGACTTTTATTATTATTGTTGTTGCTGCTGCTGTTGTTATTGTTGCTACTACAAATAATAATGGCCCAGCTCTGAGGGGGCATTAACCCATCATGGCCATCACATCCAAAGTGAAGAGACAATGTATTAAATATTAAGCCAGAAAAAAACAAGATATATTCCCCGTTATAAAGATAGGGTGTCATCTATTATTATCCATGATAAAACAGGGCATCACAGTAAATCTCTGGAATAAAGCATTTAGTATCCACTTTCCCAGGAAGAGAGGCCACTAAAAGGCATGACTCTTCTCCTTCTGGTAAAATGGATCATTTATCATTAATTTATCATAGGACAAAATTCATTATGGTTCATATGATATTATAAAGGACCCATTTCAAGATTACTAACTCAATGCTCACTTGACTGAATGTTCTTTAAAATGGTCACATCCACTGGGTAATTCCTTTTCTTATGCAATGAAGGCAAATTGGATGTTAGCTTTTTAAGATTTATTATTATTAGTTTCCTATTACTGCTATAACAAATTACCGCTTAGTGGCTTAAACAACATGAATTTATTACCTTACAATTTTGAAGGTCAGAGTCCCAAAATCAAGATATTGGCAGGGAAAGGTTCTTTCTGGAGGCCCTAAGAGAGAATCAGCTTCCTTGCCCTTTCTGCCTTCAGGAGGTGGCTGCCTATTTTCCTCAGCTCATGGCCCCATACTGCATCTTCATAGTTGGTAGTGTGGCATCTTCCAATCTCTCTCTCTCTGATTATGACCCTGCTTCCATCATCACATCTCCTTCCCTGACTCTGATCCTCTTGCCTCTCTCTTATCAGGACCTTTGTGATTACATTGGGCCCACCTAGATAATCTCTCCCTTTTAATGCCCTTAACTTAATCACACCTGAAAGTCCCTTTTGCTATATAAGGTAACATATTTACAGGTTTCAGTAAACCTGTAAATATGAACTAGATTTTTGTTAAAAATTTAACATATTGGGCTTCCCTGGTGGCGCAGTGGTTGAGAGTCCGCCTGCCAATGCAGGGGACACGGGTTTGTGCCCTGGTCTGGGAGGATCACACATGCCGCGGAGCGGCTGGGCCCGTGAGCCATGGCCGCTGAGCCTGCGCGTCTGGAGCCTGTGCTCCGCAACGGGAGAGGCCACAACAGTGAGAGGCCCGCGTACCGCAAAAAAAAAAAAAAAAAAAGCATAGGTTGTAAGACAATGAACTGAGCTGAATTTCAACAGGGACAAGTCCTCCCCAAGGAGATATAGGACACACAAACTCTTTTACCTTTGACAGAGCATGGGAAGAAGAGATGGACGCTATAAAAGAATAAATAAGCTAGAGTTTTAGCAAATTTGTGGAGGCTGAATATAGGCTAGTGCGTAAGTTTACAGTAACTAAGAGTCCCAGACACGTAGGGAGTTGACATTCTTCTCCATGGATCCCCACTGAATGCTCGTAAGAAAGACTTGAAAAGGGCAGACCATGAAAGAGCACTTGGTGGCACAGATCTGCAGGTGGTGACTGGCTGCCAGGGTGGGGCAGACATAAAATACCAACCACTTCAAGAGAATCTTCTCTCCTACAAAGCAAATGCCTTACACCACTGGGGAAGAGGATAGGAAACCTTCCCACTGCCAGGACTCAAGCAAAACTCTATTGCCTCTGGGAGAAAGGTAGAAATAAGAGCCCTCTGCTGCTGGGAGAAGGGCAGGAAAACCTTTGGGGACCAGGATCCTGCACCAAGACAAAGCAAAGGTCTTCTGTCATGGGCAGGGGTTGGGGGTGGCTGAGGGAGAGGATTCTGTACTTCCCAGGAGCTGCCAGAGATATGAGGCCGAGTGTGATGGCCTAAGGGGGACAGAGACAAGAACACTAAGGAAGCCTTACTTTATCTCTAAGCACAGAGGACCTGCTTAAAACTAAAGCTGCACCAGGAGAATTCCTACCTCCACCACCAAAAGCTTTGCTCCAAGTAATACGCAAATGAAGTCTATCGGTGGGGGGGAGAAGCAAAAAAAGCAAGGAGAGAGATGGAGAGACTCCCTCCATGGAGTAGATGGGAGGGGCCTGCTGCAAGCTGAGGGTGAAGCAGCAAAACTGAGGAAAACCATTTGGCACTATATGACCACAAGTAAGCACAAGGTAACATCATCCCACAGTGAGAAGAATTTGAAGCCTGTAAGACAAGTTTTCTGTGAACCCAAAACTATCCTAAAATAACGTTTAAATAAATAAGTCATCATACATAAATAAATACACAAAACCCTCAGTGTAAAAATGGAGTCTCTATCCCATACAGACAACAAAGCATAGAATACTAGGGCCTCAGATTTCTGAATCTCCAGATCGAGAGCCTCAAACCACCCACCTGCTTACAACCTCGTGTGCTATTTACTATTGTTTCTCTCTCAGGTCACAGGTAGTGCAGCTCAGGAAAGTGCTGTTTAGAATGGAAAGCAAAGTATAATGTATCCAGGCAGAAAGAACCAGAAGACAGAAATAAGTGGGTCACATTAATACTCTTACTTCTCGCTTGTGTGGGCCAGTAAATGATGCCGATTTCCCAGGGCAGAAAACGCTATGGGCTCTCGACCCCTCTGAATTATATGGGGGACCAGATCCTGCAAAGAAGGTTGCTTTTTAACTTGAATGATTCAGGCCAGAGTAGATTTGGGTGGCCTGAATTATCTGGATAGTTGCCCTAATTCTTTGCTTTGACTGTGGAGACCTGGCCTTTGAGGGAAATAGGCCATTCACTCCCTGAGATACACATTCCCTTCCTGAAGGATGAAAGGAAAGGTCTGGAAACTTCCCATCTGTATTGAACTATGAGCTTGTAAAGGGATTCATTCCATGGTACAGTCCTTGAGGGTAGAGGCAAGTCATACACAGCACAGGGACTCAAACGGAACTGACTCCCCCTCTCCCTTCAATGGGCAGCAGGCGAGCTGCCAGAATCACAGCTCCAGGGGACTCTGATTACAGGTGTCCTCTTTCCAGCTGTTTTTAGCCAAATGAGAACAGGAGGCATCCTGTCCTCGTGATTTCACTTAGATAGACCGCTATTTTCTGCTTGGCCTGGGTGCTTATCCCAGAGTAAATGACATGTTATCTTTATCAGTTTCACCAAGGGGATGGTGGATTGCTGTGCAGATTCTTTTTTTTCAGAGTGAAAGCTGAGAGAATTAAATGTCACCTGTAAATTCCCAACTCCATTTCTCCTCTTTGTAAAAGTGATCTATCTTAGCAAGATGGCGACATCATTCTGGATAAAGAAAAAAGATTTGTTAATACAACTTAAATTAGTTGCCATTTTAGCAAGTGAGATTTTGGTTTAGGTTACGGTCAGATGCTGGGAGGGCAAAACCTGTGAAGCTTCCCCAGTGATGAAGTTTTTGGACAAATCTAGAAGCCTCTTTCTTTGCTGTGTCTGCTTGGATACTGGAAATCGTAACTAAAGGAAACCTTAAGTGCTAAATGTATAAATTCTAAATGTCTTACTGAGCTCTAAATGCTTATTTCATCTGAAATTACATATAAACATTATATGTAAAGAGTATGTATTAACAACCAGAATTTGGATTGAGTTTTGTAACAGTCACTGAAGTAAATGCAAACTCAGATGCTCTTACAGCTCAGACTCAGATAGATTTAAATTCAAATGGATTTAAACTGCATTCCCTGATGTAAAATGACATGCAGAAAGTCATATTCCATTCTACTGTAGACTAGTGCCATGCCTTTTTCTAACACCGTACAGATAGGGATTCAGGAGGTCTTTGTCTTGGCCCAAAATTGTGTATTTCAAACAAGCTCCCGAGTGACGCTGATCCTGCTAGACCACAGTCCACATTTTGACTAGGAATGTTCTAGCCCCCCCTCTAAAAAAGTCACAATTCTGTTTTAAAAGGTTTCAATTAATCAATCCTCTCATTTTTCATGACTTTATTTTTACTAGTAAATAAATGGAACCAAAGAGAAAAAATAGCTCATTTTCTTTTGCAGATTTCATTCAACATTAGTAACTTTACCAGTTGCTTCAAAAACTTCAGTTGTCCATGACATGCTATATCCAGACACCATTTCCCAGATCGATTTCTTTAGAACACAAGTGAGTTGTGAGATGTTTCCATACTCAAATACAGCTGGGAAACGCTGCATAAGATGGAAGAGCACGTTAATGGGCCTCAGAAGTTTGCTAAGCACTGTCTAACTCCAAGCGTATTCGATTATGGGATACAGGTTTTCATGTGTTACTCATGAATGTTACTTGGAACAGCATGGGAAGAACTGAAAATAGTGGGGTTTTCTCTAATATCTAAGTATAGATATTAGATATATTTATACATCATGTATTTTAGATATATATCACAATCTATCTTCAAATAATGTTATATCTCTTCAGGTATAGTGTCATCTATTCAAAGATCCCTTCCACAGGAATGCCTTCCTCCTTAATCACCGCATCTGAAACAGCATCCCCAAGTCCTAGTCTCTATCTCCTTATTCTGGTCATTCTTCTTTCTGATACTTACATACTCTGACACTGTTTGTTTACCATCCCCACTAGAACATAAACTCAATACTAGCAAAGACTTTTCTTTCTTCACTGCTCTATCCCCAAATTCCAAAATAGTTTCTGGCACACAGGCTCACAGACTTAAGCAAGGTAGGGGAAGAGAGGGAGGTCCCCAGCGTGGAGCACCTAAGAACCTAACTGTGTGTGGCCAGGTCTCTCCCTGGACATTCTGACTGGGATTGAACCATGGCTGCCCACCTGCCCCACCACAAGGCCCTGATTTATAGCAAAGGATAAACCTTAGGACCATAAAACAGCTTAGAACTAAACACTGATGCTCAGATTAATCACATCCATAAATGAGTCTTTTCCTAGAAGTCCTACACAGTGTCATAAACCCTGATTATGATAAAACAAAAGTTTGACCTAAAAAACTGTCCAAAAAGTTTCTTCCGTGAAAGCCTTTGTTTTTCATCAGTTAAGTTCCTAAGATGATACATCCAAATTTTTAAAATGAAAGAGGACATTATGAATTCTACCTTATCAGGTACTTCCCAAATGACATCAAAGACCCTGAAAGGAATGAGCACAAAACAAAGACAAAGAATGCATAATGTATTTCATTTTGTTGATGAATTCAATCCTATGAGAGGGTTTCATAAAACTGACATCAGAAGATGTCTGCTATGGATGATATGAATGATAAACAACTATATATGTCTGGTTTAATAAAATTATGAATCATAGCCCATAAAATTATATTTCTTTCTCCTCTCATTATCATACATCTTTTTCCTCAAAGTTGATCTGCGGAGATACCATTTTTATTTTTGAAAAGTCTGACTATAATCCAGTAGATTAAAATTGAACTAATATAAATTGCAGTATATTTTTATATTTTACCTTTCAAAGCTAAATTTTTTTAATGGGATTCTTTATCTCAGATTTGGCTGAGGCTCCAAAAGGCTGAGAACGAAATAGGTAGCTAGTACTCCCATATTCCAAAGGAAATGGGAAAACCAGCTTTGTAACTCTTTGCCCCTAACTCATTCAACATGATAAAAGTGATAAAGTTGGAGAGGCTGAGACAGTTAGCAACTGAAAGGAATATTTCAATGAGGTGTGATTTCAAGTCAAATGAGAGGGTCTTTCTGGAGAACATATCCAAGCTTGGTACATGTTCTAGTGCCTGAAGCACTGTGGGCTGGTGGCCAGTGAGGAGGTACGTGGCTGCAGAGTGCAGCCCTAAGTTTGGGAAGTTAGATGCATTCTCCTTCTATGGCCAAAGGAAAGGTAACATGAAGTTGTCTTGGATCCAGCCCCAGAGGTCAGCCTAGAACTACTAGGAGACTTCGGGAACATGAGGTCTGAGTTGATCCTCAGGATGTGAAAATCCACTAGAGATCCAAAGGAACTGCAGATGAGAGATCTTTAGGGATGGGGGTGATCTACAAAGAATCCACAATACTCCATGAAAGCTTTAAACACTTGCCACACTCAGAGGAAGTCAACAGGCTTTGACATCATTGTCATTCAAGTGAAATCTTTCCTGACCCTTCCTCTCTCCAGCCCCACTTTTACCTTGGAAGGTCACAAGCTGTGCTAGGACCTGGCCGAATTAACAGAAAAACTGACCGGTCCCCTCTTTTCCACTGCAGCCTCCCACACGAAATAGCTCTGATTTGTAATAGGGAAAAGCTTTAACTTTAAAAGAAACTGGGATGAAGTTTACAAGGATGTGACGTTTTGATTGCAATATGTGACTATGTTTTTGCCCCTTGAGGTTGCTGAGGACCTTCTGTTTTCCCAGAGTGACCAGAAAAGTTATGGAATCACTCCAGAGTGCATCCAAAAAAGCAAGAAAGAACCGGTCCCACAAAGCATATTGGAAAGGGGTAAGGAGGGAATAAAGGTGTTGTTTGAAGCCTATGAGCCCTGCTCCTTCAATATACCCCAAGGCACATTATTAATTGTTCTTACTTACAATGACTAAAAGTGTGTTTTCATCTCTATAAGCATGTTGGAATGTCCCAACATTTTACAGCAGGGAGTCAGGTTTGGCAAATACTTTTCTTATTCCGATATCACTGAGCCAGAGCAAAAGGCCATAATTATACAAATTAACGGCTTAGTGGGATATAAGTGTAAACGGAAGCCTAATTAATAAATCTGCTAATTGTCTTTCCTTATTGTGAGCATCAGTATTCGGTACTTAGCTTTAACATATCCAATGGACAGGAAAGCATAGAGTTTCACAGGCTGCCTGGCAGTTTGGCCAGAGGTTTTCCTATGAAGGTCTCCCTACTTTGGGCCCACCCTACAGAGCAGCTGAAACTAAGGCTGAGGACTGACTCACTGAAGAGCGCACAGCAGAGGCCCCAGCTGCTCCCAATAAAGTAGTAAGAGAGTTTCAGGTTGATTTTCATGGTTTTAAAAAAAATACGAGGGGCTTGCCTGGTGGCGCAGTGGTTGGGAGTCCGCCTGCCAATGCAGGGGACACAGGTTTGAGCCCTGGCCCGGGAAGATCCCACATGCCACAGAGCAACTAAGCCCGTGTGCCACAACTACTGAGCCTGCCCTCTAGAGCTCACGAGCCAAAACGACTGAGCCCACGTGCCACAACTACTGAAGCCCAAGTGCCTAGAGCCCGTGCTACGCAACAAGAGAAGCCACTGCAGTGAGAAGCCTGCGCACTACAACGAAGAGTAGCCCCCGCTCGCCGTAACTAAAGAAAGCCCGTACGCAGAAACGAAGACCCAATGCAGCCAAAAATAAACAAATTAATTAATTAAAAAAAAAAAACTAAAAGAAATTGGTCTCTGTCCAAGGATTTTTAAAGGAAACCTTCTCAAATAGGGACTTTTTCACTTCCTCCCAAAGATTTTTTTAAAAATTTCCAGCTGCTTTCACTCATTCTTCAACAAATATTTACTGAGTACCCACTACGTTCCCAACCCTGTGCTAGCTGCCAGAGAAAAGAAGATTATTATTGGGATATGAATCTCTATGGGTCTCTTCCTAATTCCGCATGTCTTATGATGAGGTATTGACGGCTTGTTGACTACCCTTTCAAGAACGTTTGTGTAGCAAACAGCCTTGGAAGATAGGAAGAGTCTCCCTCCCAAGCAGGGGCAGATTTGTTTCCCATCCAGAACATGAAGTCTCCCTTGGGGGGCAAAAGTGGGACAGGTTTGCTGGCAGTCCCTTAAAAGATTGGAGGATTTCCTAAGCTCAGAGTTCCTGGGCTGTGACACAAGCCCACCCTGTGTGCAGCATCCACCCGGGCTGCTCTGCATCGCCCCCACGGGGTTTGGGATTTGGGGACAGGGAACTGACGCAAACATGAAGCACATGCTGCCTGCTGTGCTGTGAGTAAATATGTCCTCTGTCTCTGACCCAGGAGTTCCCAGTCCTCTGTCAGCTTCCACGAGACTATGGCAGGATAGCTTGTTAGCTTGCAAGCAGGATAGAATCCCCAACCCCTCACAGTTCTTGACATTCAATTCCTCATATCAAGGAGCTCTAGGTCTCTGGGGGAAGTAAAAACAACAAAAATATTCTAAAATAACATGTACATGGAGTATTAGACATATGGCTATGGGTACACTGCAAAATCAGCAGAAAGGGACAGTCAGGAAATGTTTCTGTGGCAGCAAAACATAGTGTGTGCAGAGAAGTAAACGATTCACTGATGCTGAAGCATCAACTGTGAACCTGGGATTGACTCAGACTACAGCTGGAATGGTTGGTACAGGCCAAAAGATAGAGACCCTTGTATCTCTCCACAGGAGCCTAAATTTTGGCTGTACTCAGTGGTCTCCACAGAGAGGCACACAAGGCAATCCATTGTGGCACTAGAAAAATATATTGGAATATACAAACAAATATGTAGGCTTTATTGCAGGCCATGACCGCACCCTGAATTTGTGAGCCCCCCTTCATACCCACCTCTCCCATGACCCTTGCAATAATCCCTTTGAGGTGGGCAGAGCCTGGCACTATCTCCACCTTACACAAGGAGAAACTGAGGTCAGGTTCCCAAGGGCACACTCGGACTGAACACAGAATAGCACTTGGCACCATTCCTCCCATGTCACGTGGCATGCTGTGCCCCGAGTCTCACATTTTCACCTGGAATACCCTGGGTGGGGGCCAGGCAGGATTCTGTGTCAAGGGCTGGTCCAAGTCTTCCCAAAGTGCGCACCTCTTAGTCAGCCCTGGTGAGGGACCTGGGCAGAGGGGCAGGCCGGTAGGAAGAGAATTTGGGGGATTGCAGGTGGGGGACCAGCCTCTCTTCAGGGACCCGCCTGTTGCCCACACAATCAGTTGACCACAAATGTGGGAATGGAATCTATTTAGAATTGCTCAAGGGAAATTTGCTGCTTAAAGGGTCTCTGGAGGAATCCTGCAGGTCTGAGAGCACTCAGGGGATGATCGTAGAATGGACCATCTTCCTGGAGCATCTCTGCTCAGTGTTAGGATCTAGCCACAGATGCCGGCGGAGGGGGCTGCGTCTTCCTTTCCAATAGGAGCCAGCGCTTAGCCTGGCACTGTGAGTGGATCCTGGGGGTGGGGAGTGACAGGTGGCTGAGACTGGTCTCCAGGTCTGCGGCCCTTCTGTTAAGTGATTCTCTTGTGATACCCTTATTCCTGGGCCACCTGCCAGGTTTATCTGTTGTACCTGTGGCATTCCTTGTTATGTCAGATAAGTTATTATGGTCTATTCAACTCTAACAGGACAAATGAACAAAAGAACCATAAATAGGAGACCATTAAAGGTCTTCTGTGACAGGAAAAGATCATAATTTAACTTTATTAACATCTAATATATGGACTGACACTGCCTCCCTCACTTGATCTGTATTTTTGATGATCCTGTATCACACAGAATATGGGCATTCCCAAGGGAACAGTGCTAAGCTCCTCAATCACTGGTGGGCTATTAGCATGTTGTAACATTACAATCTATGAGTACTCAGTTAAGAATATGTACAGATTATACTACCTTGTTTTATTAAGCTAACACTTAAAATACGGACAATTGGCTTAAAAAGATTCCAGAAACCACAGGCTGACAATAGCAGTAATGATGCAAATACAAACAAATGACCTGAAAATGGGCTGACATATTTAGTCCATCTCTTCAATCAGCCACATTATAAGCTAAAATCAATGACAATTTAATCAGATCTAGCCACAAGAATTCATTTCCTTGTTAATTGAAATATGGATCTATATCCACCATTGGTAAAGATGAACCTCACTATAAGTGTCTGCTAATTCTTGAGATATTAGCTAATGTTGGTGTCAGGTCACCACAATTTGCCAGACATTTAAAAACTAAGCATCCTAAACATGGAGGTAAACATTACAGTTTTTTCAGTGCTACTTAATATTATATGTGCTTCAACCCAGAAAATGCTGTTGGAAGATGCATTAAAAATATTGCTGTGGGAATTCCCTGGCAGTCCAGTGGTTAGGATTCCGGGCTTTCACTGCTGGTGTCCCAGGTTCTATCCCTGGTTGGGGAAATAAGATCCTGCAACCTGTGCAGCACAGCCAAAACAAAAATTTTTTTTAAACATTGCTGCATATTTGAAGAGATGTGTATTAGTACAAATTATACAATATGGGAGGTTTGCTACAGAGCTGGATGAAAATACTGGGGTTTCAATATGTCTCAGCTTATGGTATTTGCTAGTTTGAAGTAAAAAATACACAGAGAGTTACTTCTGGTGATATATGAAGCAGTGATTCACCACCCAAAGTTCTCATTAGAATTAACTGGGTGTGTTTTTTAAAAATGACCATGGCCAGGTCCCTTCCCAGACCAATTAAATTGGAATTACTATAAATACTTCTTTTGTCAGGAAAGAGAAAAGGAAGGAAGGTTGCAGTGATAGCATCTCAATGTGAAACCCATTGCTGAATCATTCACAAGCAAACCATTGTTACAAAGAAGTTAAAGCCAGGATTGCACAAACTGCTACTAGAGGTCATCAGTGTATAGTCAGTTCTGCTATAACATGAAATGCATTCTTAAAAATCACAGCACCACACTACGCAAAATCGCAATAAAAATCACAGGGCTTATGAAGAAAATGAGCACAATGCTCAAAAACTTTGTCAGTGTCAGATTGTTTTAAAAAGACAAAATTTTAATAAAACCAGAAGCACAATTTTACATGTGTTAAATGGCTAAGACATACATAAATATATAATAGATATGGCACTGTCCCTTGAAAAAGGCCTGAAGGTTTGTGTTGCAGCTTGTGGATTATTGTGCAGTGGTGAAGGAGGGTTATCTGAAACTGGATGGAAAGTTACAACACCAGATGTGAATGAGTATGACTCATAATACACAACGTGGTAAACTGAGGTAGCTAATAAATGTTAGCGGGTGTTTGTGTGTGTATGTGCATGTGTCCTGATTCAGCTATTTTCTGCATTCACCCAGATTCACACAGTGTTTCTCGTGGATGAAACTGTGCATAAACAAACACAAAATTTGTGTTATGCTCAAAGTATTACCTAAAATATCAATTGCATTGGAACAAACTCACATTTTCAAATAACCTTTATAGCAGAACTGCCTACTTAAAATTACAAAAACAACAAAATGAAATACAGCATAATCTTTCAGTAATTTGCAATGAGATGAAAAGTGACCAAGAAAATCTTTACATCAAATCAATGTTTGCAGGTTATCTCACTGTAAAGAAAATAAAAGATTTATTGAACTTTAAGTTGAGTTATCCATCTTTATTTCACAAAAAAAGACAAGTAAGCTAAATTTGGACCTCTCCTGATATGACAAATGCTTTCTGTAATACGGTACTAAGTAGACACAAAAACTCTCCCTTTAACCACAAGGGAGGAAATAATGGCTTTTCAAAAGAGAATAGCTCTGAAGGGAGCATTTTGGAAATGATTCCATTATTGGGTAATTTTTTGCTGAAAATGATATGTGTCATATATAAAAACTCTCAAACCTGCACACATTAAATTGGAAACTGAATTTTCCAATCCATCTAAAAATCTTCGACATGAGGAGTTTCTGTCAGTAGGTTTTGAAACCAATTGTTAAATGTATAAAGAGCATCACTTCCAGTTAGTTTGCAGGGAAAGTCATCAGGGAAGATGGAGGTTTACTGGCCAAATTCAATTAAAAAAAAAAAAAAAACCTTTGCATTGTTGAGGGATGGAATTGAAAAATGAGTACCTAGATATAATAAGTTCAACCAATGATTTACTTATTCCTTTTGGAAATACGTGTCTTTGTCAGGTATCTTTTTCAGACTTGACAGCCAATAAAACCAAGTGTAGAGCTAAACTAACCTTGAAGACAGACCTTGAGATCATTCAATCAAAAGGTGTTAGGCTTAGATTTTCAAAAAATTCAAAAGCATATTAAATTACAATCATGTTGCTCAGTATCAAAAGTTAAAAAAAAATTTTGTATTGTTAATAAAAATAAAATACAATATTATTTTAAAATGTTTTTTGTCTTTAACTTATTCCTTTTTCTCTATGTCTAACGTATCAGTGCATGTAGATAGTTTATAAATAATTAAAAATACAAATTAATATATATAAATACTTCAAAATTTTTATTGATAGACATCATGATCAAAAAGGTTTGACGACCACTGCTAAAGCTGATGGGGAGATTAAGCAGTTGAGACTGCATTTAACTACAAGTTATCAGAAATCCTACTTCTGGGTTTAATTTCCTTAAGTAAAAGAAGCCTAGGTGTATAACAGTCCCAGGCTGGGACTCATGAAAGGCCCAGACTCCTTCTGTTTTTCCACAAAGTCTTGTTTAAAATATGGACTCTCCCTCATGCCCCTGGGGGCATACTGCACACTGGGATGTGGACCCATCATATCCACATCTCAGGCAGGAAGCTGAGGGAAAGGTGAAGGGAAAAAGATAGAACATGCACATTAGCTGAAGGCCTCAACAGATAACCCAGGGCTAGGCGCCCAAGGGAAAAAAATCTAGGGAGGTCAACTAAGGCTTTTCCTGTATTATATATACATCAGGGAAGGCAACAGAGTCAGAGGCTAAAAGTTGGGCATCAACGAAAGCTACTGTAGAAAAGTGAGCCGAAAGCCTGATTTCTAGCTGACTGCATATTGGATTGGCAGTGAGGGGTCCCACTTGTCCTAGAGTGCGGCCAGGGCAGGTGTGCATGGGGTCCTCACTGAGCAGCAGCCCACTACCTGCTCTACATCTGAAAGCACAAGCTCTGAAGACGTAAAGTCAGCACGTCTCTGGAAAGAGTCATCAGCTCAACGCAGAGAAAGACTACGGAAAGGACTAGCTAAATGAACTTCTCACAAGTCCCACTCCATCTCATTTTTTTTAACCCATTAACTCATTTTTGCGAACAATAGTACATCAGTGCATCTATGGCTTTAGCAAGCCAGATTGGGGGCTACTTCAAAGTAGTCTTTGGGAAAACCCTGATTGGAAATGCTAAAAATTATTCTATGAATGGTGTCATTCGTTTACCATGTAAAGCAAATTCAATGATTTTAGGCTAATGACAGGCAACCCAAACAAAGAAAGAAATATAGAAAGTCCATGGTTTAGAATGGCAGCCAAGTTCTCTCTGGGATAATTTTATCCTGAAAAGGAACAAATTATCCTGATTTGTCTTCTGTATGATTTTCTCATATACAGTATTTTTGAAATTTTTGCTCTGTAATAGTTAGAATCAGCTACTTTGTTAAAACAGCAGAAATAGTAACATTTAAAGCCAAGATTATATATCTCTCACCACAGTGTGTCTGGGCTATTTTATACTGCTCAAGACTCAAAAGTCTTGTGCATTACTCACTTACTCCAAACAGGGCATGCAATAAATTACTCCTGAGATGCAACCACTTAAAGCAAGACAGTTCATATTTACTCTGAAAAATGGTTTCTTCTCAGAGAGCTTTCTTCTTTAAGGTCACTGTCACAGGCACTGATGCCCCTCCTAATGTTTATTCTTTACCCTGCTGCACACTGCACTGTGTAAAGCTCCATTCTACAATTTTAAACAGAATTTTCTCTCTTGGATTTTACCTTCTGAGGGTGATAGTTCTGGAATAACTAAAGAAGAGTCTTTGGGGTCCCCCAATACAGACTGCAAATCTCCCTCCAGCCCACAGAAGCCCTCCCTGCTGCTTCCTTGGAGACGGCACTGCATTGCTCATCCCCTCTCCCTCTCAAACTTAAATCTCTCTCCTGACTTCAAAATTCCCCTCCTGAACCCTACATACCGCTGCAATTGCCAGGGTCTCTCTACTTCATTCTCTTCAGACCAAGATGCTTAGATGGTAATCTATACTGTCTTCACCTCTGGACTCCCACTCTCTCCACCAGCTCCTGGTCCATCAATCAATGCCTACTGAGCCGGCAATTCTGCAGAAGGTATCTATGGACACCTAGAATCTCTGGGCCCTCCTGGGAACACAAAGGTGCCCCATGGTAGCTCTCCTTCCACGTCAAGCTTTCCACCGCTCAGCCTTTCTCCCATCTCATACTGATTTCCCATCCCTCCCTTCCCAGCCCCGATCTTGCGGTCAGCCTGTTCAGTACCCTACCTCCCTTCTTAGAGTCTCCCTTTCTTCCTTATTTCCTTAATGCTGATTCCCAGGCCTGGGAGGACCCCAGAGGCCCTTTGTCTATCTGCATCCTTCTCCAGCTGCCCAGGTAATCTGCTCTCCATTTTCTGTGTTGTTTACCAACTCCCACCTTCGTGCCTTTCCTCAGGGTACTACTTCTGCTAGCAGTGCCCCTTGTCCCTGCCACTGTGCAGTCACTTGTGCCACCTGTCCTTCCTTAGACAGAAATATGAAGTACCTCCATGTACTTCCCTGATTAATCCCCACCTCACTTATTTTACCCAACCTCCGCTAATACACAGAAGCACAATTTCTCCCTGATGCTTGATGTAGGATCCTTGTTTCCAATTTCTTTTATGATTATCTTTAATGCTACATGTATAATCTTAGAGACTAAGGGGGGTGCAAATACACACACATAAACACGCATGCGAATACAATAGGTACTCAAATGATTAATTAATGCTGATTCAGACTTTTTGTAAAGAACAAAATAGCCATTCCCCGGGAAGCTGCTGTCTATCCTCACGCATCTCCAATAGCATCCTGTCCACTTCTCTACTGCTACAGAGCTGACCACATGGTAACGTAGCTCATTGTCTGCCTTCTCCAATCCCTGAGGTACATCTAAGAAATCAGAATGAAATCAGATTTAGCTCTGTATCTCCAGCATCTCACATAGCGCCTGAGACAAAGTAGGGGCTTAATAAATATTTGTTGCACATAGAAATGAGTTTTGAGATGGAATACTCAAACCAAGTTGTGACCAATATCCAGAAGATCTGGAGGAGGGGGAAGGGAAGTGGTACAATAATAATACTGTGAAGGATTAAATTATAAAATACTCAGTACTAGTAAGGCTTATTTTGTGTATGTTTTAAAAGCAGATCTCAGCATGATGAACAGTATGTGGTGAACTTACTAGAAAACAGGAGGGGGCATCATAAGAAATATTTCTGCTTTGAAGGCAATAGTCAAACACAGAGTTCAAGTCCTAATATATATGCACCCACTTATTCAGGAAATTGTTACTAAGTGCCTGAGTGTGACAAGCACTCAACCAAGATTGGGGGTTACAAGAGTGATAGACCGTGTCCTCACGGGACCTCTAGCTAATGTCTAGTTAAACAGACATTAACAAACTAGTAGCAAGGAAAATGAAAAAGTAATTACAAATGGTGATAAGAACTATGAAGAAAAAATAAAAGATACCCTGAGACTATATGCAGGATGACCGAAACAAGATGATGCCTCAGGGTGGGGAGAGGTTCCATTTTTTTTTTTTTTTAAGGCAGGAAAGAAGACGTACTTGGATCAGTTTCTTAAAATATCATCAAGATGCTCTATACTCTCCTCCAACTGTCTGTCAAAATAACCATGCAGGGCTTCCCTGGTGGCGCAGTGGTTGAGAGTCCGCCTGCTGATGCAGGGGACACGGGTTCGTGCCCCAGTCCTGGAAGATCCCACATGCCGCGGAGCGGCTGGGCCCCTGAGCCATGGCTGCTGAGCCTGCGCGTCCGGAGCCTGTGCTCTGCAACGGGAGAGGCTGCAACAGTGAGAGGCCCGCGTACCGCAAAAAAAAAATAAATAAATAACCATGCATTCCATAGTCCTGACAAAGGGGGTGTCCTGAAGAAGATGATCTTCATGTTTCTTGTGTATAAAGACAGTCATGCTGCCCTCTTAATAAATATGCCACGACGCCCTTAACCACTTCCTTATTAATGGACAATTGTTAATACACTAAAACATCTGTCTACCTATCTACACATTTATTCTTCCTTTGATTTTTCCATAAGGAAATTTCTGAAGAGTGGGAGTACTGGTTTAATAGTATAAGCATTTCCACACCTCCTGGAACAATCCAGCTGGCTGGGATCCTGCAATGCTGATGCTGGAGTGTGTACCTAACTACCCACAACTTTGTCAGCAGCACATTTCAATGTCTTCTCTAATTTTGCTAGTTGAATAGATAAAAACCAGTGCCTAATTCTCCTCTCTTTACTATGATGTTAAACAGTTTTCAAAAACTGATTTACTGGGTTTTTTTTTTCCTTTTAGGTCATTTTGAACAATTATTTACCTTCTCTAAGCTTAATGTACCTCATATGCCAAACAGGCATAATAACAATATTCATCTCTGCAGTGTTGCTTAAGAATCAAATTAAATAATGTTCTTAAAATGCTAAACTCAGGCTTCCCTGGTGGCGCAGTGGTTGAGAATCTGCCTGCTAATGGAGGGGACACAGGTTTGAGCCCTGGTCTGGGAGGATCCCACATGCCGCGGAGCAACTAGGCCCGTGAGCCACAACTACTGAGCCTGCACGTCTGGAGCCTGTGCTCCGCAACAAGAGAGGCCGCGATAGTGAGAGGCCCGCGCACCGCGATGAAGAGTCGCCCCCTTTTGCCACAACTAGAGAAAGCCCTCACGCAGAAACTAAGACCCAACACAGCCAAAATAATTAAAAATAAATAAATTAATTTTTTTTTAAAAGTAAAAAAAAAAATGCTAAACCCAATATCTGGGATATAGCAAACATTCAACAGATGATAACTATTGTGTCTATTTATTCATTATCAATTTAGTTCTTTTAGATTTATAAGCACTTGTATTTTTAGGTAATAAACATAAACCTGGCAAAATGATTGAAAATATTTTCTCCTATTCTACCATTTTGTTTATTATCTTAATTTTGCTTGTTCTTGTATAGAAACCTTTGTAAAATAAATACATCTTGAAGGAGAGCCCATGGACTTCTACTGACATTTCAGCTTTATTTTCTGGATTCTGTGACACCTATTTTGATGATTTAAGTTTACAGGGGGTGGAGAGTTCACCCCTTACTTCACAAGCATTTCCTAAAACTGCCCAAAATGTGATTTTGAGAAAAGTAAGATGTTGTGTAGTATCAATATTTACCATGCATATGTTTGTACTTGTGGTGACTCTTGAAATCTGTTGTTCGGGAAACACTCCCTTTGCTTGCATTGGCCAGACAACACCTGAAGGAAGATGTGGCGACAGCTCCCTTGCTGAAGTCCTTCCCTTTAACCTGAGGTAGCTGATTTTTTTTTTTTTTTTCAAAATACAGTTTTAGGAACTACAGCAACAAAAAGTTCTGGCAAGAAACTAGCTGAAGAAACCACTGTACTGCATCTTAATTTTTAATTTTTTATTCACCAACTGAGAAGTCTAGATCCCCAACTTCAAGTCATTATTAGAATTGTCAAAATGGAAGAAGAGGTGAGAGTGACCCCTGGACCGACAAAAGCCTGCGTCACTGCATCCCTGTGTCCAGTGCCTACATCCCGCCACCGTCACCACCATGCCCAAGAGAAAGGCTGAAGGGGATGTTAAAGAAGATAAAGCCAAGATGAAGGACAAACCACAGAGAAGATCTGCAAGGTTCTCTGCTAAACCTGCTCCAGAGCCCAAGCCTAAAAAGGCCCCTCCAAAGAAGGGAGAAAAGGTGCCCAAAGGGAAAAAGAGGAAAGCTGATGCTGGCAAGGATGGGAATAACCCTGCAGAACATGCAGATGCCAAAACAGAGCAGGCACAGAAAGCTGAAGGTGCTGGAGATGCCGAGTGAAGTGTGTGCATTTTTGATAACTGTGTACTTCTGGTGACCGTACAGTTTGAAATACTATTTTTACCAAGTTTTATAAAAATGCAGAATTTTGTTTTACTTTTTTTTTAAGCTATGTTGTTAGCACACAGAACACCTCGTTGTTTTCTGGGGGAAGGTCACATGTCACTAATAGGATGTCTCCAAAACTGGATTGATGTGGGGAAAACACTCCTTTCCCATCAAGTTCTGAGAGACTTCCTCTTGGTTCCCAGGAAGGAGGGATTCCTTGATGTTGACACACATTAGCCACCGTGGCACAAACACCTTGTGATGTGGAAAAACTAAAATTAGTTTTTATGTCCTCTTCTCCCTCTCTACCTCAAGCATAGACTTGACTCCCTTAAACCCTGAGACCTGTCGGAAACTGACCCCAAAAAATTGGTTTACCAGTATGTCAGGCAGTCTGGACTTTCCAGTGTCACCTTTGAGATGGCATCCCTCAAAAGAGCAGCGGTTCCTCTTTTAGATTGTGGATCTTCAGATTGATACTTCTGCCATTTTCATTTCCATTTCCTGAAAGTCAGGGTCAGCTTGTGCAAAGTTGTTAAACAACATGCTAAATGTTAAATGTCAACCCTCACTCTAAACTTTCGCTGTTCAGAGCATCACGTGAAGACTTCATTGGGTTTTATAGTGGCTTTTTGATGTTGGTTGTCCACTGGAAAAGGGCATTTGAAAGTTGTTGTATACTGTTAATGACTGTCTGCCCATGTCCTGCCTGAAATACCACGATTGTTTATGAAAAGTATCTTTAATAAAGCTGGGCACAGTTTGGCATGGAAAAAAATTGTCATAATGTATCAAATTCCTGATTTCATTAATGAGACTTGTTCAATAAAAGGTAACAAAATTCTCCCAAATTCCTATGTGCTAAAATCTGAGCATAAACCACACAATCTTTCCATGAGCACTTTCTTCCCGTCTTCCAGCTTTGATAGGGAAGGGCTCTGGAGAACTACCTACAGCTTAACTCTATGCTTGATAACTGTGCACTTCCCCTGCTCCAGCCACGTGATTCCACTTTGACCCCCCCAGCGCCCCAACTCTCCTCAGTCAAACAAGTGCCAGACTTGAAGTCTGAAGACTCTGTCACTTACTTACTGGTAATATGTGGCAATCACTTAACCCATCTCAGCTTCAGAGGGCCCAGCAGTAAAATGGAGATAATAATAATAATACTGACCATGCCTATCTCAAATAGCTGTAGTAAGGAGACCATGCTAGGATTATGCCTATTTCTTGATGCCAGATTTGACCCCAAGCAAGCCAGAATCAGGAAGCCCCTTAAAAAAAATTAAAAGAGGCTTCTGTTTCAGAAAGCCGATGGCACATTCGAAGTTTCATTCTGCTGGTGACCTGTGCCTATTTCCAGATGTCTGGCCTAAATCCTAATCCTTAGCTGGGTTCCCAAAACTCTGCAGCTCAAACCTCCTACCTTGGGCTGCCTGCCCTGCTGTTGCTCAGTTTGCCTGCCTGGTTCCTGATCTCTAATCTCAGATTTTGTAGATGTGACACTTTTTCTGCTCTCCCGTCTTAGTTTAGGATTTCTTAATCTCAGCATTATTGACATTCTGGGCTGGATAATTGTCTGCTATGGAGGACCATCCTGTGTATTATAGAATGTTTAGCAACATTCCTGGTCTCTACCCACTAGATGCCAAAGTTCCCCCGAGTCATGTCAATCAAAAATGTCTCCATGGGCTTCCCTGGTGGCGCAGTGGTTGAGAGTCCGCCTGCCGACGCAGGGGACACGGGTTCCTGCCCCGGTCCGGGAAGATCCCACATGCCGCAGAGCAGCTGGGCCCGTGAACCATGGCCACTGAGCCTGCGCGTCCGGAGCCTGTGCTCCGCAACGGGAGAGGCCACAAAGGTGAGAGGCCTGCATATTGCAAAAAAAAAAAAAAAGTCTCCAGACACTGCCAAATATTCCCTGGGGAGAAAACTGCTCCTCCATCTCCTGCTGAGAATGTTAGCTAACCCCCTTAAACTTGACCTCTGGCTGTCTGATTTATGACCCTTGCTTGCCAGCCCTAATACGTTTTAGGCAAACACTGTTCTTGTTCTCCTCCTAGCTTTCCCTACTATCAAAAGCCTGAAGTATACAGAAAGGTGCTCTAACTCAGAGAAAGTTGCTATAAACTAATAATAAAATAGTTAAAACGTGTTTTCTGATTTTTCAAAGTTTTATCAGCCTGAGGGGGAGCTGTCTCCTATACAGCCCACAGTGTGAGAAGAATACAGATGTGTCACATCTGGGCCTTCTGGTCTCCAGTAGCACCACTGCTCTCAGGCCAGGCCGGGCAGCATTCATCAAACCATGAGAGCACACAAAGCACAAAAGGCCATGGAACAAAGTTATCATGTGCTCTTAGAGTTACAAAGAATTTTAGAGTTTTCCTGCCTCAGTGCCCCATCTTACCCTCAGTTCTAGAGAAGATAAAACAGGTCTGCAGAGGCTAAATGACAAACCCAACGTCACAGAGCTATTTAGCAACTGAATTCAGACCAAAAGCCTATAACATCATCACATGCCACTCTTTCCAGGCATGGTGGAATTGAGCACCCAACAGTTTGTGGTACCCATCCCCAGTGTCCTAGTTCATACATTTCATTACTTAGCACTGGCTTTTCTATTTGTACCTGCATGTTTTGCACTACTAAACATACCATAGTATACTTACGTTTCTCCACCAGACAGATAAAAAAGAGAAGTTGATGAAAAAGCATTAAAATACAATATCAGGAGATCAGAAAAGTACTAACAAGAAGAGAGGAGAGAGGGGAAGAGGTGAGGAGATAACACACATTTATGAGTACAAACTGAATACTTTTAACTAATTATCTCAGTTGGTTCTCAACATGATCCTATGATGTACATTTGAATATTGGCTCCACCACTAAACAATCAGGTGATCTTTGGTAAGTTACTTAAACTCTCTGTACCTCAGCTTCCTCACCTGTAAAATGAGTATAATAATAGAACCTACCTCTCTATATAGTTGTGGGATTAAAGACACAGTGTATATAAAATGTTCAGCACAGTGCCTGGCACATAGTAAGCATTTCATAACTGTTAGTAATTCTTGTCCTGTTTTCTAGCAAGCTGTGTCTTTTTCACCTCCATATTCAGTCTGCTATGTTTCCAATCCCAGTCTGGCCACATAACCATAATTCTGAGCTGCTCATTAGAAGCCCCTGAGTTCCTTCCAGACTTTGCATTGGCTAATGGCTCCTGGGAACAAGTGACAAGGAAGACAAAGGTCACAGGGATAACCTCCCTGCTTTATCATGGCCCACACTTGCTCAATAAATGTTTCTAAGCCAGAAATTCAAAATACAAAGACGAATAAAATATAAGGTTCCCCCACAAGCAGCACACAGTTCTTCATGTAGCAAATGTTTATTGAGCTCCTACTCTGTGCTGGGGTCTATGTCAGGCTCTGAGGATACCATGGAGGAAGGAAAGGCCCCTGCTTTCACAGTTATTAGATTCTAAGACAATAAACAAATAAGCAAAAACACAGAATCAGCTAGTGATGAGTGCAAAAAAGAAAATAAAACAGATTTGACTGATAGGGATTAATGGAAGGTGGGGTGTGGTATTTAGAGTGGGTGGTCAGGGAGGGCCCCTCTGAGGAAGTAGTGTTGCAGCTGGTACCTGGTGGATAAGAAGCATCCAGCCAAGTGAAGGTTAGGGGGCACTCAATGGGTCTACAGCCAATGAGGATATGCACATATGTGGCTCTTATTGCATTTTTCTTCTTTGCCTCACTTGAGTTCATTTTCTCACTGGACTTGCCCTCCTGTTGGCTGCCATAGCAACCTGGGCAGACCATTTTATTTTGCCCACCCATTCGCTCATCAGCCCACACTCAGCACACACTCAATCCTAGCAACTAGTCATGGAAACAATATTGAGAAAACAATAGACTCCATAACTCTTTACATCAGCTCCAAGTACTATTCAGCCGTAACTGAAAATAAATCAGGCAGCCTTGTCCCAAGAGAAATCTTCAGTCATTGCCTATCCTTCACTGGCTTCTCAAACCAGTTTCTACCTTGCTTTCAACAAAAGGCTGCAGTCAGCCAACCCAAGTGACCCCGAATAGCCCTGTCTGATGCCATATGATGTTCTTCTCTACCCCTCTGTACTCAAACTTCCCTGTACTTTCCCTCTGCATATATTTGCATTTGAGACAAGTCCTTTGATTTCAAATATGGCATACTCCCAGAAGTTGCAGCGAATGTACAGTTTATTTCCACTCATCTGTGGTATTTAAGTTCTCCCATACAAGCAAATGAACAGGATACTTCCATGTTTAATGAGCCATGCAGGACCAAAATAAGTTACCACGCTATTTCTCTCCCAGGAAATGAGTTCAGGGGAAGCTTGTTTACTTTTGTTCGCCTCGCACTGGAATGTAGCTTGGCAAATGCAATCTTAACATCTTTAACAAAAATTCAGAATCATTTCTCCTGACACAGACATTCTTTCTGTGCATCTTTGCCATCACTTCCTGAAGATCTTCAAATATTTGTCCTTGGTTTTTATTCTAAAAGGAAAGCTAAAGAATTAAACATACATGATCAAGTCTATCCGAAGATCTAATCATTCTCTCAATATTGAGGTATTGGGTTAAGTATATCATTAGAAGAGAGAGAGAGAGCCTGGCTGTAATACCTAAACAGGAGGCAAGGACTGTGTTCTGACTAGTCTGACTCTCCGTGGAGTGCTGTGCTGATTTCTGCGCTGGACAAAGCCCACCTTAAGAGGACTGTGTCACTGGATAGGAGCACAGAGGGAAGATGATAGAGGCCTGAAAGAAGAGATTGGCGAGGATGAGCAGGTATTACGTGGCCTGGAGGGAAGGCCGCAGAACATCCATTTATATACCAGCAGCAGAGTAACTGCAAACTGCCTTAAAACCAGATGCCAGTGGTCTAATTATCTCCCAGTTTTGGTCTCAGGCAATGGCTTACTACAGATGCAGCTACAGAAGGCTCCTCATCATAAAACACCTGGCCAGCTGCCTGCTGCTATACCACAGGGGTAAATGCACTGCCAACTGCAACCAACAGGTGATTTTTCACCCCCATGGCCCAAAGGTAGATAGTTATGAAAATCTAATTGTGAGGGAGGGTGAAGTATTATGATTTCAGTATGAAATTCTTGGCTTTAAAGAGACATATAGTCACAAATAAATTTTCTGAAGCATTGAACATCTGTAAGCAATAAGGAAGCAAGGTGGCCTATAAAAGGTACAAGGCAGAATCTTATTCCTCATGAAGTAAAGCTGGATAGTAAATGCCTTATCTCTGCCTGCCCCACTTCTGCCAAATATTATATATATCTTTTTTAAATTTATTTATTTTATTTTATTTATTTTTGGCTGCGTTGGGTCTTCGTTGCGTGGGCTTTCTCTAGTTGTGGCGAGTGGGGGCTACTCTTCGTTGGGGTGCGCGGGCTTCTCATTGCAGTGGCTTCTCTTGTTGCAGAGCACAGGCTCTAGGCATGCAGGCTTCAGTAGTTGCAGCACACGGGCTCAGTAGTTGCAGCTCGCGGGCTGTATAGTACAGGCTCAGTAGCTGTGGCGCACAGGCTTAGTTGCTCTGCAGCATGTGGGATCTTCCTGGACAAGGACTCAAACCCGTGTCCTTTGCATTGGCAGGCAGATTCTTAACCACTGTGCCACCAGGGAAGTCCCCAAATATTATATTTTTCAGCCTCTCAGGCTTTCACCATTTCTCTGTTTGATCTCATAGCTCCATACTGAAGCAGCTGGTTAATGATGAACTTTAGGATATTTGGTCTTTTTTAGGTCCCCAGATGAGCTTCTTATTTCCCATCCTTTCTACTCAAGAGGCTAGCAACTACACAGCAATCCATCATTCATTCACTAATAAACATTTTAGAGTGCCTTCTACACACACAGAACTGTCTGGGAGGGATTCAAAGATAAATCAGATGTGCTCTCTCAGGGAGCCTGTGATCTGGCAGAAGGAGAATAAAAATATATATGAGTGACTATAATACAAGGAAAAACGTTCCATTTGGTAAAACAGAGGCAATCAGAATGTGATGTGAGTTTGGAAGAGTTTTATGTCTTTGCAATTAAGGTATGCATTGTTTTTAAAAACGAAAAATCTCTATCAGTGAGATTAGATAATGCTGAGGTAACCCGAAAATCTCAGTGACTTAAAGAAGCACTTTATAGTTATGTAAGATAGAACCATTGGGGAAAACTGGGTGAATGGTACAAGGAACCCCTTGGTACTATTTTTGTAACTTCCTAGAAATCTAAAGCTACTGCAATATGAACGAAACTAAACGGACAGGTGGGTGAGGGGGTGCACAACATCACTTCATGTCTTGCTCATATGCTGCTTGTTCAGGCAGCTTGGCTTGCTCTGCAGTCCTCACCCGCCATCAGGCTGAAGGAGGCTCTACCTCTGTGCCTCCAGAAAGGAGGACAAATAACAGGTGGTGAGACACACCCTGGCTCTTAGAACTTCCACCCTGAAGAGGCACATGGTACTTTTGTTTCATTGGCCAAAGCAAATCACACAGCCATATCTAGCTTCCAGGGGACAAGGATGTTCCCAGAAGAAAACCAAAACTATCTGGCAAATAGCACTAATGACTACGGTCCCCAAGAACACAAACTGTGTCATCAGGCATTGGTTTCTGAGGAGTTTTCTATGTAAGATAACCACAGGTATTTGGGGCATGTGTCTTAAATATGATTTTCTTATAACAACAGAGTAAATTCTGAAAGGAATTTAACTGGAACACAGTCACCCAAGCTGGTCAGCCACAGAACGAGCAAGTGTGAGGCCTCTCTGCTGCTTCAGCCATGTGCCTGCCAGTAGCACACTACTGTTACAATGCCTTCCTGAAGGCATAAGAGAGAATCTGGATCAATGTGAGTAATGCTGGCTGGAAAGCAATTCTGGCTACACCGGATCTGAGTCTGAATTTTAAAGTGGTCCAACATCTTCAGTGCCAACATTAAAGATGATGTGTGCCGACTCTTCAGGCGCACACTGTAAGCAAAGGATCAAACAGCAAGCCGCAACGAGACCAACCCAATTCCCTTACCCACGGAGTCTGCTCATAAAGTAAAGGGAACTCAGGGAGTTCTCTGGCCCAGGCAGCAATAAGGCAAACTGCTGAGTGAAGACTGTAAAGCCCAGGGGACAGGGACTGTAGTGGGGTGACAGAGGGTAGCAAGGGCAGCTTCATGGGAAAGAACCCAGGACAGGGTGACAGGTGCCTGAGGACAAACCTCAGCTCTGACTCCTAGAGATCGTGTGCCTCTGAGCAAATCATTTACCCTCTTCCAGTTCTCCTTTTCTTTGCCTTTAAAATCAGAGGATTGCACCAGATCATCTCCGAGCACCTTCCTAATTCAGAACCAGATCACTTGTGTTTGAACAGTAGCTCTGTCCCTAACTAGCAGTATAGCCTCAGCAAGTGCTTAACCTCTCTGTGCCTCAATTTTCTGTAAAATGAGGATAGTAATGGACCTAGCTCACAGCATGGCTGTAATGAATAAATGAATTAACATATGTAAGGCCCTTAGAACAGGGCCTGCTAATGTAGTAAGGGTTAAATAATTACTATCTGTTATTATTATTATTATTATTATTTCTATTACTAATCAAAATGGAAGACACAGAAACAACCCTGAGAACTCTCAGCTCTGTGTCCTGGACCAATTCACAAAAAAAGATACAAGTACGTTTCAGATCAATTTCCCAATGAATTTCAGTTTAAAGATAAAAGTTAAAGGTATGGGTTTTAAATCAAAAGAAAAAATGTCAAATTATTACTTTGCTAGCCTCTTGACACAAGAAAAAATCCAATTCTCTTCCCCTCCACTTGAAAGAAGGGCCACACCACCTCAACCTACCAACACTCTGCCTTATTCACCCCTGACCCCCTGGGGCACAGAAGATGCCTCCCTAAGTCGAGGCCTTTTGAGGCAACATTTCCCCAGTGTTACCACTGATGATCTCTGTACACCCTGGTAAATCTGACTTAGACTCAAGACCACAGGTTTCTGAGAGTCACAGTACCTGAAGAGCAGAGATGGGAAAATTATAATCTGAAATTAGGGTTGTAAGGACCTGAAAAGGGTCATTATATCTATCTACAAATATAAATAATTAAATTATATTTTTATAAAGATAAAAGGATTGATAGCTTTTATAAAGATATATTAGCTCTTTGATTTATGAATAATTTATAGATAATTATTTATAATTATCTGTAATAAAGTATACACAATTTATATATCTTACTTTTTCTTATTTATGCATGAATTCCGAGAGCCCATAAATGGTCATTGAGTCCACTTCCTCACTTTTCCGCTCACTCCTCTTAGAGCACAGGGAGTCAAGAAAGGAACTATGCAGAACAAATAAGGACTGTACTCTAAAAAGATTACACACCAGGAAGTGTCTTTATAATTGAGGTACACAGAGCATGTCTGGAAGAGAATATGACAAAGGGCCTCAGGAGAAGAATTAATGATAAGATGCATCTGGGTAGCTGCCAAACTGAAGCTTGAACAAATATTTTCCAAGTAGCAGAATCCACAATCCTAGAGAAATGGCTCATAACTCAGAGATTTATCTGAAAATGAGACATTTATATCCACATGGATTCATATGGGAGATGTAAGTCTAAGAGAGACAGAAAGAATGAAAAAGAATATAATAAATATTGATTGTCTCATGGTGATTAACATATATTCAAATTAGTAATATAAAAAATTTACTTATAGGAATGCATCAAATAATAGTGAAAAGGTTAATGACATGATTTATACATTAGTTTTAGAGAACACGCATAGTGGTAAATAATATGGTAACTTCCATTTATTCAGAGCACAGGCAAAAAGAAAGGTCACGTAGACATGTTTATCCCCAAAGCAAATGCTAACTCTGAAACATTGCAAGATTCTTCTAAACAATGCTTCAGAATTCTCCTTTGGTTTAAAAATCATTTCATTAAGAGAAACCACACTGGAGGACAAACTCCACCGAATTTCAAGACATTATAAAACTACAATAATCAAGAGAGTGTAGTATTGGCTTAAAGATAGACAGATAGATCAGTGGAATAGAAGAGAGTCCAGAAGTAGATTCCACACACATATGAACAGCTTATTTTCAATAAAGGCAATTCAGTGGAGAAAGGAGAGTCTTTCAACAAATGGTGCCAGAAAAGTTGGATATCCACATGCAAAAAAGGGGGAGGACTTCCATCCATACTTTACACCATATATAAAAACTAACTCAAAATCGATCACAAGCCTGAAATTATAAAACTCCAGAAGAAAACGTAGTTCCGAGAAAACTTTGGCACCTGGGTTAGCAGAGATTTCTCGATACAACCTCAAAATCCATAAAAGACAGTAATCCATGAAAGAGCAAATTTATAGAGTTGATAAAAAAAATATTTCTGCTCTTCAAAAAGACTGTTAAGAGAATGAAAAGAAAGCCACAGCTGAGAGAACCAAATCATATCTTATACAGGAACTGTGTGCAGAATATACAAAGTACATTCAAAACTCAATAATAAGGAAAAAATCTAATAATAACTTGAGCAAAGATTTGAATATGTCACCAAAGAAGATGTAAGGGTGGCAAATCAGGACAGAAAAGATGCTCAACATCATGAGTCATTTGGAAAATTCAAGTTAAAAGCACAATGAAATACCACTATATACCTGTTAGTATATGGGTGGTGGGAATGCAAAATAGTACAGTCACATTGGAAAAACAGTTCGTCAGTTTATCACAAACTTAAAACTGTACCTACCTTATGATTCAGCCAGTCTACTCTCAGGTATTTACCCAAGAGAAATGAAAGCTTACATCCATACAAAGACTTGTTCATAATGTTCACAACAGCTTTGTTTGTAGAAGCCAAAAACTAGAAACAATCCAAATGGCTATCAAAAAGTAAATGGACAAACAAATTGTGCATCCACACATGGACTCAGCAATAGAAAGGAGTGAAATATTTATACACACAGTATGGATGAATTTTATAATTCCCCCGAGTGAAAGAAGCTAGACCAAAAAAAAGTACATTCTGTAAAACTGCATTTAAATAAACTTCTAGGAAACACAAAATAGTATAGTAACAGAAAAAGCAGGTGTGGGAGTGGAAGGGATAGATTACAAAGGGGCCCCGGGAAACTTTTTGGGTGTGGGAATGTTCATTACTTTGATTGTGGTGATGGTTACACAGGTTTATGCATATGTCAAACGCATTATACCTTTAAATATGTAGAGTTTATTATATTTCAACTATACCTCAACCAAACTTTTTAAAAAAGAAAAAAAATGTTATTCTTTTATTTAACATTTATTGAGCATCTACTCTGTACCAGGCACCATTATAGGTATAGGATACAACAGTGAATAAACCCCAGTTGACCCTTGAGCAACACAGGTTTGAACTGCCTGAGTCTACTTCTAGGTGGATTTTTTTCAATAGTAAATACTACAGTACTACATGGATCCGAGATTGGTTGAATCCACTGCTAAGGAACCATGGATATGGAGTAATCTGGGATTCAGAGGAACCCATATAAATTATACATGGCTATTCAACTGCCCAGAAGGTTGGCTCCCCTAACCCCCCACGTTGTTCAGTGGTCAACTGTAGACAAAAATCCCCTCTGTGGTCCCCTCTAAAAATATTACCTCTGCTTTTATAAATAAAATGATTTGTTTAAGGCCAGGAAAAAGTTTAGAAACTGGTAGAGTGAGGAGCAGGTCCTCCCCTAATATTTGCAGAGCCTGGGACAAGAGTGCAAAGAGAGGCTCACAGTACAGATTTAACATACAAAGACAATAAATCAAGCTGTGCTCCTTCTAGCCCACATTCTCTCTCAGCCCCAAGAGCTAGAGGCTAAGGAGCTACCCTTCCTGGGCCCCGGGCAAGCCTGACGGAGGCCATGAAAATGCAGCAGCTAGGTAGAAGGCAGGCCCCTCTCAACCTGATCAGACTCACAGGATCAAGCTCCTCCCTGAGGCCTCACTTTCCAGACTCAGGATTTCCAGGTGCCTCCCAAAGCTAAACTGTCTGAGCAAAGCACAGCACAGGAATGAAGTTACCTGGAAAACCTGGTGGGCCTGAGGCAGGAGATAGCTGGGCCCCACGCTGAGCAGCAGGAGACAGTCTCCTGTTAATGACAGGAGCAGAGCTCTGCTTGAACAAAAGATAAGACAACCACATTTTTCTCATTCTTGTGGTCAAGGAGACCTCCCAGACCACACACGTACAGAAAAGATCCTCAGGGGTCAGAGAAGGGAGAGGATGCCAGCCTGTAATATGTCCTGCCAACCTCCCAGAAATGCTCGCACTGGAATCCATCTTGGCTAAAAGATGTGTGCCCATATCGGGAAGGGCCCTGAGTCAGACCAAATATGGGCACAGGCAAGATGACTGGCCAGAGGGAACCCGGAAAACTGCCCCCATATAAGTGATTTAAGCCACCCCTTTGGGGCACAACTCACTCTGAGTCTGTCCGTGTGTTCTTCCACATGTACTTTGCTTCTAATAAATGCTTTACTGCTTCACAAACTGTCTCTTTGCTGAGTTCTTTCTCCAAAGAAGGACCCAGGTCCTACTTCCAGCCACCGCAGACTGTGGCCCCCCGAGATCAGGCCTAGGCACCTTCTGGTGTCCAGGACAGAGGCTATAATTTTCTCCTTCCCCCTTTTGGACTCCTGCTTTCTCACCTCTGCAACCTTGCCTGAGCACAAGGCTCAAGCAGTCATCTCATTTGCTCAGTTGTTTCTGAACTTGGAAAAAAAATTTTATTAAATGGAAAAAAGAATGTTTTAAGATTTTAAATCTTTGTGTCTCAGTATTTGTAATACACAGAGCCCTCTAAAGAGAAAGATCCAGATAAGGGTTCCCTCTGGCCTGGGTTTAAGGGTGGCAGTGATCAGAAATAGAATCCAGGTTTCCAGAAGACCACATGGATTTCAAAAGTCCTGTATGCAAATCATATAAAAGATAAATGGGGGTTTCCCTGGTGGCGCAGTGGTTGAGAGTCCGCCTGCCGATGTAGGGGACACAGGTTCGTGCCCCGGTCCGGGAAGATCCCACATGCCGCGGAGCGGCTGGGCCCGTGAGCCATGGCCGCTGAGCCTGCGCGTCTGGAGCCTGTGCTCCGCAACAGGAGAGGCCACAACAGTGAGAGGCCCACATACAGCAAAAAAAAAAAAGATAAATGGGAAGCATTCAGTAACAGGGAGCTCAAAAACTCAGGGCTTTAAAACAATACAAATGATTATACAGTTTCTAAGTACAAGCTGAAGCAGAGAAATAGGCATTCCTTTAAACAAGTATTGCCCACATATTCTGGATTTCATAACTTCATCAAAATTAAAATCTGAATCAACATTGAAATAATTGCAGAAATAGTCTCTAATCCCATGAACCAACTCAAAGAAAGACAAATGATAATTTGAATATTTTCTACACTTGAACGGTGATGAATTTAATCCTTCCTCCAACATATTTTTGGTGAGTTCAAGAAACCATAGGGCTTCCCTGGTGGTGCAGTGGTTGAGAGTCTGCCTGCCGATGCAGGGGACGCCAGTTCGTGCCCCGGTCCGGGAAGATCCCACATGCTGCTCCGCGGTTAGGCCCGTGAGCCATGGCCGCTGAGCCTGCGTGTCCGGAGACTGTGCTCCGCAACGGGAGAGGCCACAGCAGTGAGAGGCCCGCGTACCGGCGGGGGGGAAAAAAAAAACAAAAACAAACAAACAAACAAAAAAAACAAACAAAAAAAAGAAACCATAAACAAGCTCTGTGTGAGTTACTAAGTGTGCGAGACACTGCCCTGGTCCTCAAGAGTCCAGGAAGCAAGATATAAGGTCACATGTGACAAATATCATAGAAGTGGGACAGCCAAGAGTAATGGGAATAAAGCAGATAGACTGTGCATGAGAGATTACTTTTGCTAGCGTGATAATGGAAAACACACTGAAAGGGAAGGCATGAAAGCTAAGTTCAAAGGCTGAAATTTAGCCCCACCCTTTGCAGGATGTATATACAACTAAACAATAGATATCTTCCAGTGGCTGCTTGAACTACTCCTACATGTCAGTAATTTACTTTTATTGTATCTCAGGAAGTTTTCTTTTTATAATTGGCTCAAAATGTCCTTGTAACTTCCAACCATTGACCTTGCTTCTGCCCCCTGGACCACCTAGAATCACTCTTCCATATGAAAATTCTTTAATTGTGTTAAGACTGGATCATGTCCTAATGCTTTCTTCCAGGCTTAATAATTGTTATAACGATGATGATAAAATTAATTATAGAACTGTATTAGTTTCCTATTAATGCAGTCACAAATTAGCACATGCTTAAAACAATACAAATTTATTACGACATGGGTCTCACTGGGCTAAAATCAAGATGTCATCAGGGTTGTGTTCCTTCTGGAGGCTCTAGGGGAGAATCATTTCCTCCCCTCCATTCCTTCATCCCATCACTCTAACCTATGCTTCTGTAATCACATCTTCTTGGCCTCCGACTCTTCCACCTACCTCTTATAAAGACCCTTTTGATTATACTAGGCCACCTGAATAATACAGGATAATCTCCCCCTCTCAAAGTCCTTATTAATCACATCTGCCAAGTCCCTTTTGCCATGTAAGGTAACATTCACAGTTTGCTTGGATTAGGACATGGACATCTTTGGGAGATGGGTGGAATTATTCTGCCTACCACATCAATTAACATTTTTTTTTAGCATTCACTGCATTCACTATGCACCAAGCACGCTGCCAAGTACCTTACATGCATCATCCCATTTAATCATGCCAACAATCCTATAAGGTGAGTCCTCTTGTTGTCCCCATTGTATAGATGAGGACTCTGAGGCTTAGAGACATTAAGAAACTTCCCAGGAAGAAACACACCTAAGTTTGTCAGTTCTTAGAACGCTTCTTCATAAACGATGGTTTCTAGAGGTTTTACTCTCTTTCATCTATGGATGTGCTACAATCTGTTGCTATTAGGAAAAACTGATGAAAACAGAAGAAATGACATCCCAGACAGAGAAAACTGTATGAATAAAGGGGTGGAAGTAGGAAAGTTAAATTCCTCATTGAGGAAAGGCAAGGAGTCCAGGATATCCAGAGCAAAAGGAGTGATAAAATTGGAAAGCGGGGTGGAAGCAGGATTGGAAGGGGACAGGATTTGGACTTAGGTAAAAGTGGGCCACAGAGACAAGAAAGGGATGACACAATCATAGGAGAACTTTAGGCAAATTAATCCAAAAGGTGCTAAATGGGAAAGAGGGAAGCAAAGAGTGAAGAAGTACAGAAAGGTACAGAATGTACAGAAGGAGGAAAGCTGTCGAATTCTTCTGAAAAACCACAAGAAATACTTGAATAAATAGAGACATACTCATTTCAATCAAAAATTTTCACTGACTTTTTTTTGTATAGGTGGTCCCTGATTTAGGACGGTTCAACTTACGATTTTTCAACTTTACAATGATGCAAAAGCGATACACATTCAGTAGAAACCATACACCAAATTTTGAATTTTGATCTTTTCCTGTGGCTAGTGATGTGCAGTTCAATCCTCTCTCGTGATGTTGGGCAGGGCAGTGAGCCGCAGCTCCCAGTGAGCAAGGTAATCACAACGGGAAACAACTGATACTCTTACAACCATTCTGAATCCATACACAGAAAAAACTACATGTAGTATTTTGGCCATTACAGACATGTATGATTGAGGATTTTGAGATCACTGAAATACAGCTGTGCTTCTGACCTAGAAAGTCTTCTATTAATCTGTCTCTGCTTGTCTCAAATGTTGCCATTTCCCTCTACAATGGTCTAGTTTTGTTTATTTAGCCCTTTCCACCGACTTTGTAGTGTAGTATATATTACTAAAGTTGAATAAGGAAAGAGCATCCAACAAAAATAAAAAGAAGCTCTCGGGCTTCCCTGGTGGCGCAGTGGTTGAGAGTCCGCCTGGAGATGCAGGGGACACAGATTCGTGCCCCGGTCCGGGAAGATCCCACATGCCGCGGAGCGGCTGGGTCCGTGAGCCATGGCCGCTGAGCCTGCGTGTCCGGAGCCTGTGCTCTGCAACGGGAGAGGCCACAGCAGTGAGGGGCCCGCGTACCGCAAAAAAAAAAAAAAAAAAAAAAGAAGCGCTCTCTCTCTCTCTCTCTTTTTTTTTTTTACTGGAAAAATCTTCCAGATTTCTCATCGAAATTCCTCATTGTGAATCAAAAAGAAAGACTGAAAATAATCAATTAGAATTAGATGATCAAGGGAATTCACTTGAATAAATATTCAGGGGTGGTTTTGTTTTTGTTTTTTTGCTTTCTACCATTTTTTTTCACTTTCCTAACAAATATATGCAGTTGTAACTAGTTTTACACTAGAAATCAACATTCTATGTATCTATTACTACAAAAATACTTTCATTACAGGCACCATATTCTTCCTCTAAGAATGTTTAAGACACACATTAGTTTTTCTTTAGCTCCAGCTCATAAAATACATTATGATTTCCTTTTATTCTTACTATAATTATTGCTCTTTCAAAGTAATGCCTGCTTACTTTTTGTAACCTGTCAAACAACCCAGAGAACTATAGAGTTGATAATCTTCCTCCCTCCACCCAAATCCAACTTTCCTAAGGAACAGAGATTAACTAGCTATTATCCTTTGGCACCTTCTAAAACATGTTTTACTTTGGTCTTACAGGCTTAAAAAAAGCACAAGTTCAGACCATTAGCAAAATGTATTATGGTTTTGCAAAGTATCAATCTACACACTTATAAGAAAATCAGTGGAAATATATCCAAAGTGACTCAACCTTTACTAATTCCAATTCTGACACTGGAAATTTTTTCCATAAATTAAGGCTAAAAATTCAACAAATTCAGTTTGACTCATAGGGAAAACTCAGCTTTGTTTTCTCTCTAACACATACAATTCATTTTAGGCAATGAATTTCCTCTGTAGAATTCTCATTCATCCAAAGAATAACTGAGAATCTGTTTTTGGTGTTAAACATACAAAAAAAGGTTTTTTTTTCCTGTCTTGTAAGCTTAACCTGTCCTCTCTGTTCTAAAATTATCTGAATTCTTAGTATTCTATACTTAATCTTTCTTTCCATCTTTTTTTTTTACCCTCTCAAACTGTTCATAGTAGTTATCCAGAATCATTTCCAAACTCTTCCAATTTTAGCGTTTGGAACCCACTGCCTGCTTTGTATCTCATTTGATATGGTTCTGTTTCTTCTGACTCTACTCCACTCCAGGATGGATCCATCCTCATCACTGGGAGGAGACTTGGACTTGGCAGACCTTTATTGACAGCAATCTTGGATGCTGCTGAGCTCACCTGACCACTGTCTCCACTTCCCCATCATTAAAATAATAACTGCATTTATTGACTTCAGAAAGTTGTTGTGAGGCTTACATAAAATAGAGTCCAGAAGATCTGTAAATTGAAAACCATTCTCTCCTCTCCACCTAATTTTACTTAGTGGTTAAGAACACAGACTTCCTCAGCCTAACTAGCTCTATCTTTTTCCAGCTGTGTGATCTTGGGCATACCTTATCCTCTCTGTACCTCAATTTCCTCATCTGCAAATTGAAGATCAAAAAGCACCATGTATAGTTGTAAGGGCTAAATGTGATAATACTTGGATCCAGCTATCCCACTTCTAGGTTCATATGCAAAGAAAATAAAATTACTATCTCAAAGAAATATCTGCACTCCCATGTTCACTGCAGCATTATTCACAGCAGCCAAGATATGGAAACAACCTAAGGGTCCTCTGAGATAAATGGATATAGAAAATGTGGCAGATATATACAATGGAATATCATTCAGCCTTAAAAAAGAAGGAAATCCTGCCATTTGTGACAACATGAATGAACTCAGGGAACATTATGTTAAGTGAAATAAACCAGACACAGAAAGACAAATACTGCATGACCTTGCTTATATGTAGAATCTAAAAAAGTCAAACTCTAAATCTAAAAAAGTAGAAAGGTGGTTACCAGGGGTTAGGGGGTATGGGAAATAGGGAGAGGTTCAAAGTAAAGGGTACAAAGTAATAAAAAAGAAAAAAGAAAAGAAAAAATGTGATAATATTTGTATAATTAAATATTAGTACAATTAATTTTTGTAATATTAGTACAGTTAAATTTATATCACTTCAGTCTTTCACTCTTATAATACATCCAAAACTGAAATATTCTTCATGTCCAACCTTCAAAACACTCACCATTTTCCCTCTGTAAGTCCTCTTCCATGGACTTGTTCTCTAGGGTAAAATTAATATTTCCTCATGATTAAAAAATTTTTTCAATGAGTAAGTAGCCAATCTTGCAGCCACTAGATGCTAACCTCTTTTATTAGAAGCATCTGATGATAAACCACATGGAACCTTCACTAAGTCCTTAGCACAAATATTTGTGTCTTGCCAATCATAAATATAATTTGCACAAGCAATGTCTATATGGAGAGATCCACTGAACTATCATTGAGGCCATTTAAGTACCATATTGAGCATTCTTTAGATGGTGTCTTTGATCCACCTCTTCCCATATGTGACCTTAAGCAAGTTAGTAATTACCCTTTTGGGGGGCTTGTTTCCTCATCTATCAAAAAAGTCTGGATAATAATACATACTTCATAGAGCAAATGAGAAGATTAAATGGTTGAAATGCTAAATTTCAATTCTGTGTAGAGTTTGATAAGTTAAGGATATGAGCTATATCATTAAAAACAATAGCTAAAAAGACAACAGAAGAATAGCCAAAGCAATCTTGAGAAAGAAAAATGGAGCTGGAGGAATCAGGCTCCTTCACTTCAGACTATACTACAAAGCTACAGTCATCAAAAAAGTATGGTACTGGAATAAAAACAGAAATATAGATCAATGGAACAGGATAGAAAGCCCAGAGATAAACCCACGCACATATGGTCACCTTATCTTTGATAAAGGAGGTAAGAATATACAATGGAGTAAAGACAGCCTCTTCAATAAGTGATGCTGGGAAAACTGGACAGCTATAAGTAAAAGAATGAAATTAGAACACTTCCTAACACCATACACAAAAATAAACTCAAAATGGATTAGAGACCTAAATGTAAGGCTAGACACTATAAACCTCTTAGAGGAAAACATAGGAAGAACACTCTTTGACATAAACCAAAGCAAGATCCTTTTTGACCCACCCTTTTTGTTTTGAAATAAAAACAAAAATAAACAAATGGGACCTAATGAAATTTAAACGCTTTTGCACAGCAAAGGAAACCATAAACAAGACAAAAAGACAACCCTGAGAATGGGAGAAAATATTTGCAAACGAAGCAACTGACAAAGGATTAATCTCCAAAATATACAAATAGCTCACGCAGCTCAATATCAAAAAAAAAAAACCCAATCAAAAAATGGGCAGAAAACATAAATAGACATTTCTCCAAAGATGTACAAATGTCCAACAAGTACATGAAAAGATGCTCAACATCACTAATTATTAGAGAAATGCAAATTAAAACTACAATGAGGTATCAACTCACACCAGTCAGAATGGGCATCATCAAAAAATCTACAAACAATAAATGCTGAAGAGGGTGTAGAGAAAAGGGAACACTCTTACACTGTTGGTGGGAATGCAAACTGGTACAGCCACTATGGAAAAGAGTATGGAGGTTCCTTAAAAAACTGAAAATAGAGCTACCATATGATCCAGCAATCCCACTCCTGGGCATATATCTGGAGAAAACCATAATTGGAAAAGGTACATGCACCTCAATGTTCATTGCAGCACTATTCACAATAGCCAGGATATGGAAGCAATCTAAATGTCCATCAACAGAGGAATGGATGAAGAAGATATTGTACATATATACAATGGAAAATTACTCAGCCATAAAAAAGAACAAAATAATGTCATTTGCAGCAACGTGGATGGAACTAGAGATTCTCATACCCAGTGAAATAGGTCAGACAGAGAAAGACAAATATCATATGACACCGCTTATATGTGCAATCCAAAAAAAGGTTACAAATGAACTTATCTACAAAACAAAATAGAGTTACAGAAGTAGAAAATAAACTTATGGTTACTGGGGGGTAAGGGGAGGGGAGGGATAAATTGGAAGATTGGGATTGACACATACACACTACCATATATAAAATAGATAACTAATAAGGACCTACTGTACAGCACAGGGAACTCTACTCAATATTCTGTAATGGCCTATATGGAAAAGAATCTACAAAAAGAGTGGACATATGTATTTGTATAACAGACTCACTTTGCTGTACACCTGAAACTAACACAACATTGTAAATCAATTATACCCCAATAAAACAATTTTTTAAAAAGTCATATAACTCCTCTGGTGGGAAAAAAGACAATAGAAGAAATAAAATTGATAGTAATAAAATTTTTATTAACTTGAAAAAGGGCAGAAACAAAATAACAAAGGAACAAAAACCAGATGAGGCCAATAAAAAACAAACAAAAAATATGGTAAATTTAAGTCCAACATTATCAATAATAATATATATGTAAAAAGTGTCTAAACACTCCAGTTAGAAATAAGAGATTGTCAGACTGGATAAAACAGTAAGATTCAATGGTATGCTGTATATAAGACACATGCTTTATAAAGATGTAGATAGATTGAAAGTTGAACAGCAAAGATATACATGCAAACAATAAGCATAAGAAAACAAGGAGACGAGGTACGCTTCAAAGTAAGGAGTATCAGCATAGTTCTATAATTCTGCAAGGGTCAGTTTATCAGAAAGACATGACATTCATATATGTGTATGCATCTAATAACAGAGCTTCAGTTCTATGAAGCAAAATCTGATAAAACTGAAGGGATAAATAGAAAAATCTACAATCATAATTGGAGACTTTAATATCCCTCTTTCAGGAATGGTTAAAATAAGTAGACAAAAAACAATAAAGATATAGAACAGCCTGTTTAGGAGTTTCTAATAAACTAGAGTTGTGCAAGAAATTTAAGCACTTAAAAATGGTTTGAATGACAATATATTTTTTTCAATTTTCCCAAAGATGGTATATAACCAGCACCATTCTAAATCCAAATGATGAATACCTTAAGGCATTAGGGCTTAGTTATCTGCAGAATCTCCAGTTATCAAAGGGAGTTGACAGAGATGATATGAAACACATTATTTATTTTTTTGCTTGTTCTGACTACATTTTCTTTTTTTACAATTAATTTTTATTGAAGCATAGTTGATTTACAGTGTTAGTTTCTGCTGTACATCAAAGTGAATCAGTTATACATATACATATATATCCACTCTATTTTAGATTCTTTTCCCATATAGGTCATTACAGAGTATTGAGTAGAGTTCCCTGTGCTATACAGTAGGTCCTTATTAGTTATCTATTTTAGATACAGTAGTGTGTATGTGTCAATCCCAATCTCCCAATTCATCCCTCACCCCCCTTCCACCTTGGTAACCATAAGTTTATTTTCCACATCTGTGACTCTATTTCTGAAACAGATTATTTATTAACTTGACCTAAATGGCAATCACAGACCACTTATACCTAAAAACGGAAGGAGATGGTGGTCACACGGTTTTAAACTTTTTTTAATACTCATCAAACTATACACTTAAAGTGAGTGCATTTTATTATATGTAAATTATATTTTGATACATTTCAGCTGGAAAAAAACCCACAATGAGATTCCACTACACATTCACTAGAATGCCTGAAATTAAAGAATCTGACAATAACAAGTGCTGGTGAGGATGTGGAACAACTCATATATTGCTAATAGGAGTACAAAATGATACAACTACCTTGGAAAACTGTTTAGGAGTTTCTAATAAAAGTAAATATAGGCATATAGGCCTACCCTATGCCTGGAAGGAAGTACTCCTAAGTACATACTCAAGAGAAATGTTTCCACAGATCCACAAAATGGTATGTTTCAAGAATATTCATAGCAGTTTTATTCCTAACAGCCAAAAAATAAGGGGAGAACCCAAAAGTCCATCAACAAGCAAATGAACAAATTGTGATATATTCATATTGTAGGCTACTACACAGTGATACAATAAAATAACTCTCCGTACAGAAAATAACATGGATGAACTCAAAAGCATCTTATTAAGCAAAAAAAGCCACATACTGAATTATTCCCTTCATAAATATTCAAAAACAGGCAAATCTATTCTGTGGTGATAGAAGCCAGAATAATGGTTGCCCCTGGGAATGGGGGATTGACTGAGAGAAGTGGCATGAAAGAGCCTTCCTGGATGATGGAAGTATTCCTTCTTGATCTGGGTGATGGTTACATGGATGTGTATATACCAAACTGTACAAATAACATTTGTTTAGTTTTCTGTATGTAAATTACATCCAGTATTTTTGAAAGATTAAATTGTATAATTAAGTTAAATCACAGAATCAGCCTGACTCATGGATGATGTTTCATAAACTACAGCTATTATTGCTATTCTAACTTAAATACCTGTTAATAATATCTGTTAAAAAAGTATAACTTCACACCCTTCGAAGGATAAGTTAAAACAAATTGAAAAAGGAAGGCATGCGTGATTTGAGAAGGGAAATTTTGAGTGCAACTTCACTAAAGTAAGACATCGGAAGAAATACAAAACTTGTAGAACCAATGTCCTATAAATGGTTAGATAAACTTCATAAAATGTTTATAAATTACATAGCCAGTGCAACTGCACTAAAGTAAGACATCGGAAGAAATACAAAGCTTGTAGAACCTATGTCCTATAAATGGTAAACTTCATAAAATGTTTATAAATTACATAGCCAGTGCAACTGCACTAAAGTAAGACATCGGAAGAAATACAAAGCTTGTAGAACCTATGTCCTATAAATGGTAAACTTCATAAAATGTTTATAAATTACATAGCCAGCGCAACTTCACTAAAGTAAGACATCGGAAGAAATACAAAACTTGTAGAATCTATGTCCTATAAATGGTCAGATAAACTTCATAAAATGTTTATAAATTACATAGCCATTGGAGTTTTGCCACTACTGTCATTTATTCTCAAAGTCTTCAATCTGGAAAGCAACAATTAGAGAATAGTGCTTTTTTTACAAACATTTTAAAGACACTAGGAAAAAAGATTTATTTTAAGAAAATAAATGGGTTAAGATTTAGGTCAAAATCCCAAAATGATTTGTGTTTGTCCTTAATTTGCTCCATGAAAAAAGCTGCTTTGAGAATCTCAGCATCCTCCTGGGATACCGTTACTCCCTGCCTCTGCAAGAATACAGGCTGGTGCAGCAAAGGAGGAGTGAGTCCTGTCTGGGCAAAAGAACAAGAAAAGCTTGTGGGTGTTGTCGCAGGCACAATTACCCAGATCTAATAAACACAACTTCAGGGATGGAAAGGGAATAAAAACGAGACTGTAGTAGTGGTCTTTCTATTCATATGAGAAGAAAATGAAGAGTTTGTGATTATTATGTGGAAAACATGTTTTAAAATGGAAAATTACAAAAGTAAAATAGGCAAGGTTCAGTGAAGAAGCACATGATACTTTCTGAACAGGGAAGAACTAAATGGAGTACCTGGAAATTTTAGGGCTTAGACTTTTTTGCTTCTAGATGTCTCCCTGTAATCTCCCCAAGACTTCACCAAAGAAATCTAGCCATTCATTCATTCAATCATTCTTTCATTCAATATACATGTTTTGAACACTCTTATATGCCAAGCGTTGTTCTAGGCCGTGGAAATATAATAGTGAGACTTCAGGGAACATAAAGTTTCCAAACATGAAAAATGAACCAGGTATTCACAAGTGAGTTGTTATCCCCAGGTTTCTGAATACAGAGTTGCTGATACAATCCTTTCTTGTCTCACCATGTCAGTCAGACAATACTGGCAGTAAGTAGAGGTCAAAACCTTTGTTTTTGGAGAAAGAACAACCCTGTTTAAGTTGTTCTTAAGTTGTTAAGTTGTGAATGTGGAATGGGAAAGAAATTGTAACAGGGTGCAGTGCGGGTAGGAGGAACTCTTGATTTTTCAACTAGAGCAATCAATTTCTTCCACTTAAACCCTGGGGGAAGAGGAAGGAAGTTTCAGCTAATGTAAAGGGGAAATTTCCTTACACGGGGCCACAATCTGTCTCCTGACCAGTTTCTGTTATGATATGGAGGATCCTGAGCAATCCTTCTAGTATGTGATGCTTTGATTTACAATTTTTTGAATAGTGCACAGTATATTCAGTGTTGTGAGTCACCATATTAAGGCCACAAGAATGTTCACACTTCATATTTCCATTATCAAAACTGGAGAAACAGGGCTTCCCTGGTGGCGCAGTGGTTGGGAGTCCGCCTGCCAATGCAGGGGACACGGGTTCGTGCCCCGGTCCGGGAAGATCCCACATGCCGTGGAGCGGCTGGGCCCGTGAGCCATGGCCGCTGAGCCTGCGCGTCTGGAGCCTGTGCTCCGCAACGGGAGAGGCCACAACAGTGAGAGGCCCGCGTACGGCAAAAAAAAAAAAAAAAACTGGAGAAACACACTGGGACCAAAGTAGAACCGCAGAAATTTTACCAACCATGACTATATTTGACATCCCAGTTCTGGCTGGTTTTGAAAACACTGTGCAAGGTCTTAAAATATTCCATGATCGTGGTTCAATCATGTCCCTGGTCAGCTCAGACTGACAATACAAGGTACTTAGATTAAGAGCTCACCTGAGAAATGATAGTAGTTAATATTGATTAAATGCTTATGATGCACCAGGCTCTGTTCTAAATGCTTTTATATATAACAACTCATTGAAGCCTCACAACAATACTGTAAGGCATGTTCTACTGATTTCCAGAAGAGGAAACTGAGACTCTCAGAGTTCAATCGACTTGCCCAACATTGCATGATTAGAAAATGGTAGGCCAGGATTCAAACCCGGGCAAAGCTACTCCAGATACTATGCTCTCAGACTACTGCCTGTCAGGAGACTGCTGATTCTGATTGGGACTGGGCAGCATCTGAAGGACTTGTCCAAAGATTACCAATGTGCTACTTTCTTACCAAGCCCAAAGCACTGTGATGCTTTAAAACCTTTTGAAGGTTATTCTGATCATGAGTCAGTTACATGTGAGCCATCCCAGAGGACCAATAACAGGTTATAGAAAAACGATATTACTTTCTTTTGCTCAAAAAGTAATAAGTCCTCATAGAATAGTCAAATTTATAGAGACAGAAAGTAGAATGGTGGTTGCCAGGGACTGGAGGAGGAGGGAATAAGGAGTTAGTGTTTTATGGGTAGAGGGAGTTCTGGAGAGAGATGGAGTACTGGGTACACAGTAATGTGAATGTACTTAATACCACAGAACTGTACTTTAAAATGGTTAAGATGGTAAACATTATGTGCATTTTATCACAATTAGAAATAATATATTTTTTAATTAATTAATTTATTTATTTATTTATTTTTGGCTGTGTTGGGTCTTCGTTTCTGTGTGAGGGCTTTCTATAGTTGCGGCAAGTGGGGGCCGCTCTTCATCGCGGTGCGCGGGCCTCTCACTATCGCGGCCTCTCTTGTTGTGGAGCACAGGCTCCAGACACGCAGGCTCAGTAGTTGTGGCTCACGGGCCAGTTGCTCCGCGGCATGTGGGATCTTCCCAGACCAGGGCTCGAACCCGTGTCCCCTGCATTGGCAGGCAGATTCTCAACCACTGTGCCACCAGGGAAGCCCAGAAATAATATTTTTTTAAAAAGATAATCACAGGAGGAAATTAAATAAATAATGAATTCTCCTGACGTTTTATTTAATAAATTATCAAATGGGTTAAGATATAATCAAGGATCTTTCTTTTGCAACTTATCAGAACTTGTCAAACTTTAATTTGTTGTCTAATTAAGACTTAACAACTTCAGTTACTTTTTATGGATACTAGATAATGAGATTATAAGAAAGCAATTGCGAATCCAGTTATATTCAATCAGTAGAACTAGTCAGTGTTTCTCCACATCAAAAAGCACTAATAAAGTAAAATCTTTAACCAAAGTAAAATGTAATCACCTTATACATGAACTTGACATTGTAGATTCCCTGCATCAATTAGAAATTAAAAATTCAAAGCGTTCAGTTTGCATTTTTATAGTGTTTATAAAAGCACTTGCTTTGTGACTCCTAATGGTTTCTCTACATCTGTATAATCAATCCTGTGGATGACCATTACCTTAAACATAAGTTCAGTGATATATTATTTCAATATTAATACATTACATTTGCAATGGAGTGCTATTATCTTTGAAAGCGTTTTATATTGATTCTCTCTTCTCTCTTCCTGTATCCATATTTCACTTAAGAGCATCACCATGCACCCACATGTCCAAGCCAGAAATGGAAATAACTCTCTAAGTTCTATCTGTACTTCACACAAAATCTCTCCATCCTAACGCCTCTTGCTCTCCACTGCCACAGCTTCTACCCTACCATGGAAGCCTCTCAACTCACCTCCCACCCCTTGCCTGCTCCCACTCCAACCTTCCACGTCGCCAAAGCGCTTTCTCAACACCAGTCTGAGAGAGCTCCTATCTCACTGACAAAACCTCAAATGACTCTCTATTGTCAAGAGAATAAAATGTACAGTTCTTGCTATGCCATCCAACAGCTTTAAGCTTCTCACAGACTAGTCCTATCCACCATTCCATTCTCCGTTCCCTTCCCCAGGAGGGTCTAGGCACACCTGGAACCACTTGTCATTATCCCGTCATGCCAGCTTTACAACTCTATTCATTTGTACTCCCCGGACCCTCTCCCTAGGAAGTCTTCCCTGCACAATTTTCTAGCACATGACATCCTTCAAGACCCAGAAAAAGAAGCTAGTTCAGGCAGCTGCCGTGGACAAGTCTAAAGTCTAAAGAGGACATGGGGGAGGAGAAAAAAATCTCCTAAGTTCCAGCATCATATATAACCCCACTATAGTAGATTAGGAACAGCAGTTGGAACTATAAACGTACCATTGACGAAGGCTATATATTTAAAAATCTGAACTTGGAGCAACTGCAAAAAAAAAAAAAAAAAAAACCCAAGAACTGTCTGTAGTAACAGTCCTGATTTCAGTAAGTAACCAATCAGGGGTGGATCACTATGGGCCATGAACCAGATTGGGACATAACAGAAGGTCAGCGATACTGCATAACAAGGATGATGGAAGGAAAGAACCAGGACCAGAACGATGATGTCTCCCCGAACCTTCCTGGTTCACTAGTGCTTTTGTGAGGAAGGAGAAATAGAATGATCTAAAGCATAAATCCTGGCCCAGCTTTGCTTCTCTTCCTTCCCATTTTTCACCCATAGCAGACAACACTCACCAATCCCAGCAGTCTTTTTCACAGCATTATTCTCATCTCAGCACCCATATCGATGAGTCAGTGCATGCACATACACATGTACAACACACACGCAAGCACACCCACTCATATAACACTCATCTGTTACCTTGATCCTGAGGTTCTCAGTACTCACCCCAGAGCACCTACCCAGACACCTTTCTGCCTAGTAGTTCTCAAATATTTCCAACTAAGTAAGCACAATAGAAAAAGAAAATCAAGTGTGTATCCCAAGGGCCTGTGTGTGAAGTCTAGTATATGATGCAGGAAGTTTACTTAAAGTCTCAATTTTGAAAACTACATGTGAATTTACTCTTCAATGCATCCATCTATTTTGTAATAAAAAATAGTGTTTTAAAAGGCTTGCCACTGGAAAAAATTGACTTTGTCTAGTCTGGCTCTGAGTGCCCTTGATCCTTAGCCAAGTGTCTGCATACCTGTTTGAGATGCACAGTCTGTCCAATTCTGAAAGCCATATGCACTCTCAGAACAAAGGATTCCTCTTTGAAAAAGCAAGAAGGGAGAAACGTGGCTTTAAGCAGAGTTGTTCTCTCTGAACTGTCTTCTCCGGGCCTTATCTTGCTAATTTCTCATCCTTTAAATCTCAGTTCCAGAACCACTTCCAGTAAAAATCTTCTTCTAACCTTCCCTTCTATTAAGATGCTTGACATAGCATCACGTACATCATTCTATCATATTTCACAATAAAATATAATTGATGATCTATTTAACTGTTTCATTAGACTATAAGTTTCTTGAGGAAAGAGGTTTTTTAATGCTCTATCCACAGCACTTAGCATAATACCTGGCATGTAAGTGTATAAAAATGAATAATTAGTTTCCATCTCTTTACTGTTGTCCCTGGTGAACACTACATTATAAATATTTTTGTCTACCAATAGTATTTTACAGAACGTAATGATTAATCAATGTTTCCATTTTATTAACCAATAACATTTTACCTGAGCATGCCATAAAAATAATAAGCTGAAAGTATTTTTTGTTAAAATTACTTGCAAATTTAGATTGTTGGTGTTTTGGTTTGCTCATATGGGTTCATACAAGTTTTAGCTAAAGGTCTAAATCCCCAACATTCAAAATATAGGTGTCTTACAAAGTCATTCACAGGACTTAGTATATAACAATTCCCTGATTTTATTGTAAAATCGTAGAATCCTGAGACAAAAGGAATATAAAAAATATTTGAAGTAGTGTAGTTCAACTTCTCACTTCTCACTTAATTGAAAATAAGCCTATTTTAAACATCCCTGATAAGTGATCATGCAGTCTTGTACTTGAACCCTTCCAGTGATGGGGAACATGCTACTTCATGCTATATTCCCTTTTGAGCAGCTCTAACTCTTGAATCATAGACTTCTCCTGCCATATGAAGAGACAGCAACATACATAGGCAGGGCCAAGTAGAGATGAAGGAAGCTGGCACAGATTACCCAGCCCAGCAGTCAGAAGTGGGCTCAGTGCCTGAATTTACTTACAAATCCCATATGAAGACTTTTAGCCAGGCCACCTACCCCGGGAACTCCTGAAATAAAATTTTCACCAGGCCCAAACCTGCTTTTAAGTTCCACTTCATTGGAGCCTCTTTCACCTCAAGTAACTGCTCACACTTTAAGAGACTAGAATTGAATTGGAAAGACTATAATGCCTTGCTCTCCACAAACTAATGAAAAATGAATGCACCATTATTATTCCTATTACTAAAAGAAAATGAAGATTTAACTTGTAATGGTTTGCATCTCAGTGCAGCATCCCCTTCTTGGGGGCAGGTGCTAAGCTGCCAGGTGCTAAGAAGGAGGAGCTGTTAATGGCAATTGTGTCAAACTAATCTCAAGGCAAACGACTGCATTTTATCATGTAAATTCTCAGGATAATTGAACACCTTATCAAAGACATCCATCGAATTAATTTTTTTAAATGTCAACAGAATTCATTTATCATCAGATAGTTTTAATCATAACTGTCAATAATTGTTTTTATTTTTTAAGTTAGCACTCTCGAGTTTTTAAAAGACATTCAAAGTGGTATGACATATGAAAATTTTTTGCTGATTATTCTTATAACACAGAAACAGGAGCAAGAATTTACACTGTAATTGACTGAATATTGGTCACATGAGTCATATACAAAAGATACAAATCCTACTTCTAATGTCTATGAATAGTCATTGATTCTGTGAACTTTGAAAGCTTATGAAAATGTGCTATGATCCCAATATAGTATTAAGAGCATTTTATGTAATCAAAGGAAAAAATAAAATAAATCATCAAACAATGAAATTCTGACACTGATATACTTGACCCTCTGCTAGGGATTATGGAGACTATTCGAGACATAAAACCTGCCTCAAGGGACTTGCAGACTGGACAAGAAGAAACATTCATGCACTTGATAGAATACAAACAAGTACATGTATGCAAATCATCATTGACGCAAGGATAGGAAGGACCCCAAATGCTTAGTTTACTATTTCAACAGGCCCCAGGAAGAGTGTGGTTTAAATAAACATTCCTGAAAATGCACACATGTTACCAACTAGGACATGAACCCCAACATCTGGTCCCCATCCTGGGATCTCACTAGAAGACTTATCTGTGTCTAGTTTTTGGTCTTGGCTGGAAGCAAATAAAGAGAATTATGCAAATTATCTGTCATCACCGCTCAGATTAGCTAAATGACAATACAGTCCTCTGCTACCTATTAATAGGCCACTGGATCCTAAACTAATCTAAGAAAGTATATAAAGTGTTTGTCACAGTGCCTGTCTGCCTAGCACTAGGTGCTAAATAAATGTTAACTTCCTTCACTTTTATCTGTTTTCTCTCTTTTCCTTAACTAGCCTTGTTCCCCAGTCAAGGTATAAGTACATTTTTATACTTGAGCATGGTAAAAGAAAAACCATTTAACTTCTTGATATCGATATCCAGACCAATGCATTTGCAAACCTCAGTGCTCATTGTACATAAGGGAAGAGTTTACAAATAATCTCTTACATCTAAGGGAAAACCCTGAGCTAAATTCTTCTCCATTTAGACAAAGTTAATTTGAGTCCTTTGGAAAATCCCCAGACAGAGGAAGGAACATTTGGCCCACAGGCCTGACTCAGCCCACGGCCTGATTTCATCCAGCCCGGGGGTGAGATAGCTCTGGGCAGCCCGGTACAGAACACCTTGAGAACAACTCCTACCCTTGAGCCACAGGGGGCTGCTGGGGTCACCCCATTTAGAAAAGTCACTGGCGGTTTAAGGATCTAAGCAACTGTAAGAATGCAAATTACCATTTCAAAGGGAAGTAAAGCCAAGAACCTAGTCTCACTCCAGATTCTAGAATTTGGGAAAGCTTTCTTACCTACTTCTCTTTTCCTTTTTTTTACAAATCCATCCCTTTATATAAAGATAGAAATACAGATATATTTTTGGCTTCCTCGAAGGGCCTCCCTCCCTCTGTGTATTTCTCTGCTCCCTAGCTCTCTCCTTTTCCGTGTCTTAACTCCCCTCCCCTTTGTTTATTTGTGTCCATTCCAGGGGTCAAGCTTCCTCCCCCCCATCACCACCCCTCTCCAACCCCATTGCCCCCTCTCTTCTCCACCTTCATCTCTCCTCCTGTCTCTCCAGCTAAGATTCCCATTATTGTCTTCTCTCCCTGAAAGATAAAGCTGAATTCCAGGTCCTGGCTTTGTTGTCTTGTAAGACAGTGTTATTTTTCCTTAAACTATATTTCAAAGGCAGAAAGGCACTGTGGTACAATAGAGAGAGCATGAGACTCGGGAGCCAGAGATGTAGCTCACATTTGTAAAATGAGGATCACTCCATAAAGGACATCAGTGTTTCATCCATTCTAAAGTTCTTAAGGGAGGCTGGTGATTATTATGCAAATAAATAAAATTGACAGGGAATTAATAACAATAATAAGAATAGCAAACATTTATACAGTCATTACTATGTGTCAAGAACTACAAATATTAGCTCACTGAATCCTCAAACCACCTTATGAAGTTGGCACTAAGAGTTGTGCAGAGAGGGTGAGATTTTAAAAAAAGAGAAAGAAAGTGAGATCATGAATAAATGTTTTCTCTTGCAAACATTTCTTTTACTATTGTTTTTACAATTTTAAAACAAGGCTGTAGAGTTGACCATTTCCATTTCAGTAAGAAAATCAACTAAATTAAGTCCCACTTTACTTATACACAGTCATCTGCTGATTTTTTTTCCCTTGAAGGACAGGGACCTTCACAGAAAAAAAAAGAAATTCTAGGTTCTTGTGATCAACTGATGTACCAACCCTTCCTTTTATGAACTGAAAATTATGTTTTACAAGATTCATAATAATGTGATTATACAGTGGAGCATGTCAACATCAATTCAATATCAAAAAGACATCTTCACAAGAGCCATCACAGTGCAAACATAGTCATTATGTGTTAACTGATACAGTTAAAGGTTGACCTTGATGTCCCCCATCTGGCAGAATGGCGGAGCTTTTTTTGCTTTTAACAGATTGATAAAGATTCCTTTTAGGAACCAATGTTCCTGGGAGTTATTATAATAGTTAGATAACTACTGAGCACAGAGAAGATCACTACACTTTAAAAAAAAAAAAAAAAAGTAACACAGACGGCCTTGACAGGCCACTGCAAATTGTCCCTACTCCTAACACATGTTTCTCTTCAAGATAGGATACTTCTGGGACTCATTTCTCTAGAAAGTACATTACCTCTCTTTAAAAATAAATTTTTTAATTGCTCCACTTTATTCACAGAAATGAAACCAATTCTTCTGAGACTTCTGATATGCAAGCATACAAATTATAAACAGGAACTGCTTGGCCTTTAAAAGGTTATGCAATTTCTAGGTGTTTATTCTTTCTCATGCTTATGGTAAAATAAAATAGGAACACTTCTCTAATGCCATGGATTCAATTTAAAAAGTAAACTCACACAAGTTCAATTCTGGTAATGCAAACATGCTGGGTTGCAATTTAATTTACCGTGCATTATCTATAATAAAAGGTTTGCTAAATAAATTAATAGTATGATCAGTAGTAGTAACTCCAAAATTCTATATATGATGGTGCTTAGGGGCTACAGTCTGGTTGGAGTAGAAGCCAGTTGACTTAGTATTTTAAAGCTGGATTTGCACAGGGAGCACCTTTTTACTTTGATGATGTGCTCATATGTAAATAATAAAAGTAGTACAGATTTTTTAAAATATTGCAGGTATATTTTACATAAAATTGAGAAAACATTAATTGTTCACATCAGAGGATATCTATTTATTTGTTTGTTTGTTTATTTATTTATTGTGACTTTAGATGGCTGATGGGGATATTATTAGAGGGAAAATTAATATCTTCCCCTACTCCAACCCCAAGCATCTCCTGATAATCAGTAAAGGAATGTTGCCTAACGTAACCACTGGTTCTAAAAACTTTAGTAATGACTAAAGTGTAGACAGAAGTGTACAGTGTACATAGAAAAAGTGAATAGACAAATGATACATCATTATCTAGACACTACAGATTCATATAGACCCACCATTTAGCCCTTCCCAGAGAGGCTGAGACTAGCTACTGGCCATTGGAAGAGCTGAAATGGGAAACCAGCATGGCGTCTCCTAGTTCACACACTTTCTCCCACTTCACCAGGGCCAGTTTGGAAAGAGGATGGCTCAGTAATCCTTTGAGAGCCACAAATTCAGTTACCACATATTCTTGAAACTAACAAAATAGAATTTATGGAATGCAGACTTTTCCTTAATTTAGACACTTCATAATAGACTATGTTGTTATTTTACTGCATTTATTTTTATATTCTGGTTACATATTTAAGTATCACCTACTCAACTACATAACTTGTGTGTGTTTGTGTGTGTGTGTATGCAAACGCACACACACATAGTACATGCTTAATAAATATTTGCTGAATAAATAAATGGATGATTCAATGAGATTTTATTAAACCATGAAACTATTGCTGCTGTATAAACAGTGATTTATATGACAGTATCTGAAATTATTGATCTCTAAGAGTTAGAAAGTTATTTAATTCCTCCATCCATAAAAGGCCTCCGAAAAAATGCCAGAATTTGTGTCCAAAACGGTGTTTGTAAGTACACTTTCCTGAGCAGAGATTCCAAAGCTTTCATCAGATTCTCCAGTGAGGATCTATGATCCTGAAAAGATAAAGAATTACTAAACTAGGGCTTCCCTGGTGGCGCAGTGGTTGAGATTCCGCCTGCTCATGCAGGGGACACGGGTTCGTGCCCCGGTCCGGGAAGATCCCACATGCCGTGGAGTGGCTGGGCCCGTGAGCCATGGCCACCGAGCCTGCGTGTCCAGAGCCTGTGCTCCGCAGCGGGAGAGACCACAACAGTGAGAGACCCACGTATCGCAAAAAAAAAAAAAAAAAAAAAAGAATTACTAACCTAATGTATCCTCTCTATTATATCTCCTCTGTCATATAAGCGACCAACCCAGCTATGCTTACATACCTCCAGTAAAAAGAAACTCACCACCATATGAGGTAGTCCAAGCTATTTTCATATTTCATGGCTTAACTCATGATCGACCACAGTTCCATCCTCCAGAGTCATATAGAACATACCCAGTCCCTATGCCACTTGGCAGCTTTTTATGTATTTTTAGGTGGCTGTCATAACCCATCCTATCTTCTCTTGTGCAGGCTGTAAATCTTCAGTTCTTTCAACCAGAGTCCAGGTTTCTGCTACCATCTCTGCTCCGATGCTCTCAGTACCCTCAACACTTGGCCCAGCCCTGCATGTGGTCAACCCTCCTGGAGCCAAGCACAACTCTCAGCTCCTGGTTCTGGGCACCTTGAGTTAATAAGACTAAGAGTTACTCACCTGGGGGGAAGCTGGCTTGCTCCACTGACTGAGAGTTAACTATGGTTTAAAAAAAGCCTCTATTTCTTTCTTTATATGTGTTGCAGTTTCACTGTGACCCTCCTATTCTGTTCGTAGAGTTAGTCTGAGAATCCTACTGCAAGAAAAATCTCTGGATTCTCAAGTTCTGTCATTCCAAGTTTTAGCTACTGTCTCCCTCACCCAGCTTTTCTCTCTCACTCTAGTTCTGATAGGTTTTCATCTAGGTTAATGCCTTACAAGTATGCTACTTTCACTGCACAGTCTTTTATGCTTATCCTGTATATAATGTCCAGAATTTTTAGCTGTACTTAGCAAGAGGGATAAGGAAAAGCTGTCTACTCCCTCTTTCCAGAAGTATTAATCTATTTATGGAAGACTTTTAAATCTATAGAGCTGTAAGACTAGCATGCAAGTACCTACAAGCCCACAGGGCCAATTAATTTAAGCTTGTGGGGAGAGGTGGGGGTGAGGTGCAGGGGCTGGCTTTCACTGTGATAGCCTCTCTGGGAGACAGCCTCTTCCAGACTACCATGCACACATGGGGCAGCTTTCTACACTTACTGCCCTTCCACTGAGCAGGAGATTAAGAATAGACCTCACCTGGCCCCTATGTGCATGCCTCAGCCCTGCTCCAGCCACAGTTCACTCTTTAGGACATGAAGAATGGGGTGGGTCGCCACTCCAACTGCACTCTTCGTAGCCAAAGTGTCTCCCAATGTGGATTGCCAGAACCAGCTTCTCCCCAGCCCCACTCTTCCTCACTCTCCTGCCATTCCCCACTAACATTTGGCTGAGGTTCAGCTAAGCACAGCAAGCATTTTCTATTAAAACACCTAGGGCCGAGGTGACATGATTTTTTTCTCAATCTTTATTCTCTTAGACCTCTCTTCTGCATCTGACAGTGCTACCAGGCTTCCTATTAGTAGTTCCTTACAGATGTAGAGTAATTTGCAATTTGCATGTACCTCCTCTTGTTATCTCATTTTATCCTCAAAACAGCCCTATAAGGTAGCCAGGACAATGGTATCATGCCCATTTTACATATGAAGAAACTGAGACATAAAGCAAATTTGCCCACATTGACAATGATATTAGGTGCCAAAGCCAAGACTAGACAAATCTGTCTTCTTGGTCAAGACTAATTCTATACCATGCCATCTTGAGTTCCATGATACTATAATAATGAGGGGAGTTACCACCTAATTGCCGGGCACTCTACAAGACCTAGTGCCACATACACAGAATCTAAGGCTGAGGGAGGTTCAATAACTGGCCTAATGTCACTCAGCTAGTAAGACACAAGGAGCACTTGCTCTGTTCTTGGTCCTTTGTTCCTCCCATACTACATAATCTCTTCCAAAAAAACTAATTTATTCTATAGCTTCTCTTCTAATTTTCTTTTAATTTTTAAAAAATTTTAAATTTATTTTTGGCTGCATTGGGTCTTCATTGCTGCACAAGGGCAGAGGACTAAGGACAGAATCATACGATGCTTTTACAATATGGAATTAGTTAATGAATTCCCCAAACATTTTAGAATATATCAAATATTTATGGAATTAGAGTCTGTAGTAAAAAAAATGAAAAAGATAGTTCAGGAAAAAAGAATAAGTAAAAGAGATGCTTGCAGATAGCATGTTTCACATTTAGGTTAATAACCCCAAATTGTAAAAAACTGTAGTTCTCAAGAGGCAGTATGTTACATTATAGAGTTTTTCTCAACAATGGAGAACTAGAGAAGAATTTAAAGATGGCCACAATTCTGTGGAGAGTGCATTTTTTAGAGAGCCAACTTGAAGTTAACTGTGGTTTTTGTGATGAGTACTGTTTCTGGTTTCATTTGTGAGCTGTTCACTCTTGAGAAATATGCCTTCTCTAACAACCACAGGTAAGGTTAGGTGTATTGTTTTCTCTTATGAAGGAATAAAGATCTTGGTATAACTTAACACTTTCCTTTCTGTTTCCCCCAATAAACAGCAACCTCACTTGTGCTTAAATATCAGTAACTGAGAGGCAATCTATCTCTTTTCTGGGCAATTCTAATTATTAGAACTTTCTCCTTCATTAAGTGAAATGCGTTTCTCTGATTTACCCACCAGTTCCAATTTGGCCGTGTGAAATCACCTCGGTCAAGTCTTCATTTGGTTAATAAGATTTCTTCTAGTATTTGAATTTTACTTTCAGATCTCCTTTCATTCTCTTATTCTGGCTAAAAAGTCTTAATTTTTTCAACCATTTCTCAAACAGAATTTTTTTTTCTAGAAGTCACACCAATCTAGTCACCTTTCACTGTACTACAGTGTCTCTAAACCATGGCACCCATCATTTAGTATAAGATTCCAAATTTTGTCTGCTTAGAACAGAATCTAGGGGAACTATTACCTCACATAATGTGTACCCAAGGCTTTCTATTAATACTACCTAAAATTACATAAGATATTTTAGTAATTTCACCATACCACTAGCTCATATTTAGTTAATTACAACCCTCAAAGTTCCCATCCCCCACAATGAACTATTTTAAGTTGTGTCTCCTACATTCTGAACATATTAAATAGAATTTTGCAGAACCTACAGTCAGAAATTCATAATTTTACAGGCTACTATTCTTCCCTCCCCTCTAAAATCCCCTAGCTTTGAAGCCCAGGCCACTGTGTCCTTTCCTAAAGATATCAGCACCAGTTCACCGTATTCTCCAATTGCTACAATCTTTGCAATTTCAGAAATCATGTAGGTAATTATCTCACTCCCAGTCTTACCATTCTTCTGGACGCCACTCCTCTGATGACCTTGTCCTCCACTACATCTGTTTCCCAATCCCCTCAATAACTGTACCCCCTCCATAATCTCCATATCAAACACTCCATCGTGAATCTTATCCTTTCAGCCCCCTTACTCTAGTACCCCGGCTCCTGCTCTTCTTCAACCCTGCCAGTACGCACAACCCACTGTTCACATTATCTTTTCACTGTGCTTCATCCCCCTCTGTCCTCCTTCCTCCTCCCCGGATTCCACAACCCGCCAGTACTCTCACTGCCTTGCACACATCCTTAACTCCACTGCCCATCTCATCTTGTCATACTTACCAGAAAAAAACAAAAACCAATCCAACTGTCCACCTACTTGAAATCAACACTGATGGGAAAAAAAGACAACATGTATGGTAACTGGTCTCGCTTTAAGCTCATGACCTTCAACTCCAAGTGGGCACTGGGGATGCTTAGAATTCCTACCATTTCCCCTAGACGTTTCACTCTCCCAATCTCCTACACAAAACTTGTATACCTTCTCCCTTCCTCTCAAACTTCCAACTCCACTCTTGCTTTCACTCTGCTGTTGACCTTTCTTCCTATTTCATTGAACTTCTACCTATCCTCAGCCCCACCCCTGCACCTGTGCCCTCTTCTCTGTCTTTCCTCCAGTTATATCCGTGAACTGTCCTTACGTCTATCTAACATCATCCCTCCACTGTGTCCTGATCCATTTCCCCTCACCTGCTCAGGGACATAGTACAGGAAATGCCTCCTCCCTCTCCTGTACCATCCATCTTTCCACCCCTATTAAATCATTTGTATCATCTTACAAATACACTTTAATATCCCCCATAGTAAAAAATAATTAAATAAAACTTTCCCTTCTCTTGATCCCAACCCTCCAGGTAGTTATGTTCCTATTTTTCTAGTTTCCTCCTTCAAAAGAGTTATGTCTATAATATTGTCTCTCATTTTCTCCTTTCTCATTTTCCCTAAAACTCATTCCAACCAAAGTTTCCCCCAACAATTCACAATAAAACAGCTTCATCAAATTCATGGCTTCCTCATTGTCAAATCCAATGGCTGATTCTCAGTCCTCATCTTACCCAACCTACAAGCAGCATTTGACAGAGTCAATCATTCCATCCCTCTTAACATACATTTCTCTGCCTTCTGGAATCCCACTTTTTCAGTTCCCCCTCTACATCATTAAGCCATTTTTACTCAGTTTCCTTTGCTTGAAACTCTGAGTATTTGGGTATCCCAGGACTCCTTGACCTCTTCACTGTCAAAACTCACCCTCTGTTGGTGATCTCAACTCTATGCCAACAACTCCAAAATGTACATACTCAGACCAGACCATTCCCCACCCCTGACCTCTACACTACCTGCTTGACATCACTGCTTGGCTATCTAATGAGCATTTCAGAGTTAGCATTTGCAAAACCAAACTCCTGGCTTTTCCCCAAAACCTGCCCCTCCCAAAGTCTTCCCAATCCCAGCTAATAGCAACTCCACTCTTGCATTTGCTCGGGCCATAAAATGGTGTCATCCTTAATTCTTTTCTCTCACACCCGTACAAAACCCATTAGGGATACACTGTTAGCTTTACACTTAGAATATATCTAGAATCCAAGCACTTTTCACCCCCTCCAATGTATCACCCCAGTGCAAGCCACTATCATCTCTTGCTTGCATTATTACAATAGCTTCCTAGTTGATCATTCTTGCTCCATATTCCTCCCCTCCTCCCCCATTTTAGATTCTCAACACAGTACAGAGTGATCCATTAAACTTAATTTAAAACTTAACTCTAAACATGTTCCTCCCCTACTGTAAACCCTCCAGTGGCTCCCATTAAACTCAGAGTAATATCCAAAACTCTTAAAACGGCCTATAGGACCTAATCTGCCCATCACACCTCACCCTGCACTCTGAGCCCATCTCCTACCATTTTCACCTTGTTCACCCCAGTTCAGTGACCTCCCTGCTATTCCAGGGAGTACTTTCACCCAGGGCCTTTGCACAGACTATTCCTTCTGCCTAAAATGATCTTCTGCATCTGCATGACTTACTCTGTCACTTTCTTCAAGTCTTTGCTTTAATGTCACCTTATCAAAGAGGACTTTTTTGACTATCTCTCTCACTCTACTGCTCTATTTTAACTTTCTCCTTAGGACTTATCATACCTTGACTTTTTTTTTTTTTTTTTTTTTTGCGGTACGCGGGCCTCTCACTGTTGTGGCCTCTCCCCGTTGCTGAGCACAGGCTCCAGACGCGCAGGCTCAGCGGCCATGGCTCACGGCCCCAGCCGCTCCGCAGCATGTGGGATCTTCCCGGACTGGGGCACGAACCAGTGCCCCCTGCATCGGCAGGCGGACTCTCAACCACTGCGCCACCAGGGAAGCCCTTGACATTTTGTTCTTTGTCTCCTCTCTGTCTTCTCTCCTTCCCTGCCTACACACACACACACACACACACACACACACACACACAGAGGAGATAAACTTTTTTTTTTTTTTTTTTTTTTTTTGTGGTACGCGGGCCTCTCCCTGTTGTGGCCTCTCTCGTTGCGGAGCACAGGCTCCGGACGCGCAGGCTCAGCGGCCATGGCTCACGGGCCCAGCCGCTCCGCGGCATGTGGGATCTTCCCGGACCGGGGCACGAACCTGTGTCCCCTGCATCGGCAGGCGGACTCTCAACCACTGCGCCACCAGGGAAGCCCAAGAGATAAACTTTTATCTGTCCTTTTCTGTACCGTATCTTTAGTGCTTAGAACAATGCCTGGCATAGAGCAGGGGTTCAATAAATAATAGTATAATCATGAATTAATTAAATAATGCTCTATTGCTGAATTTGATGACAATGGTTGCTGCTGAAGAGGGATAACAGCTGGCTGGTTGAAAGACTGAGTGTGAATACTTCCTTTTCTCTGAATACCCTTTTGTAGCTTTTAAATTTTAATATCACGTGCATGTGCTTCTTACCCCAACAAGGAATTTTTTAAATTAGAGTAAAAAATATTTTAATAAAAAGAATTTGCTTTTGAGTTAACATTAAAATCAAAAATTTTAAATAGCAGTGCTACCCTCTACCATATCAATCATCTTTTGAAACTTTGTGCCATTTGCAAAATTAAAGAGCGTGCTTTCTAATGTAAGTTGAGTACTTTCTAGAGTTCCTGTGCATTAGTAAGTGCTGTGCATATGTTGGTGATTCAGAATATGAAAAAGAGAAAATTATGTTTTATGGGCATTATTTTTTTAGTGAACAAATGGGAATTGCTGGTGATCAACATGTTTATTATTTTCTAAGGGTTTATAAATATTCAGCATAATAATGCATTCTTAGATTCTACCAGCACTCAGCAACAAATATATTGGCTTGTAAGTTTTAAATATCCATTGTTTTCCCTTTTCTGAAAATCATTCCCCATTTCAACTTTTCTAAAATTAGTCTTATTCTCAAGAGATACTAGGAATGACATCAAAACTGCTCACCACACTCATTCTATACCATGAGATATAAAGTAGCTGGCTCCGAAGAACCAATCTTATCAGAGCAGTGATACAGTATTCTACTTGCTGTTTACTTATCCTGGGCTTTCAGTCTTTCTTTCCGTATGTTTTAGATTGCCCAGCTTAAGAATCACTGTCCATTTTACTTATTTATTTTTAAATGATCAACTTTCGTGAACTTCCATTATCTCATATAGATATAAGACTAAAAAAATAGAAAAAAATGTTTTCCTTGTGATGAGAACTCAAACTCTCTTAACAACTTTCATATATTACATACAGCACTGTTAATTATATTAATTATGTTGTACATTACATCCTGAGTACTTATTTATCTTATCTGGAAGTTTGCACCTTTTGACTACCTTCAACCAATTCCCCCTCCACCCACCCACCCCACCTCTGGTAACCACAAATCTGATCTCTTTTTCTATGAGTTTGTTTGTTTGTTTGTTTTGGAAGTATAATTGACCTACAATACTATGTTAGTTCCTGTTACACAACATAGTGGTTCAATATTCCTATACATTTCAAAATGATCACTGTCCATTTTAAATAATACGGGTTAAATGTGAACTGAGAAACTCTTCCCTCTCCTTTTTTTCATTACTCTCACTAGAGCGTCTTCCACAAGCAGTGAGCCTCTCTAGTTCATGTTCTTCTCATTGTTCTTTTTGCCCTCAAATATTATTTAAAGAAATAAAACTGGTTGTCTTTCATCTTTTGACCATATTCTTTCATGGAAAGCATTCCTGTGTGGTTGTATTAGTCTCTTGAAATATGTCTTTTATTTTCACTGCCGTCTATATTTTACAGTGCCTTTTTTCAAATCTCCCTTAGTCACCACTGAGATAATTTCCTTTAAATTTAAAATAAAAGCACTACTAACTAATACAAGGATCTCTAAGTACTATTTAGCCACAGTTACTTCTATGAAGAAGATAGAATTAGCTAGATAGTTAGGTAGATAGATAGATTTTGTTTTCCCCCAGCTATGCCCTTTGAGCAAGCTATGCTAGTATTTATTTATCCTATGTCGACCTCAGAAAACTAATTCATGCCTGTGTGCCCATGTGGTTAGATTATTATAATATCCTTCTAAACAGTCTTCCAGCAACGACTTGGGAATGAGGAAAATGAAAAATGACATAAAAGAACTGTTTAACTAAATACTAATGTGAAACAGAAAGGTGCACATGTCCTAGGAAACCAAAACCTGTGTTTAGCACAGATCCTTACACAAAGGAGGCATTCAATAAATGTTTACTAAATTGAATTGAATCTCAATGGTCTCTCATTTTACAGATAATAAAAACTTTACACAAAATTTTTGGAAGCTTTGTCTATCTTCCAGGCTATGCAAGATAGACAGTATAATGAACAAAATAATCCACAACTCTTCTCCAAACCCTCAGAGTCAGAAGTAGAGGAACAGCCTAGAGAAGAGATGGGAGCAAGAAGGTCTATGGTGTATCTGAGGGACAATGAGTAGGATGGGTTTCCTGGAACAGTGAGTTCATGAAAAGGATGTTATGCTGAAAGCTCTGATAAAATTTATTTATCAATGTATTTTTAGGGTATGTGTTTCTAAATTTTAATTTAACCTAATTTGAATTCCCAATATGAAAGGATAAGTACTGTAGTTACTGCCAGAAATGTCATTGATTATATTCAGAGCCTATGTCCAGAGAAATAAATTGCATTAGAAACTCTTATTTTTCTTATAGGTCCTGTAAAATATTGTAAAAGCTAGTGTACTGTTCCTTCCCATTTCAATAGAACTGTAGCTTTCTTAAAAGGTGAAAGAAAACAGAAGACTGAAATTTACACCTTCTGAAGAGGATTGCTGGGAATGACTCAAAAATTTTTAAAAATGTACACATCTATCAAGCGTATCCAAAAGAAAAGACAGCTAATCCAGTCTCTACATGGATTTTAGAAGATGATTGGTAATGTGTATGGTACAATTTATTATATTAAACAGAATAAATGCAGGACATATAAACATTTCTGAAAGGTATTTAAATCATGATGGATTAAGAATAGTTTTTTCCAATAGAGTATCACATTCAGCATTTGAAAAATATAAATTTATGAGCACTGTAGTCCAGGTAAATTTGAAAAATACCTCTCTCTCCCTCTCTCACTTCCCTCCCCCTTGGCAATCATCTAGAAATTTAAGTCAAATTATCTATAAGTCAATATCACTAAAGCGAATCATCACACTGGGCTGCTTTCTCCAGACCATTCTCCACTCTCTTATTCATTTTGCCTTCCATGCATGAATCAGTCAATGAGTTAATTTCCAAAGTGGCCAATGAGTTAATTCTTACCATTGCATTTTGTTCAAATATTCTATTTTAAATTCTTCCTTTAAACAAAGAGTGATTCTTCTATCCTGGTGTTATTGTATGCTCCTTTTGAATAGTTTCCAGGAATAAAATAACTGATCGTGAAAAAACAAAAATGTTGCTCTTCACATTCTTTGTATAAAGTTATTCGATGATGGCACTGTTTCATGATTAACAATCTAACATGTTGTAGCCTACATATAGTGCATTAAATGTTCCCTTGGCAACAAACATCATATCATATGCCCATTATCAATTTTAGACATGAAAAATTGTAGCTTTAGAAAAAAGTGTTACTTTTTGTTAAGGACATTTCCATCCCACAAAAGGGACAGAAGCAATGAGAGTATCTGTACTGATGGAGTACGGGTAGAGAATACAGTACTGACAGAGTTTTATAGTGCAACTTTAATGATCTTTAAACATATATTCATTCCAGGACATCACTGAGAAATATTTTTGGAAATATTTCTTTAGGAACTTTAATTACCATCAATGTATAAAAATCAATAACATAATTTCTGTCCAGATAGCATGATTAGTGGTGTTTTTCAGAAAAAAAGTTTTTAAAACATCAATATCTGTCTTAAATTTTAGAATTCCATTTGAGAAAGAAACAAAAGCTATTTACAGTGCATCACACTCAAAGTCTAAGTTGCTTCTTAGTTTGATTTGAGTCCCAAAGAGCACCATTCTTTTAAAAAAAAAAAAAAAGGAAAGCCATGTGCTTAATAGGCTTCCTCTGGATTTTGTCCCTGATTTAAGTTGAGGATGCACCTGCTGACTCTGCTTATTGCAACAGAACTGCCAAATAACAGATAAGGAAGCTGGCCCAGATTTTATTTGAATTTTTTAAGATCTAGTTATTTATTTAGATATCATTTCTGGCATCTGGGACTCTTATAACAGCCCATACAGTCTACTTAAAAAGAAACATACAAACTTAAAACATTAAACAACCAACAACTATATGAGAAATTCCTTCAAGTAGCAATAATAAACAAAAATTTCTATATAAATACGCAAACTATGTGCTCCTTCTGCCTCCCTTCATTCTCCTCCCATCCAAAGTTAGCATCATGTTCGATTTTATTAGTGTATTTGTTGCCTAGGATAGGAAACCCCTAATATATTCAACAAAGTAAAATATTTCTATAGTAATATTAAAAATTTCAAATGCCTACTTTGTCACAGTTGTTCTAGGCATTTTGTATATAGCAACTATTTTAGTGGATAGTATATTACTGAACAGGGGGCGCTTAGCTTCCTCTCCCTAGTTCACCTAACCTTGGGGACACCAATGGGAGGTGGGCAATGTTTATAAATGATTTACTTTGATGACAGTGGATAAAGGTTCTGTACTATGAGCTACTCTCAACGAAGAACGGTAACGGTAAACCAATGAAATGTGTACCTTCCTTTGTCTATTAGCTTCTGCCATCTTCTTTTGCAATTATAAAAAGTTTTGTTTTCTCTCCATTTAGATGAAGAAATTGAGATCTCTCTTAGTCTTAAATCCTCCCCTCCTCCACATAATAACTAATATATGACAAATGGGGTTTTCTGCTTTTGAGTCTTTCTTTCCTTTTCCTTTCTCTCTTTTCTCTTTCTTTACTTTTTTTCTTCCCTTCATAATGCTTTATTCGACACATTCCCTAAACCTCCTTTCCTCAGCTCAAATCGTTTGTACTAGAGAAGACTTAAGACTACCTAAGGACTACCTAAGACACTCCACACGACCCTTAAGAGAGGCAATGGCTTAAGAAAGGGGTTCCCCTAAATCAGCTGCCATGAACAAGCATGCCAGTCCCGCCCCCCTTCCCCTCCTGCAGAATCACCCAGCACCCCGCCTTCAAGAGCTACATTTCCAAAACTACACAACTCTCATTCCACCACAGCAAAGCTTTCTCCGGGAACAACACAACACAGCACCCGCTACCCCACTCCCTGGAAACACAGAGCTACCCAAGCCGGCAGCCCCTCCCCAAAGCTCGCCTCAGGCATCCTTCGGACAGAATGCTTCAGGATCCCTGGTCCCCGCTGAGCACCAACGTGCTCCAGTTCGGAAGGGGAAGTCAGGCGAAAGGAGGGCGAACCCAGGGCAATTTCCAAAGGACCAGGCAGGTTCAGACTGATGGTAAACTGTGCCTGAACACTCACCGCCACTCAAGCCCTCTAACACCTCAGCCAGCGGCCGCTCTAAAGGGTTGCAAGTTTCACAGCTCCCTTGGAGATGGAAGCATCCGGGCAGCTGGGAAACAAGGGTTCTGGGCGGGAGCCGCCACAACTCCCAACCTTCTGGCAACGCTGTCCCTCTGGAATTAGACGCACCTGGGCGTTTCGGTTTAGTGTGCGGGGGGAGGGGGAGATAGAGGAGGTAAAGGGAAAGGGGCTAGGAGTAGGGTGTGGCGATTCTTGGAGGGAAGGAAGAGTTAAAGTCACATCTCTGTCCTGGATCGAGCAGGGTCTAGGGGCAGCAGGCCCGCCCGTCGCTTTGTTGTCAGCGTCCCCCGTCGCTGGCGCGCGCCGGGCGCACAAACACGCCTCAGAATATCATCCCAACTGGCCAAGCGGGCCCTACAGCCCCCAGCCCCTTCCAAGAAGGAAAAAACTTGTACACAGGCGCGGCGGCAGCCAGGATGCTGCGGTGTGCCTCTGAGAACAACTTTGAAAGCCGGAAAAATAATGATAATGAAATAAAAGGATCAGTAGTATTTTGTTTTCTTCCGAGCCTTTGGAAAAATAAAATTTCTGTCCCTACCAGTCCGCTAATATTTACAGTCGCCTGTGGCGAAGGGGGGTTAAGGTTGTTGCTCAAGATAGAGAGCTCTAGGTAGGTGCATAGGCGAGCTGCAGAGAAGGGGACCGGGTGGGGGACCCGAGTCCCCGACGCCATTTGCGGGGCAGCGGCGCCCGCCCGCCTTACCTGTGGATGCAGTTTCCATGGCAACGGGCGGCGGCCGGGCGGGGCCCGAGCCCAGTTCCCGCGGCGCAGCTTCTCGGGCACCGGAGCCCAGCCCAGGTCCGGGCTCCCCCGCCTGCGGCTCGGGCTTGGCCCCTTTCGGCGTCACCGCTTCTTCCTCCCCCTCGCCCCGGTCCCAGAACCACTGGGACCCGGGACTGGCCAGCGACAGCAGCTCTTCTTTGGGATCTGGCGGCGCGGCCATAGCTGGCAGTTCCCCGGGCGCAGCGACGGCTGCTTGGCGGGGCCGAGGTGCAGTGACTGGGCGGGCGGGCGGGCAGGCGCTCCCTCCTGCTGCCCCCGCCGGGACTCAGGGCTTGGGGAGGTTGCGGTGTCAGCGCCGCCGCCGCCGCAGCTGCTGCAACTCCGGCCGAGCTGCCGCCTGCCGCTTTCCGCGTTTCAGCTCCTCCTCCTCCCCCTCCACTTCCTCCCGGCCCCGCCCCGCCCCGGCCGCTGCCTGCGCTCCTCCTCCTATTGCCGGCGCCGCCGCCGCTGCTGCTTCGCTACTCCCAAGCCTGTCATTACGCAGGTGAAAAAGGCCTGCTTGGTCCGAGTCTTCCTTTGCACATGTCAGCCACCGGTCTGCAGGCCTAGATTAGGGGATGTGCCACATCCACTTGAATCTTCCTCTCATGTGGGGGAGAATCAGAGAGGATGAGCAGGTAGAAACAGCCCCCAGCTGAAGAGTGACTGATTAGGCAAGCTGCCCTCCCAACTCGTAAAGTTAAACCTGGACTGGTGTCCTGGGACCCGAAGCAAAGAAAGGAAGCTGGAGCCCTCAAGGCCACAGTTCTGAGGGTGACCAGTATCATCTGTGGAGGGGACTGGTCTTCGCGGGGAGGGATGAAGATGGTTGTTGACAGATGGAGACGAGGGAATCTGCAACCCCGAGGTTAAATGCTGCATCCATAAACTGTTTCCAAAACAGAACCTAAAATAGTGGAGTACAGGAAAGAGCTATCAGGAGATCCTCCGAAAAAAGCTTACCAGACTTCATTCCTACCAGCACTGAGGGCGAATAAGACAGCAATAGGCAGGACAAAAACAACTTATATTTCCTTTCAGAAACCCTGAGCCAAAGCCATACAAATTATAAGCTGTCTGTGCAGTCTATTTTATTTGAGAAGTTGGACATTCCAGAAAGCTTGCTGCTGCTTCCCCACCCACCCATTTTCCTTTACAGCTCTCTCGGATAAGATGGAAGATATTTGACAGATAAACAGAAATTCAGAGGAGGGAAGTGACTTGGCTTATAATGTATTATTCCTATATTTAGATACATCTTTTCAAACGAGACTTGTGCTTTATTGGTTCCTAAATTGTCTATGAAATGATGTGGTTGGGAAAAAAATAACGCACAGTCCGACACACAGGGTGGAGGAATAAGCCCATCCACTGCTCCTTCTCTAGAGAAGGTGGGGCATCAGGCAAGCTACTGTGAGGCTTTGTGGGATTGCTAAGCCACCATAGACATGCTGAGGATTTCAATTTATATATTCAAAGGCCAACTGCTCCTCAAAAATGCTGAAAGTTAAAAGCCTGAATTCTGCCCGACCTTTTGTTCTGTTCAGTGACAATAAATTAGAGAAAATATGTTCACTCAATAGACAAGAAATATGGCCTACTAGGGCCAGATACCCCGGGGGATATGATGATCACCAAAATTTTACATTATTGATATCGTCAAAAATTATGATGGACATTTTCATTGGCTTGATTGTGGTGATAGCTTCACAGGGGTATACATATGTCAAAATTCATCAGATCACATACTGTAAATATGTGCAATTTAGTGTATGTCAATTATACCTGAATAAAGCTATTTTTTTAAGTTACCCCCTTTGACATTAACAATTATTGGTTACCCTGAACCATCATGGTTTTCAAAATCTTTCCATGGGAAAAATGAGCCTGTTTAAGAAATCTTTAAGGTGAAAAGCTATTACAGTGCTCTCTTTCCATTAAGCTTAATCCTTTCATATAATCAGGGGCATTTCTGAGTTTTTTAACATCCATTGTTTAGAATATCAGAAATACCAGATGGAAACTTCTCACAGTTTCATTATTGACAACATGCCAAGAATATAGAAAACTAATGATATAACACTAAGTGCTTATCGATGGGTACTGAATATTTGAGAATTGTTATGGTAAGGGAATTACATACAGAATTATATGGAGAATGTTATTTTGTTTCTCTGAGAAACACTGATGAAAGTCATCATTTTAAAAAACTGGAGTAACTATGCAAGCCTCACGACTTCCTTCCACCTAAAATGATAAGGAGTTTTGGGATATGGTTCCAATTCTTTTTCATGGTTCATCAGATACTGATCGATACTCTAATTGAGAATGTGTGAAAGAAATAGCCAGTTAAAGTATATTTAGATTTTACTTGTTAGAGAAAATTGAAATTTTCCATTTTGATTGAAAATTTTCATTTCTATTTCCCATTTAATTGAAATTCCACTTTGATAAATTATTCTATTTTTCTCTGCTGAAAAGAGGTGTTCACACTGTTTAGTTTTAGCAATTTTCACAACTATCTTTATTCATTAGGCTCTACTACTGGATGTGGACAAATAATTATCTATTTGGGTGAAGGAATTTTCAACTTTATGCTACGGTTTGAAATTACCAATGTCTATCACTATCATTTATTTCACATTTGCACCCCTGTGAACTGACAAAGCTTGACTAATAGGAAGATGTATGGGCATAACACACAGTTAACAATGGGATTCCAGGGCTTGCAGAGTTGCTCTAAGTTATGAGTTATTCTAAAATACTTTTGTGACAAAGAAAAATGGGGTTGGCACTTTTAAAGGAGTCATAGCAAGGATAGTTGAGACAAAAGAACTGTCAGGTTTTGTCTTAAGCTATTGTTTTTTAGAAGACAAGTTTTGTTCACTTTTTCAAAAGAAGGAATCTGGTAAGGAGCATTTATTTAACACTAGCTTCTTAACTTAGATCAAAGCTTATATCATGGGGAAAGAAGTGTGGGGACATGGAGAAAGAGTACCACAAGTAACACTTTAACCAAGATGAAGTCCTTTCCAGCCTCAATATGAAAGTTATTTAATCGTTCTGTGCCTAAGTTTCCTCATTTGTAATCTGGATATTTTAATAGCACCTCTGCAAAGGATTTGGGGGAGCACTAAATGAGTTGACATAGGTAACGCATGTTATTAAGATTTAATTGCACATGTCAAATTACTTCCAGAAAATGGCTTATAATGGTTAGCACTCTGCCTGCGTATTTCTATTTGTAAAGAACAGAGAGTCAACAGTAACCATTTCAGGCATTCAAAGCAAATTAGATAAGGAATGATATTGAGTGGCTATTGATCTGTTTCTACTAGTAGTTTCTATATTCTGAAAGGCAAACCTTACATAAAGATAAATATACTTCAAAGGTTCTTCTAAGTAGTTGTGTAAAACACACATAGGCATGTATACATATTTCAACTTGCCATTCCTATAACAGGAATGGCAAATAGAGCTCATTGATAGATTAGTAATGAATGCTTGGGGCACTGTGTTGAGAAAGAGTCTTAGATCACATTCAGAGTCAGTAAAAAAGAGCGTCTAGAAAGGTAAGCAATAGCTACATTCAGGCAAGTGAAGGGGGTGTGGCAGCACATGCCAAGTATTTGCCTTCTCTGGTTTATTTAAGAACTTTTAGCATCCAAGCCAAGGCTCTACTTTTGAACCTTTTTAAGAGAGACTGCAACTGTGGAAACACTCCCATCGACTTAGTAAGATAAGTGTTTGACTCAAGATGAGACTCACACTGGAGCCTCAGATTTCTCTGAAATCATTATGTGCAGGGTTGGTTCAGGACTTAATTTGTCTATGGAGCATCCAGCTCATTTTGCAACATGGTTTTCACCCTTCCACAATATGTAGAAGCTCTTGAATTTGATCAGGAAGAGTTCTCCAATTCCTACTGCAGTGAAAGAATGTTTATATTGAAACTAATTTATAGAGGCTACAGGCTGGTGCCCGAGACAGCTGTGTTTTCTCCAGGAGACCACTACATCATTCACAAATGTCGCACAGCACATTTGGAACACACCAGGCTCCTTCTGTCCATAGGGAGTGGCTGCTGTTACTTAATCTGCCATCCAAGGGGATAAAACATAGATGCTTCTAATGCATAAAACATAGATGCTTCCCACTCCAGTAGGGGTGGAAAGAAGAGAGTTGATCACTTTTCATTGAACCCAGTTTCGTTTTTCTTATTTAATTTGCACATCTGAGTAAAACTACAAAGACCTTTTAAAATTTATTTGGGCAAAAACATGAATTAGGAGATCTGAAACTTGAATTCTCCATGCTTTGGACTCACAAAGCCTCTTTTAAAAATTCTGAGCTTGACAAGAAAACTGAAATATACACATGATAAAGGTAAATTTTCTCTGAATAGGTTCTTTGAAATTTACAAACAGATCTCATTTAATACATGCACATATACATGACTTTAATTTCCAAAATTTGATAAGAAAAATGGTAACTCACTGTAATTATTAATTTTTTATTTATTTGATGACCAATGAATCTGGAGTTTTTTCATGTGCTTCTTGATAATTTGTATTTCTTTTTTAAAATAACAGCTTTATTGAGATATAATTTGCATATAGTACAGTTTAAAGTATATAATTCTATGATTTTAACTATCTTCACATGGTTGTGCAATCATCACCACAATCAATTTTAAAACATTTTCATCACTCCAAAAAGAAACCTCATACATGTTAGCAGTCACTCTCCATCCCTACCACCTCATATCCAGTCCTTGGCAATCACTAATATATTTTCTGACTCCATAAATTTGCCTGTTGTGGATACTTCATATGAATGGAATCATACCATATGTGCCCTTTTGTGACTGGCTCCTTTCCCTTAGCATAAGATTTTCAATGTCCATCTGCATGATAGCATGTATCAGTATTCCATTTCTTTTTATTGATGAATAATACTCCATTGTATAGATATAACACAATTTGTTCATCCATTCATCAGTTGATAGACATTTAGGTTGTTTCCACTTTTTGATTATTATAAATGATGCAGCTATAAATATTTGTGTATAAGTTTTGGGGGGTAAGTTTTCTTTTATCTTGGGTATATACCTAGCATTAGAACTGCTGGATCATATGGGAACTCTGTGTTTAATTACTTGAGGAACTGTCATACTGCTTTCCAAATCAACTGGCCCATTTAAAAATCTCATCAGCAGTTTATGAGGACTTCAACTTCTCCACATCCTTGCCGATACTTGTTATTATCTGTCTTTTCATTACAGCCATCCTAGAGGGTGTGAAGTAGAATCACATTGTGGTTGTGATTTGCATTTCCCTGATAGGTAATGGTTTCAGCATTTTTTTCATGTGCTTATTGGCCATTTGTATATCTTCTTTGGAGAAATGTCTATTCAGATCCTGTACCCATTTTTAAATTGGGTTATTTTTCTTTTAATATTGAGTTGTAAAATTTCTTTAAATATTCTGGATACAAGTCCTTTATCAGATATATGATTTGCAAATATTTTTCTTTCATTCTGTGGATTGTCTTTTTACTTTCTTGATGTCCTTTGCAGGAAAAAATTGTTTAATTTTTATGAAGTTCAATTCATCTATTTTATCTTTTGTCACTTGTGATTTTGGTGTCATATCTAAGAAACAATTGCCTAATCCAAGGTCAAAAGATTTACAGCTATGTTTTTTTCTAAGAGTTTTATAGTTCCAGGTCTTAAAATTTGGTGTTTGATCCATTTTGAGTTAATTTTTACGTATCTTGTGGGCAATTTGTCTTTCTTATTTTGTAAATTGCCTTTTGTGTCCCATGTTTACTTTTCCAAGTTTTTTTTTCTCATATATTTTAAAACGCTCTTTGTATTATATTTTTGTCATTTATGTTACAGATATTTTTCACATTTTATTTTCAAGGATGATGAGAAAACCAAGGTTCTGAAAAATCTTCAGAGACTTCTTCAAAATCACATGGCTAATGCAGCTGTTATTAAAGTCTAAGTCTTCTGATTCTATACCTCATGCTCTCCAACTTAAAAGTCCTGACACAGTATAATCAATTTTACAGTTTGTACACAGTATGTCATTAACAATAGCCTAGATCAATAGAGCTCAAGATAAACTACAGAGGTAGTCAAGATTAGTGATCACAAACTACATCCAAAGTACTCAGAATTTAAAGCAAAATCACCAGCATCAAGCCCAAGGGTTGGAATGTCCCATGCCAAAGTCAGAACCCTGGACAGCTCAGTATGAGCATTAGCCAAAAACCAGTTTTCTTCTAACTTTAGACTGTAATCACTGCAACCCCAGATTAGTCGTTGACTCATACTTTATGGGGTTAGTTCCAATTTAAGGGGTTCTGGCCTTATTAATATGATCCCAACCTCTCTTGGTGAAGAGGGTCATACCATCTTCCAAGAGTCTGTAGTCTTGTCAGATGACATACCTTCATCTTTGGGCCAGAAAAATATGTTAGAAAATCCTAGGTCCCGGGGGCTTCTTTGGGGTTAGCCTGGTCTGAGGAGAAAATGTTTTCTTTCTTTTCTTTCTTGCAGCTCTTTATCCATCAAGATGCCTTTTCATCAAATGTAGGGACTAAGCAGGAAATCCACTATAAGTGGGGACCTAAAACAGAACTTGGCAGAAGCTTAAGTTTATGTGAGAGTGCCAAGGGAATTAAGGGGAATACTGAGGTAAAAGGGCTCAGAGCCAGGCTGTATTTATAATTCCATATACACCATAATATAAGTTTGACCACTGGTGTCACAGAGTAGATAGGACCACACAAACTCTGTGGCTTGTATGCCTTATGAACTGTCCCGTCGTTGGTCATTTATCTCACTGATCCCTATTTGGTTACAGGTGTAAAGCTGTGATAAATCAAGATAAGCCTATCATAACCGGGAAAATAACCTAAGTGAAGGTCCTGATGATAGTAGAAGGTTCCAAACAGAAGTCCTTAACATGAAGATGGTGCAGGATACCTACACATAGTCAGTAAAGAGAAATACTTATTTCACTTGAATAAATAAGCAAAATAGAGAACATTGGGCTCTGTCTCTTTGAAACAGGCTTAGCATCATAGAACATCACTCGAGGGGTTAGCTTCCTGTTTTAAAAGCAATAGGTCGACCACCTTATGTAGAGAAACAATTGTTCTGCAGAAACATCTAGATGATACTATGGAATAATGTTATTCTTCAACAGAATCATGGCTTCCTGTGCAACTTTATTTTGGAGACTTTAAAAAGATCTTAGTACCAAATGTTGCTCCTACTCTAGCTTGTCAATGGTGTTGGAAATTCAACATTTTGACTTTATAATTTTGGAAGGTCAGTACTGCTGTAAATGGTAGCATCCCCCCATAAGGTAACTCAGTATTAATATCTTATAGTGGATTATCAGATAACTTTACTAAGCTGAGCTTAGATTTTGGTAAGAAAAAGAGAAGAGCCAGCACTTCACACTGCCCAAGTAGGACAGCATGCAGGATTGCAACTGCAGGCCTTAGGAGTCAGAGGAAGATGCTTAACTTCCCCAGGGATGAATATATTTCAGCAAATTATGGACATGTCCAACAATCCTTGCAGATTGTAATAGTGTAGCAGAAATTATCTCTACAATTGTGAAAATGTTTATAATGGTCCATCAACTTGCCATTAGACCATTTGGGACACACAGCCTTGTAGATCATCATAGAAGGGGAAAAGGGAAGAAAGAGTGTAGAATTCTCACCTGTTCCAAAATGCCTCATACTGAAAGTTTCACATATCACTTCTTATAGAATATTGGTCAGAACGGGTCATAAGCCCCAAGTCTAATGCAAAGGACACTGGGAAATGTAAAAGCACATCAAATATTTGGTGAGTCTTATAAACTTTGTTCAAATATTTGTACCAGACACTTTGGGAATACAAAGATGAATCAGCTTTTCAAGATGTTTATAATCAAACCATGGAGATAATAAAATGTGTCTGTGAATAATCAAAATCCAAAGTAGAAGTTGATAAGCACTAGGAAAAAGGCTCAGATAAAGTGTTATGGCAAATTACTGCCATCTGGAGATATCAAGAAAAGCTTTATGAGAGCTATTTGAGAGAGGCTTTGGAAGTTGTAGGATCTGTATATGAGGAGCTGATGAATAGAGATCATTCTGATCTAAGGAACAGCAAGGGCATGGAAGAGAGCAATTATAGGGCACTTACAGAGAAGAGTGACTAAGTACATTTTTCTAGAGCAAAAGGTAGGTAAAGTGGGAAATAAAAATAGAAAAATTGGTTGGGATCAGATTGTGAAGGACTTAGAAAGCCAGGTTAGGGTGTTTGGATTTGTTTTTAAAATAAGAGTTTTAAAGAGACATAAATAGAGGTCATTCAGGAAAAGACAGCAGCAATTAAAATGGATTTTAGGGGAAGAAAACTAATGATAGGGAGGCCGGCTAGCAGGCTATTAAAGTTGTTTTGATGAAGGGCACTAAGAAAGAGGAAATAATAATATAAATGGAGGGACAAATATTAGAAATATTTCAATCAACTGAATTTGGTACCTGACTGAATGTAGGAAGAGTAAAAATTGATCCAAAGAATTTGGGGGACAGATAATTTATAAATGTCATTAATGGAAACTTAAAAACACAGGAAGAGAAGCTGGTTGTAGAATAACTCGTTAATGTTTGGCCATGCAGAATTTAATGTGCAGATAAGACACTTAGGTGAAGGTATCTAGCTGGCTCCTAGAATATGAAAAGGAGGTCAAGGTCAAAGCTGGTGATTGAGATTAGGAGTCACCTAGGTAGAGAGAATAATCCAAGTCATAAGGTTGGATGAGTCTGCCAGGGGAGACAGTATATTGAGATCTGAGAAGCCAGCCAAGAGCACATCCTTAAGAAATACATATTTATTGAATTCAAAGAAGAAGAAAGAATATCCACAGAGATGTGGGGAGCACACCCAAGGGAGGAGTTTCAAGTGTGAGCACCTTCAACAATGTTTAATCCCACAGACAGCCTGATGATGATGATGACTGAATTGGCCATTGAATTTGGCCACTGAATTTGGCCACTAGGAGGGACAGGGAAGAAAGGTGATACTTGCTTAAAGAAGTAAAGGGATTAAAGGAAAGTGTGGGCTTTTAGAAAAGGACAGGAAAACATATAAGCTAAGGGGGAGGATACAGTGGAGAGGGGAAAACTGTAGATTCAAGGACAGGAAATAATTGATGAAGTCAATGGATTAAGATGGAATCAGCACCTGATTCTCCTCGCCTGCCATACCTATCGCTCCAAAAGAAGCAAGTACCCATCCCCTCTTTTTGTCTTTGCCTATGTATTAAACCATTTCATATGGAGCCACCACAACGTCGCTTTCTGGTCTGCTCCTGCTTTCCTTGGATCCTGACCGCTTCCCTGGAGCCTTGAAGGCTCTCATTGCAGCAGATGCTTGACACTTACCTCTGATACATTGACCTCCCTCTCTGTCCACAGCTCACAATCACTTCTAGACTTTTGTCAGCTCCCATCTAGCCTAGAAAAAAAACCTACCCAATCTAGTCTCTCCATAGGACCCCACACCTGGTACAAGCCCTTGAGGGCAAGGATTAAATTTAGAATGTAGGAAACTTAATTCTTTTTCAGAGATAGAAGAAAGAGAATACAAGGCAGATGAACACTGAGAAAAAGTTCAAGCTGGTGAAGAGGGAGATTCACATCAGATGGTTACATGTAAGGCAGAGTCATCTGCAAAGCATGAAGGTGGCAACAGCAGGGTTTCAGCAGAAGAAAAATTGCATGTAAGCCTAGTATTTGTAATTTGTATAGTTTTTTCCAATTGACTTCCATTATAATTTTACAGTACATTTTTTCTCAGCTCTGCTAGACTCTAATTCTTCAAATGGAGAATACCAAAATTATCAAAGAGCTTTCTGACTACTCTTTATCAAAGGCTTTCTAATATGATCTTTCTCTGGAAGGTAATATTGTCAAATGAATAATAAACTTGAACTTTCATCAAAGCATTTTAAGGTATGCTTAAGGTATTTTATTTCTAAAATTTCTTCAGTAACTCCAATAGTTATCCCACTTAGTACAAATCATTATCCAAAACAAACAGAAAAACAAACAAAGAAAACCATCTGAGACTGACTTTCCAGATGGACAGTATTGGACTGATTAGGGATTCTGAAGTCAGGCAAGATTTGAATATCTATTGCATCACTTACTAGCAGTATAGTATAGCAAGAGAGAACAAAAGGGCATTGTGGTATCAGACTTCCTGGGTCCAAATTGTGACTATCCAACCTACTCAACTCAGGGAAATAACTTAACTCCCCCAAAGCCTCAGCTTCTAATATCTGTAATAATAATAGAAGTACAGTCATAATGTAGACCTCATAAGATGACTGTGAAGTTTGCATAAGGTGGGTCATACATTTACGGTTAAGAGCATGAGCTCTGTGTCATGTGGCTTGAATTTGGATACCAGCTCTGTCATGGGCTAGCTGTGAGACCTTAGGTAAGCTATTCTCTGTGTCTCAGCTTCCTCATCTGAAAAATCAGAATAATAATATGTCCCCCACAGGACTGTTGTGAAGATTGAATGACATGATAACATAAAAGACTTAGCATAGTGTCTGATGTATAGTGAGTTCTTTTTTTTTTTAATTTATTTATTTGTTGGCTGCATTGGGTCTTTGTGGCTGTGCGCAGGCTTTCTCTAGTTGCAGCGAGCCGGGGCTACTCTTTGTTGTGGTGCGCAGGCTTCTCATTGTGGTGGCTTCTCTTCTTGCAGAGGACGGGCTCTAGGCATGCAGGCTTTAGTAGTTGTGGCACACGGACTCAGTAATTGTGGCTCACAGGCTCCAGAGCACAGGCTCAGTAGCTGCAGCACACAGGTTTAGTTGCTCCGCAGCAATGTGGGATCTTCCGGGACCAGGGCTCGAACCCATGTCCCTTGCGTTGGCAGGCAGATTCTTAACCACTGTGCTACCAGGGAAGCCCCTATAGTGAGTTCTTAATAAACTCTATTTATTATTTTGTATTTAGCGTAATGCCTGACATATAGTCAGCACTCAATAAATGGTTCTAAATTATTCTAAAGGGAAAGCTCTTAGTGTCTCTTCAAGACACTTTGATCCCGTAATAAATACTGGTTTACCTAAAGCCTAATTGACAATGCCGGCATACCAATTACCATTAATGGGATGCATTTTCACAAAATGTAGAAAGCTGGGCTTCTGAAAACTAAATTACCCTAGAAATAAGGGTACATTAAACACTGCACCTGAGCAGGACACATGTAAAGCACAAACAGCTGCAAGATATTAAGTAGGTGCTCCGACGTGAACAAAAAAGCAAAATAATTGCAAGCTGAAGAAACATCATAAAAATCAATGGATGCAGAGCCACAGGAAACGATGCCCCTGTTTTGTTACAAAATGCTAAGATACAGCAGTGCTGAGCTGACCAGCTGGACCCACTGCCAGGAGTGCTGCTGTGAAAGTACATTGAAAAGACTGCAGCTCGGGCTTTCCTGGTGGCGCAGTGGTTGAGAGTCCGCCTGCCGATTCAGGGGACACGGGTTTGTGCCCCGGTCCAGGAAGATCCCACATGCCGCGGAGCGGCTAGGCCTGTGAGCCATGGCCGCTGAGCCTGCGCGTCCGGAGCCTGTGCTCTGAAACGGGAGAGGCCACAACAGTGAGAGGCCCGCGTACCGCAAAAAAAAAAAAAAGAAAAAGACTGCAGCTCAATATCAAAAAAACAAACAACACAATCTAAAAATGGGCAGAAGACCTAAATAGATATTTCTCCAAAGAAGATATACAGATTGCCAACAAACACATGAAAGAATGCTCAACATCATTAATCATTAGAGAAATGCAAATCAAAACTACATTATGACATCATCTCACACCAGTCAGAATGGCCATCATCAAAAAATCTACAAACCATAAATGCTGGAGAGGGTGTGGAGAAAAGGGAACCCTCTTGCACTGTTGCTGGGAATGTAAATTGGTGCAGCTACTATGGAGAACAGTATAGAGGTTCCTTAAAAAGCTAAAAATAGAACTACCATATGACCCAACAGTCCTACTACTGGGCATATACCCCGAGAAAACCATAATTCAAGAAGAGTCATGTACCACAATGTTCATTGCAGCTCTATTTACAATAGTCAGGACATGGAATCAACCAAACTGTCCATCAACAGATGAATGGATAAAGAAAATGTGGCACATATATACAATGGGATATTACTCAGCCATAAAAAGAAATGAAATTGAGTTATTTATAGTGAGGTGGATGGACCTAGAGCCTGTTATACAGAGTGAAGTAAGTCAGAAAGAGAAAAACAAATACCGTATGCTAACACATATATATGGAATCTAAAAAACAAAAAAGAAAATGGTCATGAAGAACCTAGGGGCAAGATGGGAATAAAAACGCAGACCTACTAGAGAATGGACTTGAGGATACGGGGAGGGGGAAGGGTAAGCTGGGACAAAGTGAGAGAGTGGCATGGACATATATACACTACCAAATATAAAACAGATAGCTAGTGGGAAGCAGCCGCATAGCACAGGGAGATCAGCTCAGTGCTTTGTGACCACCTAGAGGGCTGGGATACGGAGGGTGGGAGGGAGGGAGATGCAAGAGGGAAGAGATATGGGGATAAATGTATATGTATAGCTGATTCACTTTGTTATAAAGCAGAAACTAACACACCATTGTAAAGCAATTATACTCCAATAAAGATGTTTAAAAATAAATAAATAAAATCAGTAGTAAAAAAAAAATAAAGACTGATATATGTTGACCAAAAGTTATTTCAGTTCTGTAAAGGTGAACTTCTTCCTATATGTTGTGTTAAACAGGGAATCATTGAGTTCTTGGGATGTCTTTTTGCTCATTGATTTATATGCACATTTTATAGAAGTGACTAGCATACAGTAGATACTTAATACATTTGGGCTAAATAAATGAATGAAGGGTCCCACTAGAAGAAGAGACATTGGGGATCCTTTAGACTAAGCAGGGCCATCACCTCCAAGGGACACTACTCCATATGAGTCCTGAGATATCTACCCAGGGTCTCCACCAGATACCTCCAGATGCTATGATTTCCTGGTTCTGGCTTTGATGCACATTTTCCTTCTGGAGATTAAGTAGCTGAGACTTCAGCTTCCATCTCTGCTTGTCCTGGTCTTTCCCTCACATATGGCTTCGCTTCTGAGAACTCAGCCTTCCCTAGTTTCACTTCAGCCTCTTTTCACCTTGCAAGTCTCCACTCACTTCCCAGATGAAGCAGAGTCACTAGCTTCCCACTCCTTGGCTTTCTGTTCTCTATATCTGTCACCCATGGGATAGAGGCCTTTGTGCAGCTGTAGCCCCTGCAGGCTCTAAAATTAACCTCTTGCGTTCTGTCAGTCCTTGCCTATTCTGCCCATTAACCCCTAAGACACATAGAGGAATACTACTCCCACCCCACAGCCATGTAAAAGGTCACAGCATTCCTAAATATTTCAAAGACTGAAGTCCATCGCACTTTTCTCTTGTTTCTCCTGTAATTTTCTCCCTAAGCCTTCCAAATAAATTTGAAAGAAACAGAAGACTCTGTCCAACCTCTTGGCATGGCTCTAGCTTTAGCTGAAATCTTTGACCTGTAGACTTCAGCACACATACCTTGAAATTTAGGCTTCCTCATAAATCACTAGGAGGATAGAGATTCAAATCTCCAGTGATAATAAATACAGTCTCCTTCTCTGCTGCTATGGAGAATACACAGCTTAATTGGGGTGGATTTTGAAGGATGCCTAAAGATGATGGCTGAGTCTGGAAGTTTCAGTGGCAGTAGCAGAGCCATAGCTTAGTTTTGTCCTAAATTGCTCATTTAAATTAGCTCACTCAGTTTGGATTGGAATAAAGCCACTCTAGATAATGAGTTTAAGGAAGGTCTGAATAGTCAGTCCATTTGGGCTACCTAAGAGGATATAGTTGTGATTCTGTCCAGATTACTGTGCCTACTGATTGAAGCTGATTCAGTGCCCCTTAAATACCAGCTCAGATGTGTCTGTAATTTTTTTCAAACTTGGTGGCCTTCTCAGGCACCATCTTAAACTGATACACTTAGGCTACACTCACTCCAGCTTTCTCTTCCTCTTTGAATTTGGGCAGACAAGGCACTATGCCATTTACAAGCCCCCACTGGAGAGAGGGAGTGGAAAAATCCAGCTCTGGGCAATGAGGCCCCTACCAAAGGGTGAATTTCATCAGAGAGCAACCCCAGCACCTTCATCGTTCATTCTACAGTTCCTCAACAAGTTCTACCAACCTAAGAAGTTTTAGGAACTATACACTTTGACTGATAACTAAGGACCACATTTACTTCTACCCAATATTTCCCCAAATGTTACCATACTTTAAAAATTCCACAGAGCTCCATGCCCATAGCATTTTATGTGAATGGCATTCCCAGGAGCCAAACACTTCAGCAGACTTCATTGTCCCACTGGAATTGAAATGGTGAGAGACCAACCTTGAGAACTATCTACTCATGATAACTACTCTGTTTCTCTAACAGACTGTAATCCTGAGTGTAATATGTATCCCACTTTTTCCTAGGTTTCAAAATTTGTGGTCTGCCTCAGAGCTGGCATTTTGCTCCCCTAACAAGGTCTATGGTTTTCCTGGACTCTGTCCAAAAACCAGCAGCCAAGCAAAGTGTTCCTGAGATATGCAGAGAATATCAAAACTTCCAGTACACTTATAGTACCATGGAAGCTACCACCCTGGTGCTGGGGGTCCCACTTCTGATGGGGTATGTTCATCCCTCTGAGAATACAGATTCAAGTATTCTGAGACTTCCTTCCAACAAGTCTGACAGTGCCCCAGCTGAGGAACACCATTCTTTACATGTTGGATTGGGGTGCAATCATATTCTGGATGATTGTTTTCACAACTCCAGGGAATTCTGGCCCATTCTCTCATATGACCCTGAATTGCTGCTGGCAACACTGGCTCTTTGATGAGCTGAATCAACCCAAATATGAGACTGTAAAGGTCAATTCTCTGGAATCATCTTCCCTCAAGACATTCCCTGACATGCATGATTGGGGCAGGCCACCAAGCTCCAACAGTTGGTAGTACTTTTGGGGTTTGTGGGATATTACAGAAGAGATGTGGGAGGGATATATAAATATACCTTCTTCCATATTTCTTCATCCTGACTTCCAAGCTTATCTAACTGCTTAAGGAAAATAAGCCAAGCATCACTAAGGGCCCAAAAGACATTTAAAAACCACAAAGATGGTCCACTCTGCATCTATTCTAGTATACCCAGACTATCAGGGTCTTTCCTCCCCCAAAGCATATTGTTCTGAACATACCATGGAGGAATATTTCTCAAAGTATGTTCTAGAGACCAACTACATCAGAATCACTTGACATTCTTGCTTAAGATGCTTATTCCTGGGCCCTACCCCAGACCTACTGAGTTAGATTCACTGGAAATAAGCACATCAAATTACTCTTATATCCACTAAAACTTGAAAATTACAGCTGTGGAAGCATCTTTCCTAACTGAGCCCTGACTCAGCATTTTCACAAAATTATTACACAAATTTCCCACTCCCTATCCCTTGCCCATCTAACCACCCAAAATTATATGATATGAGAGAAGAAGCCCTTAAGAACCAAAGCACAGAAAGCCTGAAAGTATTATTTGGAAGAGGGCCATGTTTCCATTAAGGACAAAAACAGGTTGTTACAACCGAGAACTGCATCCAATTGTCCAAAGATTAAGCCAAAGGTCCATTCATTTGTTCTAAATCTCTCCTGGTGCAGAAGACAGAATTTATAAGTTCAGGCTCAGCTGGACTGAGATGATCATCAGGGATCAGGATTCATCTTTATCTCTCGGACAGAAATTCTCCCTGTAGTGGGTGAAATGACCATTGGCAGATCATAACATCCATCCCACTAACTTAGTCCAGCCAGGAGCAATAGAACCATCTTTGCTGATAGCTCTGAGGAGAATGCCCTGGGGAGGACTTCCATCACCTTGATTTGGGCTGATATGTGAGGTCCTTTAGAAAAAGGGTTGGTTATAATGTAGGGCAGGATGACCAACTTGTCCCAGTTTTCCTGGAATTCTTCCAGTTTTAAAGCTGACAGTCTATATACTATGGAATCCCCTCAGTTCCAGGCAAACCTGGAAGATTGATCACCCTAGGTGGGTCAGCCATTTTTCTATTTGGAATGAGTTCTCCACAGGAAAAAGCAGTTCTGTTACAAAAGAAAGGGGGGAGAGGGGCTGAAGCAAGGGAAAATATTCACTTCACCCAGGCCAGATCCATCTTGTGCCTGGGTGGAAGCATGGTAAAAGCCCCCAATTTGCCCCCCTTCTCTACGGAAACACTGGGGCAGGTTGTCTTTCAGATCAGGCTGGGGCTGTGTGACTGGCCCAGGCCATCGCCTCAAAGGGTTTCATCCCTCACTAAGCTCAACCAGGACCTGACTTCTATCTCTCAAGATTCTTTGCACCCTCTCTAGGTCCTTGTTCCTAGTTCCTGGCCTTGATCTGACTCTCCACTCTAGTAACATGGCACCTTGCTCTTCGGTTTTCGTCCCTGGGTTAACCCTGGTTTCTGGCTTCTGTGTCTCTGTACTTGTTGTAACTAATCTGCACACTACTCTGATGCCATCACTGCATCTTGCTTGCATTTGGCTTGACGTTCTTTCAGTAGGGTCTTAGCAGTCCATCTGCAGCTAAGGTTTGCCAAAGCCTCCCAACTCATGCAGTTCACCACTGCCCCCACCTGTTCTCAGGTGGAATTCAACGTGGCTGTCCATCAAAATCTGTCCCAAACTGTAAGTTTAATCCTTATAGTCACAGCTATTAGCTCTCTGACTTCACACACACACACACACACACCCTCTGATCATTACAATTCTGCAGTGCAGCCACTTTTTCCCATTTCACAAATGAGTACACTAAGGCTTAGAGGCTTAGAGGAGTGAAGTAACTGGCCCACATTCACAAAGCCAGTCAGTTCTGAAGTTAGAATTCAAAACCTTGAGCTGACTCTATTAGGCAATATGACACTGGTAACTAGTTGAAACAAAGATCACAAATGAGAACTTCTGAAGACTATTTTTTAAAGTTCTGCTCCATGTGTGTATCTATCTTTATATTACTGGCACTCAGCAGGGTCAAACACGTGGAATTTTTCAGAATTTAAAAACTAATCTCGGAGCCGGAGGAAGATGGCGGAAGAGTAAGACGCGGAGATCACCTTCCTCCCCACAGATACATCAGAAATTCATCTACACGTGGAACAACTCCAACAGAACACCTACTGAACGCTGACAGAAGACCTCAGACCCCCCAAAAGGCAAGAAACTCCCCACATACCTGGGTAGGTCAAAAGAAAAAAAGAATAAACAGAGACAATAGGATATGGACGGGACCTGCACCAGTGGGAGGGAGCCGTGAAGGAGGGAAGGTTTCTACACACTACAAGCCCCTTCGCGGGCGGAGACTGCAGGTGGCGGAGGGGGAAAGCTTCGGAGTAGCGGAGGAGAGCACAGCAACAGGGGTGCGGAGGGCAAAGCGGAGAGATTTTGGCACAGAGGATCGGTGCCCTCAGGCACACACCAGCCCGAGAGGCTTGTCTGCTCGGCCACCGGGGCGGGCGGGGCTGGGAACTGAGGCTCGGGTATCGGCTTTCAGTCGGAGCGCAGGGAGAGGACTGGGGCTGGCGGCAGGAAGAGACCCTGAAGGGGTTAGTGCTAGCCCGGAGGGAGTCCGGGGAAAGGGTCTGGAGCTACCGGAGAGGCAAGAGACTTTTTTCCCTTTTGTTGCCTGGTGCGCGAGGAGAGGGCATTCCCCTCCCTCCCCTCTGCCTGAGTGAGCCAGAGCCCCCGAATCAGCGGCTCCTTTAAACCCGTCCTGTCTGAGCGAAGAACGGACGCCCTCCGGCGACCTACGCGCAGAGGCGGGGCCAGGTCCAAGGCTGAGACCCGGGAGTTGTGAGAGCAGAGACAGGGAAATCTCTCTGGGCAGCCTCGGAGGCAGTGGATTAAAGCTCCACGGTCCATTTGATGTGCCCTGCGTCTGTGGAGTGTATGAATGGACAGCGAATCATCCCAAATTGAGGAAGTGGACTTTGAGGACAAGATTTAAGACTTTCCCCCCTTTTTACAACGAATTATCCCAAATTAAGGAGGTGGACTTAGCAAGATTTCACACTTCTCGCCCTTTTCCTCTTTTTACAACGAATTATCCCAAATCGAGGAGGTGGACTTGGAGAGCAAGATTTTAGATTTTTTCCCCCTGCTCTCTTTTTGTGAATGTGTATGTGTAATCTTCTGTGTAAGATTCTCTCTGTATAGCTTTGCTTCCACCATATGTCCCAGGGTTCTATCGGTCCGTGTTTTTTTTTCAATAATTACTTTTTAATTTTAATAACGCTACTATATTTCATACTTTATTCTATTTTACTTTACCTGCTCTTTCTTTTTTTCCTACCTTCCCTTCCTCCCTCCCTCCCTCCGCTCCTCCTTTCCTTCTTTCTTTTTCTTTCCTCCCTCCCTCCCTCCCACCCTTCTTCTTTCCACTTTCTTTTTCTTTCCTTCCTCCCTCCCTCCCTCCTGTCTTTCTTTCCTTCCTCCCTCCCTCCCTCCCTTCTTCCATTCACTCTTCCTTTTGCTTTCATTCCTCCCTCCCTCCTTTCTTTCCTTCTTTCTTTCCATCCTTCCTCCCTCCCTCCCTCCTTTCTTTCTTTCTTCCTTCCTTCCTTTCTTCCCTTCTTCCTTTCTTTCCCTCTCTCTTTCTTTCTTCTACTAATTCTTTCTTTCTACTTTTTCTCACTGTTATTCTGAGCCGGGTGGATGAAAGGCTCTTGGTGCTGCAGCCAGGAGTCAGTGCTGTGCCTCTGAAGTGGGAGAGCCAACCTCAGGACACGGGTCCACAAGAGACCTCCCAGCTCCACATAATATCAAGCAGCGAAAATCTCCCAGGGATCTCCATCTCAACACCAGCACCCAGCTTCAGTCAACGACCAGCAAGCTAGAGTGCTGGTCACCCTATGCCAAGCAACTAGCAAGGCAGGAACACAACCCCACCCATTAGCAGAGAGGCTACCTAAAAACATAATAAGGCCACAGGCACCCCAAAACACACCACCAGATGTGGACCTGTCCACCAGAAAGACAAGATCGAGCCTCAACCACCAGAACACAGGCATTAGTCCCCCCCACCAGGAAGCCTACACAACCTACTGAAACAACCTTAGCCACGGGGGACAGATACCAAAAACAACGGGAACTACGAATCTGCAGCCTGCAAAAAGGAGACCCCAAACACAGTAACATAAGCAAAATGAGAAAGCAGAAAAGCACACAGCAGGTGAAGGAGCAAGATAAAAACCTACCAGACCTAGAGTGAAGTAAATCAGAAAGAGAAAAACAAATACTGTATGTTAACACATATATATGGAATCTAAAAAAAAAAAAATGGTTATAAAGGACCTAGGGGCAGGACAGGAATAAAGATGCAGACGTAGAGAATGGACTTGAGGACACAAGGAGGGGGAAGGGTAAGCTGGGACGAAGTGAGAGAGTGACATGGACATATATACACTACCAAATGTAAAATAGATAGCTAGTGGGAAGCAGCCACATAGCACAGGGAAATCAGCTCGGTGCTTTGTGACCACCTAGAGGGGTGGGATAGGGAGGGTGGGAGGGAGATGCAAGAGGGAGGAGATATGGGATATATGTATATGTATAGCTGATTCACTTTGTTATAAAGGAGAAACTAACACACCATTGTAAAGCAGTTATACTGCAATAAAGATGTTATAAAAAAGAAAAAAAAAAAAAAAAAAAAAACCTACCAGACCTAACAAATGAAGAGGTAATAGGCAGTCTACCTGAAAAAGAATTCAGAATAATGATAGTAAAGATGATCCAAAATCTTGGAAATAGGATAGACAAAATGCAAGAAACAGTTAACAAGGACCTAGAAGAACTAAAGATGAATCAAGCATCGATTAAAAACACAATAAATGAAATGAAAAATACTCTAGATGGGATCAATAGCAGAATAACTGAGGCAGAAGAACGGATAAGTGAGGTGGAAGATAAAATAGTGGAAATAACTGATGCAGAGCAAAATAAAGAAAAAAGAATGAAAAGAATAGAGGACAGTCTCAGAGACCTCTGGGACAACATTAAACGCACCAACATTCGAATTATGGGGGTTCCAGAAGAAGAAGAGAAAAAGAAAGGGACTGAGAAAATATTTGAAGAGATTATAGTTGAAAACTTCCCTAATATGGGAAAGGAAATAGTTAATCAAGTCCAGGAGGCACAGAGAGTCCCATACAGAATAAATCCAAGGAGAAATACGCCAAGACACATATTAATCAAACTGTCAAAAATTAAACACAAAGAAATCATATTAAAAGCAGCAAGGGAAAAACAACAAATAACACACAAGGGAATCCCCATCAGGTTAACAGCTGATCTCTCAGCAGAAACTCTACAAGCCAGAAGGGAGTGGCAGGACATAATTAAAGTGATGAAGGAGAGAAACCTGCAACCAAGATTACTCTACCCAGCAAGGATCTCATTCAGATTTGATGGAGAAATTAAAACGTTTACAGACAAGCAAAACCTGAGAGAGTTCAGCACCACCAAACCAGCTTTACAACAAATGCTAAAGGAACTTCTCTAGGCAAGAAACACAACAGAAGGACTATACCTACAATAACGAACCCAAAGCAGTTAAGGAAATGGGAATAGAAACATACATATCAATAATTACCTTAAATGTAAATGGACTAAATGCTCCCACCAAGAGACACAGAGTGGCTGAATGGATACAAAAACAAGACCCATATATATGCTGTCTACAAGAGACCCACTTCAGACCTAGAGACACATACAGATTGAAAGTAAGGGGATGGAAAAAGATATTCCATGCAAATGAAAATCAAAAGAAAGCTGGAGTAGCAATTCTTATATCAGACAAAATAGACTTTAAAATAAAGACTATTAGAAGAGACAAAGAAGGACACTACATAACGATAAAGGGATCGATCCAAGAAGAAGATATAACAATTGTAAATATTTATGCACCCAACATAGGAGCACCTCAATACATAAGGCAAATACTAACAGCCATAAAAGGGGAAATCGACAGTAACACAATCATAGTAGGGGACTTTAACACCCCACTTTCACCAATGGACAGATCATCCAAAATGAAAATAAATAAGGAAACACAAGCTTTAAATGATACATTAAACAAGATGGACTTAGTTGATATTTATAGGACATTCCATCCAAAAACAACAGAATACACATTTTTCTCAAGTGCTCATGGAACATTCTCCAGGATAGATCATATCTTGGGTCACAAATCAAGCCTTGGTAAATTTAAGAAAATTGAAATTGTATCAGGTATCTTTTCCGACCACAATGCTATGAGACTAGACATCAATTACAGGAAAAGATCTGTAAAAAATACAAACACATGGAGGCTAAACAATACACTACTCAATAACGAAGTGATCACTGAAGAAATCAAAGAGGAAATTAAAAAATACCTAGAAACAAATGACAATGGAGACACGACGACCCAAAACCTATGGGACGCAGCAAAAGCAGTTCTAAGGGAGAAGTTTATAGCAATACAATCCCACCTTAAGAAACAGGAAACATTTCGAGTAAACAACCTGACCCTGCACCTAAAGCAATTAGAGAAAGAAGAACAAAAAACCCCCAAAGTTAGCAGAAGGAAAGAAATCATAAAGATCAGATCAGAAATAAATGAAAAAGAAATGAAGGAAACAATAGCAAAGATCAATAAAATTAAAAGCTGGTTCTTTGAGAAGATAAACAAAATTGACAAACCATTAGCCAGACTCATCAAGAAAAGAAGGGAGAAGACTCAAATCAATAGAATTAGAAATGAAAAAGGAGAAGTAACAACTGACACTGCAGAAATACAAAAGATCATGAGAGATTACTATAAGCAAGTCTATGCCAATAAAATGGACAACCTGGAAGAAATGGACAAATTCTTAGAAATGCACAACCTACCAAGACTGACTCAGGAAGAAATAGAAAATATGAATAGACCAATCACAAGCACTGAAATTGAAACTGTGATTAAAAATCTTCCATCAAACAAAAGCCCAGGACCAGATGGCTTCACAGGCGAATTCTATCAAACATTTAGAGAAGAGCTAACACCCATCCTTCTCAATCTCTTCCAAACAATATCAGAGGAAGGAACACTCCCAAACTCATTCTACGAGGCCACCATCACCTTGATACCAAAACCAGGCAAGGATGTCACAAAGAAAGAAAACTACAGGCCAATATCACTGATGAACATAGATGCAAAAATCCTCAACAAAATACTAGCAAACAGAATCCAACAGCACATTAAAAGGATCATACACCATGATCAAGTGGGGTTTATTCCAGGAATGCAAGGATTCTTCAATATACGCAAATCAATCAATGTGATACACCATATTAACAAGTTGAAGGAGAAAAACCATATGATCATCTCAATAGATGCAGAGAAAGCTTTCGACAAAATTCAACACCCATTTATGATAAAAACCCTGCAGAAAGTAGGCATAGAGGGAACTTTCCTCAACATAATAAAGGCCATATATGACAAACCCACAGCCAACATTGTCCTCAATGGTGAAAAACTGAAACCATTTCCACTAAGATCAGGAACAAGACAAGGCTGCCCACTCTCACCACTCTTATTCAACCTAGTTTTGGAAGTTTTAGCCACAGCAATCAGAGAAGAAAAGGAAATAAAAGGAATCCTAATTGGAAAAGAAGAAGTAAAGCTGTCACTGTTTGCAGATGACATGATACTATACATAGAGAATCCTAAAGATGCTACCGAAAAGCTACTAGAGCTAATCAATGAATTTGGTAAAGTAGCAGGATACAAAATTAATGCACAGAAATCTCTGGCATTCCTGTACACTAATGATGAAAAATCTGAAAATGAAATCAAGAAAACACTCCCATTTACCATTGCAACAAAAAGAATAAAATATCTAGGAATAAACCTACCTAAGGAGACAAAAGACCTGTATGCAGAAAATTATAAGACACTGATGAAAGAAATTAAAGAGGATACAAATAGATGGAGAGATATACCATGCTCCTGGATTGGAAGAATCAATATTGTGAAAATGACTCTACTACCCAAAGCAATCTACAGATTCAATGCAATCCCTGTCAAACTACCACTGGCATTTTTCACAGAACTAGAACAAAAAATTTCAAAATTTGTTTGGAAAAACAAAAGACCCCGAATAGCCAAAGCAATCTTGAGAACGAAAAATGGAGCTGGAGGAATCAGGCTCCCTGACTTCAGACTATACTACAAAGCTACAGTAATTAAGACAGTGTGGTACTGGCATAAAAACAGAAAGATAGATCAGTGGATCAGGATAGAAAGCCCAGAGATAAACCCACGCACATATGGTCAACTTATCTTTGATAAAGGAGGCAGGAATGTACAGTGGAGAAAGGACAGCCTCTTCAATAAGTGGTGCTGGGAAAACTGGACAGGGACATGTAAAAGTATGAGATTAGATCATTCCCTAACACCATACACAAAAATAAGCTCAAAATGGATTAAAGACCTAAATGTAAGGCCAGAAAGTATCAAACTCTTAGAGGAAAACATAGGTAGAACACTCTATGACATAAATCACAGCAAGATCCTTTTGGACCCACCTCCTAGAGAAATGGAACTAAAAACAAAGATAAACAAATGGGACCTAATGAAACTTCAAAGCTTTTGCACAGCAAAGGAAACCATAAACAAGACCAAAAGACAACCCTCAGAATGGGAGAAAATATTTGCAAATGAAGCAACTGACAAAGGATTAATCTCCAAAATTTATAAACAGCTCATGCAGCTCAATAGCAAAAAAACAAACAACCCAATCCAAAAATGGGCAGAAGACTTAAATAGGCATTTCTCCAAAGAAGATATACAGACTGCCAACAAACACATGAAAGAATGCTCAACATCATTAATCATTAGAGAAATGCAAATCAAAACTACAATGAGATATCATCTCACACCAGTCAGAATGGCCATCATCAAGAAATCTAGAAACAATAAATGCTGGAGAGGGTGTGGAGAAAAGGGAACACTCTTGCACTGCTGGTGGGAATGTGAATTGGTACAGCCACTATGGAGAACAGTATGGAGGTTCCTTAAAAAACTAAAAATAGAACTACCATATGACCCAGCAATACCACTACTAGGCATATACCCTGAGAAAACCATAATTCAAAAAGAGACATGTACCAAAATGTTCATTGCAGCTCTATTCACAATAGCCCGGAGCTGGAAACAACCTAAGTGTCCATCATCGGATGAATGGATAAAGAAGATGTGGCACATATATATAATGGAATATTACTCAGCCATAAAAAGGAACGAAACTGAGCTATTTGTAATGAGGTGGATAGACCTAGAGTCTGTCATACAGAGTGAAGTAAGTCAGAAAGAGAAAGACAAATACTGTATACTAACACATATATATGGAATTAAAAAAAAAATGTCATGAAGAACCTAGGGGTAAAATGGGAATGGAGACGCAGACCTACTTGAGAGCGGACTTGGGGATGTGGTGAGGGTGGGGGGTGAGCTGTGACGGGGCGGGGGAGAGGCATGGACATATATGCACTACCGGGCGTGAGGTGGATGGATGGTGGGAAGCAGCCGCAGAGCGCAGGGAGATCAGCTCGGTGCTTTGTGACCGCCTGGAGGGGTGGGATGGGGAGGGTGGGAGGGAGGGAGACGCAATAGGGAAGGGATGTGGGAGCAGATGTGTATGTATGACTGATTCACTTTGTTATAAAGCAGAAACTAATAAAAAAAAAAAAAAAACTAATCTCTACCTCTACAACTTAAATAGTAAAGAGATTATTTTAAAATGTATTTTAAGATTGTTTTCCAGTAACTGATGGAGTAGCATCTAGGCTTAGAATTCTAAATTTATTTACTTTCCATTATGTACATTGCACCTTTTCTTTTCATGGGCCAAATATTGTTCTAAACCAGTGGTTCTCAATGTGTGGCCAGTGACTCTTGGGGTTTGTGAGGTCAAAACTGATTTCATAACAATATTAAGTTATTATTTGCCTTTCACTCTCATTCTCTCATGGGTGCATGAAGCTACATGATCTGAGATTCTGTAACAGACTGACTGCAAAATCAGGTATGAGAATTCAAATATCTTCCCTTACATCAGACACTAAAGAATTTTTAAAACATGTAAAACATTGCTTTGTTTCTCACCAAAGCTTTTCTTTCAGAAAGTACAATTATTTTTCACAAACATATGTTGTTTATGTTAGCATGAAATGTTTTTAAAATAAATTAATAAACATGTTTTAAATTTCTGAGTTGTAATTTTGAATTAAATGGTAAATATCAATTGGCATAACTCACATAAACAAAAGTTCTTTGTGGTCCTCAATAATTTTTAACAGCATAAAGGAGACCAAAATGTTGAGTATTCCTGTTCTAATTAAGAGGTTTTTTGTGGTGAAATTCTAAATTAAAAGCTCTCTGTAGTATAAATAAGCTTTGATATTCTAGAAAGCAGGGAAAGATAGGGATATTTTACAAATTAGTCAGTGTATTATTATTACAAAAAAAAGAGAAACACAATAAACTTGTGATTTGAAATACCTGTCAGTCACTCATTACAGCTGTTCATCAATGTCTGGCATAGCACTCATTTGAGTCATTGTATTTATGGCTTTAATAATATTCCTAATGATTAGCAATTCATTTAAATTGAACTAAGAAATAAAACCTAAGGGAAGAAAATTAGTGACAAAATCTAAGAATATTTTTAAAAGCCTTGAAAAAATAAGCCTTGATTTTTTTCTTTAAATGGGATATCCAGTAGGAAAATTCTTAACAGCAACTTAAAGAATTGAGGCATTCAAAACAAGGTTTGCAGATGAATTCAATAATCACTTCAGTTGAATTAGGAAGAAGTAAAAGTGAAGAATTAAAGATATAAAGTGCATTCAGGGGAGAGAGAAACGTCTACAACTGAAGAACACAAAGATCTCGTCTGCAATCATCTCATTTATCCTTTCTTCTCCATTCTCTGATCTACAACTTTAGAAGAGGCTTAAATCTTTTCTCATTTACTTTCCCTTTGAATCCGATCAAGCGGCTGCTGAAATAGTTTTAAATGAGAATAGCAACCATGATTACACTTACTAAAAAGATTTGATGTGGGAAAGGCAAATGTGATCCCTTTAAAGTCATCATTTTTACTCAGATATCTTTTTAGCTCACTGACTTTGGTTAGTAAAAGTATATTGGCAGCATTTCAGGGGTTATTTCTTGAGGCCACTGTAATAAGAAGGAGTCTTAACTGTTCTGTCATTTCACAACACACATGTGTTGAGTAACCACTCAGTGGCAAGTGTGCTCCTGAGGCCTGAAGGCAGGAGAAACCTGAGAGAGGGACCCTGTCCTCTGAGAGCTGCCCAGTCTAGTGGAGAAAATTACAGTGAGGCTCAAGCTGACCTGATGTTTCTTTCCCATTTATTTTATTGCATGACATTTTACTTCCCCTGGTTGGTTCCTCTCTCCTTCCCTTTCTCAGACAAACCTAAACTGTCTACTCGGGGCTTCCCTGGTGGCGCAGTGTTTGAGAATCTGCCTGCCAATGCAGGGGACATGGGTTCGAGCCCTGGTCTGGGAAGATCCCACATGCCGCAGAGCGACTGGGCCCGTGAGCCACAACTACTGAGCCTGCGCGTCTGGAGCCCGTGCTCCGCAACAGGAGAGGCCGCGACAGTGAGAGGCCCGCGCAGTGCGATGAAGAGTGGCCCCCGCTGACCGCAACTAGAGAAAGCCCTCGCACAGAAACGAAGACCCAACGCAGCCAAATAAATAAGTAAAATAAATTTAAACTGTCTACTCATTTACTAACTTAAATAAAAGTGAATTCATTTTGAGAATTTTGCTGCAGCCGTTTAGATTATTGAAGTCACTCTAAGTTGCCATAAAAACTTAGCTGGAAACCCATTTATTTATCACCAGGCTTCAAGTCTCCACACAATTTAAATAATTTTCCAGAAACAGTGATACTTTTTGTTGGAACAGAAGTTAAGAGTATTGATTGAGGGATGGAGAATGAGAGAATTTTTATTTCAACTGTTAGGATATATCTTGAGAAAGTAGGCAAACTGTCTTTGAAGAAGAGTAGGAAAAGTATGGCTTTGAGTTTTTTGTACTATCTGTAACCTTGATCCTTGGATATTTGCCCTAGATTTCATAGCCTTAGAGTAGTGGTGTATGTTAATTAAAAATATCAAATATCTGCTTATCCAAATACTCTACTAAAATTGTGTCTGGGAAACACAAAAACAATAAAATATAGGCCCTTGCCTTCTGGATATTTAGAGGTATTTAGGAAGAAAAAAAAAAACACCTAACAAAATGATTAAATGGTAAAAAAGCAAACCTGCCAAAAAAGGAGAAATGGAGTCCATCCTCCACTTAGCCCATTTTTTCTCCAGAAACGATTCCACATTTAGAGAACTTCTAGATTTAATACATTTCTTGAACACATGACAACTCAAATTTAATAACTAGGCATTTAAATATGTGCATGTATGAGTATAAGATTGGGAAGCTGGAGTAAGAAAAGGCATCTCAAGTGATCTGGTTATAAGCCAAGACCGAGGGGACCTTTTTACTGTAGCAGAAGCCTCTCTGAATGTTACACACCGTACTATTATAGTTCTAAGGTCACACAACCCATTTGTATCTCTATCTTCTGGAATGTTAAATGTCAGTAGATTTGCCAGTAAATTAACAAATTTGTTGATTAATTCTATTGAAGTAGATATAACCCTAAAGATGTCTTGTTACACTTCCAAACAGTGATGAGTATATTCAAGACAATCTCCTCAAAAATCTATTGAGTTTTCAAAGACCCTCTTGAAATAAAGACTACTGGCTTCCCCTCATTATCCATTTCCTTTTCTTCTACAGTAGTAAAATCTCCAATTTTAAGATGGATATAGGGCTACCTTAAATTAACATTAAAATTTTCATCCTCTCTTGCAGCTATCTGTGGACTTGTGACTAAGTTCTGGCTGATGGTATATGACTATCATATGAAATTTCCGCCTTCTCTTTCCTCCTCTCTGCTGAAAGCATCTTAGACCATGAGGTGATCTTATTAATAGAGGCCGTACAAAGCAAAGCAACAAGATAAAAAAGCTGGGTCCCTGACACCTTACTAATCCCAGACCACTATTTCCCAACATTGTATAAGAGAGAAATAAACTACTATATTTATAAAGCCATGATTATTTTGTGTCTTCTTTCACTGCAGCCAAACCTAAGTTTAATATCCATCTAAATTCTAAATTAAAAAATTAAAAACAATCATTTAGAATTGCACATTTGAATATAGTAGCCACTATTCACAGGTGTGTCTATGAGCACTTGAAATGTGGCTAGTCTGAATTTAGATATACTGCAAGAATAAAATATACACTGGATTTTGAAAACTTCATATGAGAGAAAGAATGTAAAATCACTCATTAATGATGTTTTATATTGATTAGATGTTGAAATGAAAATATTTTGATATGTTGGGTTAAAAAAATATCATTAAAATTAATTTCATCTGCACAGTAAAGGGAACCATCAACAAAATGAAAAGGGAACATTCTAAATGGGAGAAAATATTTGGAAATCCTATGTATGATAAGGGGTTAATATCCAAAATACATAAAGGACACATACAGCTGAATAGCAAAGAAACCAAATAATTCAATTAAAATATGGGCAGAGGATCTGAATAGACATTTTTCCAAAGAAGACATAGAGATGGCCAACAGACACATGAAAAGATGCTTAACATCACTAACCATCAGGGAAATGCAAATCAAAACCACAATGAGATACCACCTCACACCTATCAGAATGGCTATCATCAAAAAGACAAGAAATATGTGTTGTCAAGGATATGGCAAAAAGGGAACTCTTGAGCACTGTTGATGGGAATGTAAATTGATGCAGCCATTGTGGAAAATAGTATAGAGGTTCCTCAAAAAATTAAAAATAGAACTACCATTTGATCCAGCAGTTCCACTTCCGGGTATTTGTCTGAAGAGAACAAAAACACTAGCTTGAAAAGATACGTGGACCACCAGATTCATTGCAGCATTATTTACAAGAGCCAAGATATGGAAACAACCAAAGTGTCCACTGATAGATGAATGGATGAAGAAAAATGTGATATATATATATATATATATATATATATATATATATATATATATATATAAATACATATGTAAAACTCAGCCATGAAAAAGAATAAAATCTTACCATTTGTGGCAACATGGATTGACCTTGAGGCATTATGCAGAGTGAAATAAGTCAGACAGAGAGAGACAAATACTGTATGATCTCACTTACATATGGAATCAAAAACAAACAACAACAAAAGAAAACCAAGCTCACAGATACACAGAACAGATTGGTGGTTGCCAGAGGTGGAGGTTGCAGGGAGGTGTGATGAAAGGATAAATGGAATCAAAAGATACAAACTTCCAGTTATAAAATAAATAATTTATGAGGAAGTAATGTGCAGCATGGCAACTATAGTTAATAGTGCTGTATTGCATATTTGAAAGTTGCTAAAAGAGTAAATCTTAAAAGTTCTCATCAAAAGAAAAAAATTCTGTAAGTATGGTGATGGATATCAACTAGACTTACTGTGGTGATCATTTCACAATACATACAAATATCAAATCATTACATTGTACACCTGAGACTAATATAATGTATGTCAATTATACCTCAATTAAAAAAAAAGACTTTTCTGATGATAATGTATGTGATATTTTAAATATTGCAAAACATTAATTTTACCTGTTTGTTTTACTTTTTTACTATGGCTAATAGAACATTTAAAATTACATATATGCATATGAGATTAAGAGATACAAAGTACTATGTATGAAATAGATAAGCAAAAAGGATATATTGCACAGCACAGGGAAATATAGCCATTATTTTGTAATAACTATAAATGGAGTATAATCTATAAAAATATTGAATCACTGTGTTGTGCAAAAACTAATATAATATTGTAAGTCAACTATACTTCAATAATAAATAAATAAATAAATCATTAAATCAATCAATCAATCAATATTTTTAAAATAAAATTACATATATGGCCCACATTTTATTTCTACTGAACAGGGTTGAGCTAGAATACAAACTTTTTAATATGGGGGTCAGTAGCTGTCTTCACTGAAGATGAAAACAGACAAAAAAAGGTAGAGTCTATAGAATTTCAGATTTAGGTCAGGCTTGGAGATAAACATTCTGTCAATAGGGATTTTTAAAATTAAACTGAAAGATTGCTAACATATCTTTTAAATAAAGAGTATCTGGGACGATTTTTAATGTGACTCTGTTTTAAGACAAAAGGTGAATTAAATGGCCAAGGCCTCATAAGCACAAACATTTTAAAACTCTGATAACTCTGATACAAAATGCACTATCTTAGGTAAAATTCTTCAGTATATGTATAAATACATATATACAAATGAAAATACATATAAGACATTAACATTATATATGTGTTAGCTTTTACCGTATGTTACTAATGTTTTCAAGGGCATGAATGGCTTATTTTTGAGGTCCTGGATTTGATTTAAGAGGGTCATTTAAAGTTAATTATAATCTAATGTTCAGCTGGTATTCATCTTGTATTTGCACAATTAAAATTCTGCTTCTATTCAGGTGTTGTGTTTGCAGGTTGGCTCATATAATGATCATTCTGGCATAGCTAGCAAAATGGTGCTGGCCACAACTAGTAATTGTCTCAGAGTTCTCTGTATTTAATAACAGTGTTACATCTTTTTCCAAGATCTCTTGTCAAGTGAACAGATGTGTACTTTAACCATGGTTTGTAAAGCAAACCAAGTGTTTCTATGTAGGCTGGCTCTAATTTCTACAGATACTGTCATCTTTGTGTACATGTGGCTAAGAGGTAAGCCTGTAGTAACAGTATAGCAAACTTTCACTTTCCCAAAGTGAAATAAGAGTTCCTTATTCTGACTAATGGAATACTCTGTTTTTTTCAGTGTCAATATTCATTTTAATTTACAAACATTCGGATTATACAAAAGTACACTAAACCCAAACTATAGAATTAGGCTTTAAAAAGCAAATAAGTAATATCTCTTTCTTTCCTTCCCAAGCTTGGAACCAACTGGGAAATAGACATGAGACAGATAACTGGAGATTAAAATATCAGCTTTAATACTGGAAAAGTCATTGGGAGAATCGTTGTGTATCTGTAGAGAAAGGCTCACTAACATCCCTTATTCCCACTAGATCTTGCTAGAGTGCACTCGAGGGAAAATTTGGGTCTATTCAGGCGATTCACTTAGGCAAAAATTGCTGCCTCCCACTAATCTGGGGGCACCAACATTTGAAATCAGGAGCAAATCTCCTGTAGTAGATTGGGAGTGGGGAAGGGGGGTGGGGTCTCACATTTGCTCTCTTAACTTCTCAAATATTTTACTGTAAAATACTACAGATGGCTTCCCTGGTGGCGCAGTGGTTGAGAGTCTGCCTGCCGATGCAGGTAACACGGGTTCTTGCCCTGGTCCGGGAAGATCCCACATGCTGCTCCGCGGCCGGGCCCGTGAGCCATGGCCGCTGAGTCTGCGCATCCGGAGCCTGTGCTCCGCAACGGGAGAGGCCACAACAGTGAGAGGGCCACGTACCACAAAAAAAAAAAAAAAAAAAAAAAAAAAAATACTACAGATGGAAAAGAAATTAGGATAAAACTATACAAAGTCAAAGCAGCCCCAGTTTGGTGTATGTGGGTGTAATGCTTACCTACACATTGTGCTATAAATGTTGTGGGGACAGCCACTCTCTCTACAGTGCACATCTGCTGGTTTTGCCTTCCCAGCATTCAACATTCTGGTAAGAACACCTCAATTTTCCTTCAAGTATCAACTCTCTTCTTACAGTATACCTGAGATTCTGGTGGACCTGACCCCACCCCTCAGCCCAGGCCAATCAGAGCATTCCAGTTGAGCATATGACCCAAGTTAGGCCAATCAGGCTTGAATACCAGAACCTGTGTTGAAACTGGTAGGAAAAAGACCCCCTCTTTCCATTAGGGTCCTTAAGCTGGCAGATGGCACTATGTGGAGATGCTCCTCTCTGAAAATGAAGCTGATTAAAATAGATCAGAGTCATGGAGAAACTGAGTCCTGATATTTTCATTTGAATGAATCCTGGATGTGTAGCTTTGCCTAAACCTATTCCTACCCCTGGACATTTGACCTGTTGCTTGTGAAGGTCAATTTTTTTCAATTTTCTTAAACATTTGAATTGAATTTTCTTCACTTAACATCAAAAAGATTCCAGGTTAATAAACTTCCTTGCCAAAAAAAATTTTTTTCCAGAAACCTAAAATTGTGCCACAAGAGGAATCTTTTCCTGAGAGAAGTATTATACTATCAATTCTTAGTGTTAACTATCATCTTAGTGTTAATTTTTTTACCAGTTTTTTGGAGAAAGGACAGTGGGATAATGGACATTTTTATCAAGGATGCTTGTATTTTTTCTAAGGAAAATAAAGAGATAAAGAAGCTAATTTCTTCATCATCGAATCAGTTTCTAGTTAGAGCTTGATAATTAGCTAGGGTATCTCAACATGACTGATTACTACCAGCATCTAGAAAACTTTTTAAAACATAAATTTGTGAACCTTACTCTAAACCCACTGAATGGTATTCTCTGGGATATGTCCTTAGAATTTTAAAAACATTCTACAAGTGATTCTAATAATCAGATAGGTTTGCAAACAATAGGTTTGCAGTCTATTTTGGTTTAGACTAAGGTGGTGGTCCTTTAGCCTAGTGGTATTCATTCATTCATTTATTCATTCAGGCATTATTTTTAGGTTTCTACTTTGTTATTATCTACAGAAATGCAAGGATGAATGAGATATAGCCCTGACTCATAAAGATCACAGTCTGGTTGAAGAGATTCACCATAGATAAATGTGCTATATCTGTAATGGAAGCATGAACCAAGACCTGGGTGCAAGTTGGGAAGAGAGAACAGCTTACTCTGCTGGGGTATTGAGTGAAGGTGTTGAAAGGGATTTGTAGGATAAGGTAGGCAGGAAGGGGAAAAAAGCATTTGAGGCCTAGGAACTAGTAGGTACAAAAGGGTAATGTGGTGCAAGGCCTTGCAATACTCTGGAAATAAGTTTGGTGTGGATGGAGGAATTGCTGCCAAGTGAGGTGTGGGGCTGAGGAAGCAAGAGGTAATTTGAGCTTGTATTTTATGAAGTGCTAAAAATTTGGGATTTTCTTGTGTGGCCCCACTGGTATTCATAATCCATAGATCCTACCACTCTTATCCCCTTACCTTCCTCATGAAGTCACTTCCTTCCACATCCAGCTTAAATTCCAAAGTCAATCACTATTAACCTTCCTGTGAATACACTCTCAAGCTATCCGCCCTCTTTCACTTTGCTGCATATATCTGGCCAAATTCAACTCTTCTTATCTTCCATGCTAGCAGCCACACAGCTGACTGTGGATGGAGGAAAATCACAACCATACTGACAAGTATCACTTACACTCCTGATCACTAAACTCATAAAAAAGTAATGCTGTTAGGCAATCATACACTGTTGCCCTAGTCCACTCACTCACCTGGATCCTTACATCATACTTTTTCATCTCTCATCAAACCTCAACATCTTTCCAAATTCTTACTCTCAGATGACCTTCTTTCTACTTCACCGAGAAAACTGAAACCATGAAAAGAAGGCTTCTACACACCTCCACCACCACATATACCTACCCACCTGCTTCTGTACAAATCCACTGTACCTAATCTCCTGTCCAAGCTCTTAGCTAGGGCTAACCCTGTGACCTGTGTGCACCCACCTTCTCTCAACTCCTCAAGGATGTTGCTGCAACAATTCTCCCTCTATCTCCTGGATACTTTTTGGTCCCCACTGGATCATTCTCATTAGCATAAAAGCATGCTGCTATTCTCCCAACTAGAAAAATATCTTCATTGACCCTACTTCTCCTCTAGCTTATGCCCCCATTTCTCTTCTTCCTTTTATAGCAAAACTCCTTGAAAGAGTTTTCTGTAATACTCATGTTCTCCAATTTCTCTCCTTCCATTCTTCTTGAACCCACTCCTTAGAAACTGTCATTTTTCGTAGCATCAATGACCTCAATTCTCAGGCTTCATCTTCCTTGACCTATCATTACTCAATTTTCTTCATTTGGCTCTAGAACACCATACTTTCCTGGTTTTCCTCCCACTTTTTTGGCTAAGATTCTTAGTCTTTGGTGGTTCTTTCTCATCTCTCTTAACTTAAGTATTCAAGTGTCCCACAGCTTAATCTTTAAACCTCTTCTCTTTTCTACCCACACCTAATTTGGAAATTTAATCCAGTTTAATGACTTTAAATACAATCTTTAGGCTGATGAAATTTGTATTTCCAGTCTGGATCTCTCTCCTGGACTCCAGACTCATAAGTCCAACTTCTTACTTAGCTTCTCTACTTGTATTTCTAATAGGAATCTTCAACCTAAAATATCCAAGTCTATGCTTTAATATCCTTCCACCCCTAAAACCTGTTTCATTTGCAGCTTTCCCTTTTCAGAAAACGCCATGTCTTTTCTACAACTGCTCAGGTCAAAGCCTTGGAATCATCCTCTCGTTTTTTCACACCCCACATCCAATCCTGTATAGTCTTCCCCAGACATCATCATGACTCATGCCTCGCCTCCTTCCAGTCATTACTCAGATATCATCTACTGGAAATCCAATTTGAAATTGCATAAACACACACACACACACACACACACATACACTTCTTATCTCCTTTCTCTTCTTTACTTTTCTTCTTAGCACTTTTCTCTAGCTAACCTGCTATATATTTTATTTATTTGTCTTTTCTCCATTAGAATGCAAGCTACATAAAGATAGATATTTTAACCTATTTTGTTCACTAACTGTATCTCTAGTGTCTAGAAGAGTGCTTGGCTCACAGTGGAAGTTCAATAAATATTTGCTGACTTAATGAATGCACAAATGAACACACATGTAAAGGATGATGCATGGGAGGTCTATTAAAGCATGACTTTATCAGGTCTGTTTTTAAAGACCATAACCATGGAGGTAATGAGGAAGATAGGCTAGTGGACAAAGATTAGTGGCTGGAAAATAATTTAGAGGCTATTGGTAAAAAAAAAAAAAATTGCACCCTGAACTAAGGCAGTCGTGTTAGAAATAGAGAGAAGGAGATGAGCTGGACCAACTGGGGCAGGAATTAGGAAAGACAACAGGATGGTCAAAGTGTATATAGGGATGTTATTATGATTTAACCTGCCTCATACCAGAGATGGGGCAGAAGACTCTGGCTACACTCTTCTTGTCTCTGCCTGGCTCAAACTGGGCTCTGCTCTCAACTCTAATCTTATTTCTGGCTCTTTGATCAAGTTCTGCTTTGGATCCCTTCCTGTATGTATAACTTTGGGCAAGATACTTTCCCCTTCCTAACAGTACCTGCAATTATTTCCTAGAGCTGCTGTAACAAATTAGCACAAACTGGGTGGTTTAATGCAGAAACATATTCTCTCACAGCTCTGAAGGCTAGAAGTCTGAAATCAAGGTGTGGGCAAGGTCATGCTCTCTCTGAAGGTTCTCAGGAAGAGTCCTTCTTTGCCTCTTCCTGGGTTCTGGTGTTTACCAGCTATCCTTGGCATTCCTTCGCTTGCAGGTGCATGACCGTAATCTCTGCTTCTGTCTTCACATGATTTTCTCTCTGTGTCTGTGCCTTCACATGGCATCCTTATAAGGACACAGTCACTGGATTTAGGGGCTACTCTAATCCAGTATGACCGCATCTTAATTAATTACATCTGTGAAGAACCTAAATCTAAATAAGGTCATATTGTGAGGTTCCACATGGAGTTGAATTTTGGAGAGACACTACTATCTTCCAGAGAAAGGAGCTGGACATTTAGGGTAAACTATCATTATCAATTTGGGTTTTATAAATCACAATCTTCATCTTGGAATTTCCTGTAAGTTTGCAGACAAAAAAATTATTTGCTAACTCTTGCTTTCCCAAAGAAAGTGAAGGAGGGTTAGGATTCTCTGGGTGTGTTCTAGAGGCCTAATACACCAAAGTGATCAAAATAAGAGACTGTTCATATAAAGCCCTTGGCATATTACTTGGTATTCATACATTCCACAAATCTTTCTTGAGCACTTGCTATGTGACAGCCACTAAGGTAGATGCTGGGAACACAACGGAAAATGAGAGAGATGTGATTCCTGCCCTCACAGAGCTCAAAGCGTAGTGGTGGAGGCAGACCTTAAACATTCAGCAAAGATATAGGTGTAAGAGTAAATACAAATCCAAAAAGAAAAAAAAAATTAATTTCCCCTGGTATAAAAATGGTAAAGAGACTCTTCTCTCCTCCTTTTCTTTCAGAGCATTTCTTTAGAATACTTGTAATTGTGAATTCTTTCTTTGTCCCTTTTAAAAACCTAAGCCTCTTGCCAACTTTATAACCCAGGAATGTCTTTCTCAAGGACCTGGGAGCCATCTTTTTGAAATGGAATCATCAAGGAAGATAGTGTCAGAGAAAACCAGAGCCAGACAGAAATTAAAGTGGTGAAGGTAAATTTCATGCAGGAACTATTGTAATAGGGGAAGAGAGACATGAGTCTAGAGCTCCTTTCTGAATACAACAAGGACAAGTGGGGACTTACAGCCAAGGAGCAAGGTAAAGAGGGGTCAGTGGATTAAAAAAAAAATTGCCAAGAGGAAACATCAAGGATAAGGGGGTTTCTGGCTAAAAGAACTTGATAGAATTATTAAGGAAGGCAGGATGGTAAGGTATTGGGGGGAGGGGAAGTGTGGAGGGAGGAATTTGATCAGATAATCATGGTTGGGAGATTTTCCCCCAATTACAAATGAGAACTCGGGTTAGTGAATGTGCTGGCTGCCCCCTGACCTTCTATTTAATATGGCCTGTGTTTCTGGTCCTCCCCAACCTTTGCCTTTGCAGTATATATTTTTTTTTAACATTTTTATTGGAGTATAATTGTTTTATAATGCTGTGTTCATTCCTGCTATATAACAAAGTGAATCAGCTATATGTATACATATATCCCCATATCCCCTCCCTCTTGCATCTCCCTCCCACCCTCCCTATCCCACCCCTCTAGGTGGTCATAAAGCACAGAGCTGATCTCCCTGTGCTATGTAGCTGCTTCCCACTAGCTATCTATTTTACAGTTGGTAGTGTATATATGTCCATGCTACTCTCTCACTTCATCCCAGATTACCCTTCCCCGTCCCCGTGTCCTCAAGTCCATTCTGTATGTCACGTCCTCTTGTTTAAGGCCTAGTTATCATTTGAGAACATGTATGGGATGGGTTGTATCTGCTTGGCTATATAAAAGGGTTAGGTTTCTTTCTGTCTTCCATCTCTTCAGGGGATTGCCTGTGATATGAATCATATTCTGGTTTAATGTTTATTCAGTAATAAAACTGTTTTCCTTCTACTTTTGTGGAGAGGTTTTCTGGGTAGCCAGGAGATTTTGGTTTTACTTATATTTCCCCAAAAAGGGGAATGAGAATTCTCAAGCACTACTGGTGGGAGGGAAATCTGGGACAGCCATTCTAGAAAGTTATCAGATGATATCTAGTGAAGTATATGTTTGCCTTTTGCCCAATAATTTTATTACTGGCATATACCCCAGAGAAAATGTCCTTAAGAAAACAATTTCAAGGCTGTTCAATACTCTATTGTTTGTTGTAGTCAAAATAGGTGCCCATCACTAAGGGAACAAATGAAAGATAAAACATGGTAGATATATATTATGGAATAATGTGCATAATACAGAAACAATGAACTACATGAACATACAGAAACAAGGATAGATCCTAAAATAGCACTGAATGAAAGAGAATCAAAATACAATTTATAGCACAATAACTTCTTTTTTTCAAAGAAATTAACTTTTATTTGAAAGGAGACTACCCTTCCCCTCACTATTTCTAAGGACTCTATACAATAGCCTACTTAAACCATTTCCCCAATACCAAAATTTCTAACAGCAAAGCATACAACTGCTCTGAATAATAAGGCTTGTCCTTCACTGATTAAACTTCAAAAATTTCAACACAAAAATCAAACTTTACGTTTTTAAGTTTTAACAAATGTATTTTAAATACAACATGTTTTGTAGGAGTCCACAAGCTCTTCATCTCTAAAAAAAGACATAATTTTTAGGGTTCAAAAATTCCGTTCTTCAAAAGAAATGACCAAGTGTTTTCTTCTATAGCTTCAAACTTTCTACACTCAATTATTTGATTGCTCCATGCCACCCCAGACAAACCTGACATGACGGAACTACTTTATGTTACTAACTTCCCCAAAAGAAAGTTAAAAAAGGAGTTTGTAGTAAATGCAGCTCTCTAATACCATGTCTAATACAATATCTAACACAAAAGAAGCTTTAAAAAGATTTCTTTCTTCATTCGATTAGGCAGGAGTTAATTTTCTGTAAAAGCAACAAACAAACAAAAAACTATTTACAAAAGCACAACACTGGGGGTTCCTGTTTTACTCAAGATGTTTAACTACTCAAAATGACAACAATTACATCTTTAAGAATATAATAAAAGGGGTGAAAACAGCAATACAATTGACAAAGTGTAGATACTAAATAAATCAAAGATGTTTTTAAGGATTCTTTTTAAGGAGTAGGAAGGATTAGAAGCTTGGGGAAATCCAGAATTTAAAAAAAAAAGAGAAAGGGAAAAAAAAAGAAAGAAAAAGATGTTCTCAACAGCAACCACTCTGTTTATCAATAGCGTCTTGGGCTGTAGGAACGAGATCTTGATTGTGATTTGTATGGACTATAGTAAGGAGAAGGTGATCTTCTTCTGTACCGGTAATCATCATCTTCGTATCTGTCGTACCCACGATCATATCCTCTATCATAGTAAGAATCTCGACGTCTGCCACCTCCTCCAACTCCACCTCCACCTCCACCGCCTCCACCACCACTATGAGTTGGTCTGCCCATGTATATGCCTGGTGTAGGTGTGTGCGCTCTCTTGGTGATAGAATAATCTACACGAATTCTTCTACCATCCAGCTCCATTCCATTTGCCCTTTCCACAGCCTCCTTTGAGTCATCTATTCTCTCAAAATAAACAAAAGCAAATCCTTGTGATCGTCCAGTTCACTGGTCATAAACCACATTGACACCACTCAATGGTCCATATCGAGAAAATACTTCGCGAAGATTTCTCTCTGTTGCGTACAAACTGAGGCCAAACACTCCTAGACAAGTGTTGGGATCTGGATTTGCCCTGCTGCCTGTATGTCTTCTCTGGTTAGACATTCGAGAATGACTTCGGCTCCTGCAACGCCGGTATTCTGGTGTATAGGACCTACTTCGAGATCGTCTCCTATGAGAGTGACAATGGGATCTGGATCGAGTGTAACGTCTATGAGAATGCCTCCTTGACCTCGAACTGGATTTTAATCTTGATTGAGAATGGGATTCAGAGTGTTTGGAAACTCTTGATGGACTACGAGATCCTGACCTGCTCTCTGATTTTACATGAGCAGGAGTTCCCGTTGGAGATTTTGACTGAGAGCGAGGCTCTCTGCCCTCGAAGTTGTTCTCCTCTACATCACTCATGTCGGCCAGGCACTCCCCAGAACTAAATAAGAGACAGGTCTTGGCTTGAGGGCTGATAGCCTAATCAACCAGCTGACTGGACCGTGGGGAGGAGGAAAGAGTCGGCAACAATAGCCGCTCCACTCCACTCCCACTCAGTCGCAGGTTCCGGCAAAAATTCACAATAACTTTTTATAAATAAAAAATACAGACACACAAAACAGTACTGCCTGTTTTTCAAAGATAGATGCACGACTCAAGGTTTATAAGAAACGTCAAATGTATGCCTATTATTGGGATGGGGCGGGACTGGATATAAAATAAAACAAGGGCCTTATATAGACAAATGACGATAATGTGCTGTGATCTGAGGAATACAATCAACTTTCTGAGCCTCAGGTATAATAAATAAATAAAAGACACAAAAGAAAGGAGGTAGAGGAAAGAATTCTCCCACACAAAGAACTGGTCAGCTCTCTAGCAAATTAAGACTACCATCCCTTCTTAAATTCACTACCCTTCAATTTGCTACCATAAAGCTAAATACAAATAGAATTAGGAAGGTAAAATAAGGAGGTTATGTTGTCTGAAGTGGAGTATCTTTTTACAATTCCGTTCTGGCTGCCTTTTAAGAAAAGCTTGTGCATTAACTATATGTCAACAAATCATGGACAAAGATTATTTAACATTTTTAGATGGACTCATTAGAAATAGCATTCTGTTGGTCTAATTAAAGTTTTATTTCAGGATAATTCCTACCTTTTAATTGAATAATATATATTCATTGCCAGACATGAGTAATAAGAGGGCCCCTGCTGATGACTTTATATGCACCACAAAATTATCTCTTCCGCTGCCAAAGTAAACCCTAAGTTGTGCTGCCTTCATGTTTTCATGATATATCAAATTTAAACATGTGACAGCAAATTTTCACAGATAATCTAATAAAATCATTAACTGGAAAGTACTCATTTGCATAAGGATCAAATGTCAACAAGAATATAAAAATTAAATTAGCATTTGAAATCTCCAGACTTTTGGTTCTCTGGAATTAAACTTGAAGACATTACAAAGCCAAATTGTAATTAGATGTCTCCACTGTTGTCTACCAATAAGAATAGGGCTTTGGGGAAAATCAATTTAACCATCTATTCAAAAGATTTCAATAAAGAAAGATTTTCTTATTTAGATCTATAGTTACCTCTATTTTGTTTAAGTAATTCCTCTTTAATTCAGATGGTAACATGGTAAGTGTGCCATAATCAGTGGTAAGATAGCTTCCCAATTGTTTTCAGGTTCAAGATACCTTTATCCATAAATAAAGTAGATTTAAATTTATATGTTTTGGTCTTTGTCTAGGAGTATGAACAGACTGATGAATGAAGTCTTATTTCACTTAGAATGTTTTACTTTGTTTGACTTTTAGTGGCTTCTACTTCTATTGTTTCTGGTACAGACACATAAAACCATATCATAAAGAAGCTTTAAAATAAGAAAAGGAGATTAACAAGAATGGTCACTGATTCTGTATGCTTTCTCTGGTTTTAACTGTAATCACCTTTTGCTCCAAATACCATCTAGAACACGCTAACAGGCAATTCTTCCTTTAAGAATTACTAGGACAAGGGCTTTAGTTTGGCAACTCACCAATGGTTATCAGTCTACAGCTATACAGGAACGCTGACTCAGTTGTTGACCAAATCCTTGAGCTTTACCTAGAAATAACATTCTTAAAATTACTCATTTATATAATATAACGAAAACTGTGTTAGCTTTCTCCTAGTCCTTTACTGGTTAGGAAAGTCACAATAAAAATTTCTAACAATATCAAAGTAGATAATCTCTATACTTTTATGCAAGAGTTGCGTCTCCCAAAATGAGAAGCTTAATGTAGATAATTCACCTAAGTGATTTCTGATCCAATTCCTTAATTTAATTTAAAAGTTTAAATTTCTAAACTATTGTTATCTAGCTTTTACACTCTAAGATGAAAATTTACCCAGTTCATCTTGTTCAACTAGATTTTCAGAGAAGTTAATACTAAAAATACAAATATGAATCAGATTTTTCTGGTCCTTTTTTAAAACCCTTAAACCATAAATATTTTAATTAATTTTTAACTAATTAATGACAGAAACTGAAATTTCTGTGAAATAAAAAAATGTACAGGTAAAATTATTTTTTATTTTTATATGTTTATGTATGTTTATAAACAGTCAATATTACAGATAAAATATTTGAAATGAAAATGTATTTAAAAATCTGCACTCATATTTTTCATGAGAAAGCAGTTTTAAACTATAGTCTATTGAATGAGGCAGCCATCTGGTGACGGGAAAGAGTACTACAGACACTATTTTGCATGAACTGAACGTCATAAATATTCTACACAAATCAACTTAACCTCAAAAAATATAGTAGTGCTCTCCAACAGAAATATAATAGAAATCACATATGTAATTTAAATTTTCCTAATAGCCGCTTTTAAAAAGTAAAAAGAAACAGTAATTTTAATTAGGAATTTTTATTTAAACCAATATATCAAAACACATTATCATTTCAACATGTAATCAATATGTTTTTTTCATGCTAGGTCTTCAAAATACCATGTGTGTTTCACAGCACAACTCAATTCGGACTAGCCACATTTCACGTGGCTGTGGCTAGTGGTTGCCATGTGGGACAGCGCAGATCTAGAAAATGAAACGAGACCTACAGTTACTTTGATTTGCCTAAGTTCATTCATTTCTCAGCCCCTTTGCCCACTCTTTTAAAAGTTCTTTCCTTTCCCTCTTTAAATTTTATCTTGTAAAATTTTTTGGCCTCCTGTACACTTTGGAATACTTAAACGGCCCTCAAAAGCCTGTCGACGGACGACAAGAAGACCCTTGGAGGTCCTATGTCTTCTCTGAAGGGCACCAGGGCGTTACGTAGGCCTGCGCTGTCCTTCCACTCGGCTCGCTCTGCGCTCAGCGGCTTCGGGCTGCAGTCAGCTACACTCCTGGAGGGTGGTGGTAGCGGGTCAAAGGACCAAGGGCGCGCGGGGGGCATCAGGGCCTGTTCCGGCCGTCTGGCCGCCTTGACATCACAGCGTCGTGTCTTTGGGGTTCAAGTCCAGCGAGGCTCCGGGCTTCCAATGAAGGTCAAAGATTTTCAGTAGGAAAGAGCCGAGACTGGAAGAGGAAACGGCTAGATCCCCGCCATAAGTCGTCGCTTCCCGTCCGGGCCTCTGATCCGGCGAAGGTGGGTGAAAAGCTACCTGCAGGGATCAAATGACCCGCAGTTCGGGAAGCTCCCCACCCTTTCCCAGGATCACCAGCAGGGTCTTCCGGGTGGACCCCGACCTCTGCTGATTGGTTGGAGCTTGCCACCACGTGATCCAGAACGAGTCGGCCACCGCTTTCCCCGCCCCTTTCCCCCCCTCCCCACCCAGAGGTCGCAGGAGGCGGAGGGCGGGTTTCCTAGGCAACCGCAGCGGGGTAGTGTGTACACACCAGGCCCCACGGTAGAGAGGGTGTAGTGCCTGCTGCTGCAAGACAGGGATTAAGAAGTGGGAGTGGACTCTGTTCTGTCTCGGATTGCCCCGGAATCCATCCTCTCTCTGGGATAAGGTGAGTGACTATCCCCTGGTGGCCTTTGGGAGTACCTCACCTGTAGGCAGGCCCCAGGAGTCTCTGCTCCCCTATCTCTCTCTGGCCACGCTGGGAGGAAGACAAGAGAGAAGCAACGCTGAGGTCAAAAGACCCCTGTAACGGTGCAGTGGCGATGATGATAATGAGAGACAGTGACATGACTTTATCTGAGGCCATCATGGTTGCCAGAGCAAAGCTGAAGAGGAGGAGGAGGAGGAGAGGGAGGGTGGCCCACAGCCACCTGTGCAGCCTTTACTGAGGGAACGAAGTGCTCCTTGACACGCTTGATACTGCTCACCTAGAGCTGGAAGGGCGTTTTTTGGCCCATCAGTAATAATGGATGGATTCTGATCCATTTGTACCCAAGGGAGGAAACTACTTGACCATACAGGGCTTCTAGTTTGTAGAAAAGAAATTTGATTTTCTCACAATGACACCCTCCCCAGCTCTCATGGCAGACAGAAACATTGCCCTTTGTACTCTAATTATTGTTCTACTCTGATTGGTCATGTACAGAAAGTATTTAAGTTATACCATATAGGACCCTGTGGCATGACAATTAATTCAAACCATTTAACAAATTTTAATCAAACACCACACATGTGTCAGGCACTGTGGTAGGTTCTTTGTCCCTGCCTTCAGTGAACATGTAACCTGTCAAGGAGGAAAGACCTGGAAGCATCACAATACAGTGGAACAGATGTTGTATATAGGGCATATGCTGGCTTTAATTGGAGTCACGAGGAAAAGAATGATTATAATACTATCAGAGAGAATTAACGTCTTCACAGAGAAGACCCTTGATTTAAATCTTTAAGGGTATATGGAGTATGCCGTAAAGTCAAGGGACAGTTAGGGAGGGGAAACAGCATGTGCCAAAGAACAGAAATACCCCATGCCATTCAGAGAACTATAGTTGTGGCCAGAGCCTGGGTTGTTCCTGGGAGTTTGTGGTTGATGAGCTTGAGAGGTAGACAGGAGTTAGAGTTTGGAGACCATGAATACCTTCCAAGAGGAGCAGCGTGAGTGGATTTCCCTTTCAGGAGGTTGCTGTCACGGTAGAATAGAGGATCGATTGGCAGGAAGTGGGACTATAGGGAAAGCATTGGTTAAGTTGAAGTGATGAGAGCCTGAATCAAAGCAGAGGCAATTGGATAGAGGGGAGGAAAAAAACAACAACAACATGATAGACATTTAAGAGGTACATGCAGAAAGATTTAATGAGTGAGCAAAAGTGGGGGAAAGAATAAAAGAGTGGTTGAGCATAAGTTCCAGGCTTCTGACTTGGATGATTAAAAGAATGGTGTCACTTACCAAAAGAAAACATGCATTAGGAGAAGCAGGCTGGCTGGAAAATATAGAGTTCAGTTTTGAACATACTGAGTTTGAGACACATTCAGGTGGAGCTTTCCATGTGTGTAGTTGGGTGTTGCACAGAAAAGAGGAAGATAAAAATCAGTAATTCTTCACCAAGAAGGAAACTATTAATCAGAAAATTAAGTTTTACATAACAAATAGAGAGAAGCCAAGGAGAAAAAGTCACACCAAAGAAGAAAAAGAGCCATCAGCATCATCAGATTCGATGACATGATCAAATTGAGAGCTGAAACATGTCTAGTGTCTTTGGCAATTAGATTATTGTTGACCTGGAAAAAGAAACTGCAGTGGCCTGAGGTGTCCTTACTGAGACTGCAGTAAACTGAGAACTGAATACAGGTACTGAAGTATTGCTAACGACTACATATCTTTTGTAATGTTTCCTAATGCTATAATATGGTACTAATGACTTATATCTAAAAGTTTTCCTGTAAAGGGATCTAAAATCAGCTGTTCATTGAATACAGGATGGGAGAGCTTTTTTTTTTTTAAAGATAGTAATGACCTAACCTTCATATATGGAGAGAAAAGAGACCCTAGAGAAAGAAAGAGGGGAATAAATGAAAAGAAGGAAAATTTGACAGACCAAAGTTCTGAAAGAGACTGAAGAGGATGGGATGAGTACACAGGAAAAGGGATTCATTTTGGGCAAGAGAAAGAATACTTTTACTAAGACAGGAATCAGAAAGTGAAAGAAATACAGTTGACCCTTGAACTGATTAACTGGGGGTTAATCCATGTATAACTTATAGTTGCCCTCTTATCCTTCGTTCCTCCTTATCCTCGGATTCAATAAGGCATGGACCATGTAGTATTGCAGTGTTTACTGTGGAAAAATATCTGCATATAAGTGGGTCTGTGCAGTTCAAACCTGCATTGTTCAAGAGTCAACTGTATATTTTAAGAGGTATGGGAATTTAAGGAGTGATGGTGTCACTGTTCTCTGTGAAAATGGGGACAAGATCATCTGCTGAGAGAGAGAGGACTTGAGAAGAGTGGTAAAAGTTTAGAATATTCCAGACGTTGTGAATCCCAGATCTGTATCTCTAGTCCTACTCCCTAGGAGAGGAAGTTGAAGAGGAAAATATAAAATGTCTTTTGTTGGATTCAACTCAAGTTAGAGACCATACATTTGCAGTGATTTCAACTCACATGACCAACCGGCCATGTGAAATCTTCCAGCAGCACTCCAAAGCAGAGAGCAGAGGTGACTAGATCAACCCAAGGTTTGAGATTGGAAGCGTGAAAGCTATAGAAGCTCCTGGTGGCTCCTGGCTCCCTGGAGAAACTAGAGAAGATCTGTAGTTTCTTAGATGGGCAGGCCCTGAAAAGAGCTTTCCCAAGGCGCAGAAGAGTGGGTACAAGCTGGGCATCAGGACACTCACCTCTTGATGGAATCAGAAACTGGAAGCCTTGGGACCACTTGTAATTGGAGAAAACATACAAGACTTGTAAATACCAGGAAGGCCCATAATTATGCATAATTAACTATGCACAATCACATAATTCAGATGTAGTCATGCAAATTATAGAATTTGGGGGTTTTAAGTTAAATTTTGTTTTGCTAATTAACTACTGAATTACAACAAGGTTTTTCCTAAGTGAGGGCATTGGTGAAGGGAAGATAAGGTGAAGTGAAAGAAAAGGTTGGTACCCCAAATATGCATAGTAGTCTTCTTGAATAAATGGAGAGTTATATCTTGTTCTAGAGGAAGACTCAATACTGTAAAGATGGAAGTTCACCCTAAATTAATCTTTACAATCGAATCTCAGTCAAAATCCCAAGTGAATTTTTAAAAACTAAATGCAAAATAATCATAAATCTTATTTGGAAAAATAAATATGAAAGAATAACTGGAAATTTCCAAAAAAGAAAATGAGATAGAAATTTACAACATGAATCACAGTAATTAATACAGGATAATACTGTAGGAATAGATAGAGCTAAGGGAAAGCAGATTAGAAAGTCCAAAATTAGGCTCAAGTATACGTGATAATTTAGTGAATAACAAAGGGAGCAGTTAATTTCTTCTGTAATAGGTATCTTGGACCTGGACTAGAAAACTTGGATGGCTGTTTGTTGACTTTGGGGGTGTTAAAGGCAGGTTTTATCCCTCGTGTGGTGGTGGGCAGACAGACTTTTCCTTCGGTGCTCACAGACATTAAACCAGAATGTAGGGGCTTCTCTTCTGATAAGAAGAGGTGCTACAAAGCCCTCCTTTACTTGGGGTGCCATCCAAGTAAACCTAAGGAGGGAAGACTGTGGCCTGCATCTCTGTATGGGCCTCTGATGGAATATCTAAATTCCTTCAGGTTGTTCCTTGCTACGTGCTCCCTTGCCTGGCCACTCCTATGCTGTAATATCTGGGGGTTGTCCAAGAATGGGGTAAAGAGACAGTTGCCAATTGGAAGCAGGGAAGGAATGATCAATATTACTTTTAATATAGATCCATCATCTAATCACTGCTCACCATCCTCACTACTACCACCCTATTCCAGCTGCCATCCTCTCTCACGTTATTACAACTGCCCCTTGACTGATCTCCTTGCTTCTCCCCTCAACCCCTACAGTCCATTTTCAACAGAATAGCTAGGGCGATCCTTTCTGAAACCTAAGACAGCTTGTGTTATTCTTTCATTCAAAATCCTCATACAGCTTTCCATCTTACTCATAATGAAATCCAAAATCCTCATAAAAGCCTATAGGATAGCACATGATCTGACCCCACAGAACTTCTCTGACCCCACATCCTACCGGTCTCCATCTCCCTCACTGTGCTCTAGCTACATCATCTCACTTGCTATTCTACAAACATGTCAAGTTTGTAGAAAGCATTTGCTTTTCCCCATGCTTTGATGCTTTTCCCCAAGATTCCTCATAGCCTGTACTGCCTCATTTTCCACAGTTCTTTGCCCAGATTCCACATTATCAAAGAGGTCTTCTCTTTTCTCCCATATCTATTATTCTCTAACTGGTAGATATCAGTCCTCAATGCATAAATGAATGAATGAGTGAATGAACAGAGATTCCATGTATGAGGATAACTTGATGGGTGTACTTTTCTTTGTGGTGCTAGCTGGGATCCCTTCCTCAGCATAGTGGAGCAATGTCCCCAGTTTACAAAGCCTGACTACAAATATAGGCTGTGCACAACCATGATACAGATCTCAAAATCCTTTGATTTGGACTCTTTGGATGGCCCACAGCCACTTTCTTCCCAATCACTGCTGCTCTGAGTTTGGGGATTTTTTTTTTTTTTTTTTTTTTGCAGTATGCGGGCCTCTCACTGTTGTGGCCTCTCCCGTTGCAGAGCACAGGCTCCGGACGCGCAGGCTCAGCGGCCATGGCTCATGGGCCCAGCCGCTCCGCGGCATGTGGGATCTTCCCGGACCGGGGCATGAACCCGTGTCCCCTGCATCGGCAGGCAGACTCTCAACCACTGCGCTACCAGGGAAGCCCTGGGGAATTTTTAAGGATAGTTTTGTAAAATTTCTTCCTCTGGTACCTTGAATTTTGGGCTGGTCTGTACTGATGGGCTTTTTCTCTCAGTCTGATGCCATCTGCTTTATCTTTATTCAAAAGACCTTTCTCAATATCTCTGGCCATCAGTGCTCTTTTGCTAGCACTGCCACACATTCCTTTCTTACTTTCCTAGTTCCATAGTCATTCCAGCGAGATTTGAGCAGGGAAGATAGGTAAATACATGGCCTCAAGTCACCATCTTTTTTTTCTTAAAGTTTTAATTTACATGTACACCTGTACATGTATAAAATTTTGCATAAATGATTAAAAGTGAGCATATAAATACTTTAAAAAATAAACATTTACGTAAAATTTCATAACATGTATGCAGAAACCACACAAATCTTAGGTATCTAATTTTATTCTCTCGAAGTAAATGCATTCCTTTAGCACCTAGATCAAAAAATTTATCTTCATCAGCACTCCAGAACCTATCTTTTGCCTCCTCCTAGTCAATCAGCCCTGGAAGGTAATGACTATCTTGACTTCTAATACCATAGATTAGTTTCCAGATTTTATATGAATGGAGTCATGCAGTATGTACTCATTGTGTTTGTGTCTTCCTTTGTTCAATATTGTGTTTGTGAGAATCATCCATGTTATGCACCAATAGTTTCTTTCTCATTCTACTCCTAGGTATAAACCCCAAAGAAAACTGTACCTATGTCCTGCATAATAAAAATGTCCAGGGAAACACTATTCAGCTCCAAACTGGAGACAGTCCAAATGTCTACTAACAGTAGAATGAATAAGTAAATGGTTATATATTCATATTATACAATACTAAACATGCTTTTTTAAAGTGTAGGGGTTTTTTTTCTTTTTACCTAGATCCATCTCCATCCAACCTCTCATGCCTATTATAACCACACAAGCTTTCACCTATATCCAAGGTAACTCATGTTAACAACTTAGTATGTATCTTTACATATTTTCTCCTTATGTATGCATAATCATAAACACACATACATATCTCTATTCTATATCTATACACACATGTATGGACACACATATCTGTGGAGGAGTTATTGTAAAAGGTAGAATCACAATAAACAAATAAATACAGTTTCTACATCTTGCTTTGTCATGTCTTCATATTAAAACCAGGATTCCTATATTTTTTAAATAGTATATGTCTGGAATAATATAATGAATATATTAAAAATTATGAAAAATTAGGTTAAATTTTATTGAAGCTACTTAGGTATTTAGTAGTTCATACCATCTAAAATGAGGAAGTTGACTAATTCATTTTAATAAACATTTATTACCATGCCTATGGTATGTCACTAAGCCCTGAAGATTCTTTTCTTTGCTAACTATACTTAGAGAACTGTATTCAGTTTGGAACACCATAGTATAATAGGATGAATGAACTGGAACTGATTCAAGGGAGAAAACCAGGGCTCTTTCTAGTGAGAGAACTAAAAGACATGAACTGAGGGCAAGGTGAAGGTATAGATGAGAGATGACTATGCTCTTCAAGTATTAAAGGGTCATAGTGTGAAAGAAAAATTATGCTTGTTTTATTTGAACCCAGGAGGTAAAATGACAGTGAATGGGGAGGAGTTATGGAGAGAGAGAATTAAATTCAGAATAAAAAATAACTGTCTAAGAGAAAACTTCAGAGATGGAATGGACTTTCTTGGGGTCCAGACATACTTGGTAATGTACTGTTGGAAAATGTCAAGCCACGGGTGAGTAATTCCACCTAAGTAACTTTAAGGTTCCTTTAAATGATACGGCATGACTCTAGTACTTATTTCAACTTTTTCTTTTCCTTAACAGATACATTATTATAACCTTTATTTTTAATGGAAGATGATTGAATGTGAAAACCTAAACCAAGAAGACATAATTAAAGAACTGGTGAGTCAAAGCCAGGTTTCTTTTCAACTACATTTGTAAGAATATTAAATGGAACATTTCTACACTCCTTTCTGGAGCTTATCTAGAGATTTCTTCTACACCATGATCTTTGGAAGTAGAGAAAAATCATATATATGACACAACTTTTCTTCTTGTGAGTGAAAAATGACATCAGTGAAACTGACAGTTTATAATTTCTAATAGCAAAAATAATTTTTTATTATCTTAAACAGGTAATAATCCAATTTCTTTTTTGAAAACAGTGTTTATGCAATGGTTTATCTTATGAAATGATTGGACAAGAAGGATCAGATACTTCAAAACTGGAAATGTTTTTCTCAGGGTATCCTCGTATAGTCGGATTATCATTATTTCCTAATTTAACAAGTCTCACAATTGTTGCTCAAGATATAAAAGAAATTTCAGGACTAGAAACTTGTTTATGGCTTAAAGAACTTTGGATTGCCGAATGCTGCATAGAGGTAAGTCTAAACATAACCTCACATGAGGTTATGCTAAGTTCTTTGGCTTTGGAAAAATAATTCATTGAAGTATATTTTTGAGGCATGGATCAAAACAGATACATTCACACATGATGAATTGCAATTAAACCCTTTGCCCAGTAAAACAAAACAAAACAAAAACAGATAAATGGACAAAATATAAAAATAGATTTATACAAAGGAGAAAATAGAAATAAAGAGCCAAAATATAGACACATTCTACTTTTTAGTAATCAAATCAGATCAAATAATACCCAGTACTGCTTTGTAGTGAAATTGGTTTACTTTGACCCTATTGGTTGTGTGAAAATTATAACATCTATATTGAAAAGCAATATTGCAAAATGTATGTGGTTATGATTATAACCATATAAAAATAGGTATCAAGTTGATTTAAAAAGAATATGAAAATTGAAAATAGTATTTAGATGGAGGGATTGTATGATTTTTTATATTTTAGTTCATTTTGCTGGGTGTTGATTTTGCAATCTATTCTGAAAATGTGATTTTTAAGGAAAATGTACTTAAAATCTACTTTATTGAAGCATTAATAGAAAAACACAAGTTAACACTATTCAGGCTCCTCTTTTTTTTTAACAGAAAATTGAAGGTGTTCAAGAATGTAGAAATTTAGAAAAACTGTACTTATATTTTAATAAAATTTCTAAAATAGAAAATTTAGAGAAATTATCCAGATTGAAGGTTCTTTGGCTGAACCACAATGCAATTAAAAATATTGAGGTAAGATAATTTCAGTGATTTATATTTAAAGTCAACTCCTGTAGAGTTTAACCACAATGTCCAAGAAATATTCATGACTAGCTTAATTAGTTAAGAAGAACTAATGTGTATGTAGCATATTGTAACATATAGAGAAGTTCGTATGCATCATTTTCTTTACTCCTCCCACCATGTCTGGGAGGTAAGGTGTTATTTCTTCTCTGAAGATTAAAAAAAAAAAAGGAGGTTTAGAGAAGTTTTGTATATAACTTGCCTAAGATTTTAAACACACTCTGTGTGATGTGTTCTTTTTGCTACTCCTCCTCTTTTCCTCTCTACTTCCCTCCCTGTTCCCTTCTCCTTCAAAAATTCTTTCCAGGTTCCAGAGAGCAAAGTAGACTTCACTGAGGCACCCACTTACTTCTAAGCTTGTAAAGTAAACAGCACCTGGTGCTTGAAACACTTGGAGAACTAACCAGATTGTTTAGATGATTTATAAACATAGATTTTAATGATTTCTTCTAAATTATATATTGTCTAAAATTTTAGGGCTTGCAAACTTTGAAGAATTTAAGTGATCTCAACCTTGCTGGAAATCTAATAAGCAGCATTGGTATGTACAGTTTCATTTGGAATATGAGATAATGTTACAATAATTTTTTGTCAATATGAAAAGTACAGTCTTATAGTATCTTTGAAAAGCATTTCTAAATCTATAATTACAGGATGTGAAAATACTACCCATTGGTCAGTGGTTATTAATTATACAACGTTACTGTTAGTCTCATTTATATGCAAGAAAAGCTGGTCACATACAACTCAGAAATATGACAAGATATGAACAGGAGGTAAAATGAGAAATTTAACTTTTTTCTCATCTTGTTTTTCTTAATTAAAGGTCGATGTCTTGATCCCAATGAACAACTAGAAAGATTAAACCTTTCTGGTAACCAAATATGTTCTTTCAAGGTATGTTTAAGTGGAATAATTTATTTTATTCATCAACCTGTATCATGAACCATCTTTTTGCAGAAAATGGACTAAATAGTCCCCACTTAAAGAGTAATTTGTTTTGGACTACCCAATACTCCCAGAAATTTGAGAGTCACCTGATTAAATTGGCCCTAATGATCTGACACTATTAAAACCAAACAAATAACTATTTACTTGGCTCTTAGGATACCACTTTCTCTTAGTTTTTCTCCCATCTTTCTGGCTACACCTCTTTGGTTTTCTGGTTTTTCATCCTCTCCTAGCATCTAAAAAATGGGTTGCCCCAAGTTAGTCCAAGATCTTTTCTCATTTCTATCTGCATTCATTCTCTAATCTAATCATCTTATAACTTTAAATACCTTTATCCACTTATTACTCCTAAATTGGTATCTCTACTTTCCCTAATAACTACTCCAAATGATAGACATCTCCTATCCTAACTCAAACCGATTTCCCCTCTACCGAACCTTCGTCTCCTGCAGCCTTCTCCATTTCTCTAAATGTCATCTCAATTCTTCTAATAACTTAAGCCAAAGTCCTTGAGTCATTTTTGACTCCTCTTATTCATTCATACCTCATATCCAGTCCATCAGCAAATTCTGTTGGCTCTATCTACCTTCAGAATATATCCAAAGTCTGACCATTTTTTACCACCTGCATCACTATCAACCTGGTTGAAGACACCATCATCTCTTTCCTGCATCATTGGAAAAAAAAAAAAAGCCTCCTAACAGTTCTCCCTGTGTTTACCCTTTCACTGCACTCAGTCTGTTCTCCACATAGAAGCCCACTCCTTTAAAAAATATGTCAGATCAAATCATTTCTGCTCAAAACCCTCCCTTGGCTTCTCATCTCTTTCAGAGTAAAAGTCAGTTCTTACAATGGCCCACCAGACTCTATATAATCTAGTCTCCCCACTGTCTCTCTGACCACAGCTTCTACCACTCTCCCCTTTGTTTTCATCATTCTAGCCACTCTGGTCTCCTCACTGTTCCTTAAATATATCTAGGACACATTCACCTTAGGGCCTTTGCACTTGCTGGAGTATTCTTCCCCCGTATATCTTCATGGCTCATCTCATTTCTTTCTGGATGTTATTCAAATGTTATGTTCTTAGTGACACCTTTCCTGCCTAATTTAAGTAAAATAGCAATGACCCCTACTACCTTCCTTAACTGGAAGCATTCCATTACTTTTTCCCTGTTTTATTTTTCCTATTGGCACTTACCCACAACCCTTACTAGAATACAAGCTTCATGAGTACAGGAATTTGGCTTGTTTTGTTCGCTGCTATATCCACAATACTTAAAACAGTACTTGACTTGTAATGAATCTCAATAACCATTTGTCAAGCACATACATGAGAGAGAAAAAACAAATAAGAAGACAATGTTTATGGTATATAACGTGGGTGAAAGCATATGGCATTCATAATTTTGACAGTGTCAGACTGAAGGTACATTTTCAAACACTTCCTCTAGACAATAAGTGAGCAAATTAGCCATAGAAATAATTTTGAATTGATCAATATTAAAGTAGACATTCTTTTACTCAGAGAAGAATATAAGACACCAAAAATCTATAGAATGAGGCAGAATGTTATAAACACCTTAAAAAGAAATTTCAATAAAATTTAATTTTATTGGTCAAATTCAAGAGGAAATATCTGATGTGAACATTGAAGGGTTGACAGAATTTCAACAAGCATTGTAGGGAGGATTTTCTACAACGCAGTGGGAAGTAGGCATTCCAAGGATGAGAAGAACAATATGCAAAAAGGTGTGGAGGTAAGAAATCAATGTTATTTGAGTAACATCAGCAGCAGAGATCAGAGGGAGCTGTGAAAGATAAATTCAGAATGCTGTGGCAGGTAATGTTTAAGCTAACAAATGAGACATAAGCAGGAGTTACCTAGGGAAAGAGCATTCCAAGCAAAGGTGTGAAGGACCTAAGTGGTGGAAAGAGTGTGGCAAATATAGAAAACTAGAAATCCTCTGTGCCTGGAACGGAATGAGGGAGAGAATCATGAGTTGAGGCTGAAGAAGGTAAGTGCAGAAGGCTGGGAGGATAAGGTATCACCCTGCCAAGAAGCCATATGGAAGTTTATCTCACCCTGGCCAGCCATGGCAGCCTTGTGGTAAAGAGCAGAGGCTGCACAGGCAGAAAAATCTGTCACTTCTAGCCCTACCACAAACTAAAGGCAGCATAATACAACGGTAACATGAAGTTGAAGTGAAATAATAATATAAAGCTCCTAGAATAATGGCTAAACACAGTAAGCACTCAGTAGATATGCTATTTTATTATTATTACTATCACTTTAATTATGTTAACCTATTTCAATCTCCTCATCAAAAGAATGGGGATAAAAATAGGATTACTGTGAAGATTCATTGTATGGCATAAAATTAAAAAAGCTCTCTATAATAATTATGGCTTCTTCTCATAAAAACATTGAACATGACCCAGAGCAACCTTTATTATCCACATATTAGGAATATTCCTGAAATATTATTATTCTGAATTTTTATGTCTAACCTTTCCAGTCACCCTAAAAAGATACTATCCTGATGAAAGTGAGATGTGCTTTCATAGACTCCAGCATCATCTAACTTCTGAGTGTAGGTGGAGGATTCCTGCGTAAGACTTCAATGTTCACACCCGCCATAGCCCAGACTGATGGTCAAATGCAACACAGCCACCCAGAAATCAAACAGTATCTTTACTCTTCAGCATAGTCAATGGTTTACCTTCCTTGCCCTGCAGAATTTGACCAAATAATTCTCTGCACAACTCTATTCAGAAATCTCCTTTTTAGAGTCACCCTGATTAGTTAGTCCCACTCATGCCATGGGCCTAGCCATAGCCTTAGGTCCAGCCAGTTAGCCAAGTTCTCACTTGTCCAGAGAGAGTTTGGACACACATTATCCACCTCACCCTGTCTTACTCTTAATTCTAGCAGCCTGATTTCACTACTTGCTTCCCGATTCCATTTGTATTGATACTTTATCTTCTAAATTAGTGCCTCCTGGTCCTTGCTTTGGATTTCCTTTAATTCTGATTCTGAGTCTCTTAACTAGCATTGCATTCATTTAAGTCCAACTCTACCATAGTACCTTCCTATCCCAGGCACCACCCTAGTAATACTATTATTGAGAAAGATGTGAGGGTGTCTTAGAGGTTGATAGAAAGTAATAAGCATTCAATTCAATTCACATTATTTAGTGCCTGCTGTGTTCTAAATGCTGAGTGCTGGGAATGCAGTGTTAACAGGAAACAAACCCTGTTCTCAAAGAGTTTATCTCAGGAATTGGCAAACTTTCTCTATAAAAGGCCAGAAAGAAAATATTTCAGGCTTTGTGGACCATATATGGCCTCTGTCACACATTCTTCTTTATTTTTTCCCAACACTTTAAAAATGCAATCAACATTCTTAGCTTGTGGACTGAGGGCCAAAGCACATACAGACCCTTGGCTTATAGACTTGTGGATAATTGACAATAGGGTGTGATAAATTCTATAACAAAGGTAAGCCCAGTGGCTAAGAGAGTTCGTAGGAGGAGCATCTACCCCAAGCCTGGGGGATGAAACAAGGCTCTCAAAGAAGATGATACCTCGGTTGAGTCTTGACAGATTAAAAGGTAAAATTGGGGTGAAGTTCAGTCCATTCAAAGGCAGAAGCATGAGTGAATGTCTAAAGGGTCTGGGACATTCTGAAAGTTGTTCAGTATGGCTAAAACATAAAATGTCAGGGTTTAAATAGAAGAGACAAGACTGAAGAGTTAAGCAAGGGCCAGATGCCAAATAAAGGAAGGTGTAAACAGTGACTTGAACTTCAAGATAAAAGATGCTAAGGAATCACATTGGTTTGGAAGTGCATGGTCAACCCCTACCCCTCCAGAGACTGTGAGGAAAATGAGGTCCTCAGGAGAAAGCTAGCTTTCAGTTGCCCTTAATAGGCAGAAAGGGCATTTATAGAAACAAACAACAACAAAAACCTCAAACCAAAAAAACCTAAAAATCAGAAGTTCAGTGTTAATTATATTAAAACATAGGTGCCATAGCCTTTGGTGAGAAGAGCAGGCCTGGAGGCTGAGGAAAACAGCGAGCTGTGTTCCTGGGTGGTTGTTGTGGGGAGTATGGTGAAGGACGTAGGAGACCTACATCCTTGTTTCTCCTGGGGCACGTGTTAGCAAAGGGGCTGTGCAGAGAGGGAATGGTGTCTTAAGGAATAAATGGGCTTCAAGGTTTCATGTGGAATACATGATTTAGTAAATACTCTTTGTCATTTTACATTTAAAATGTATAGTTATGGGCTTCCCTGGTGGCACAGTGGTTGAGAGTCCGCCTACCTATGCAGGGGACACGGGTTTGTGCCCTGGTCCGGGAAGATCCCACATGCCGCGGAGCAGCTGGGCCCGTGAGCCATGGCCAATGAGCCTGCGCGTCCGGAGCCTGTGCTCCGCAACGGGAGAGGCCACAACAGTGAGAAGCCCACATACCGCAAAAAAAAAAAAAAAAAAAGTATAGTTATATAGAGTCTGCTGCTTAATTATTGTTGATCCATTTTTCATGTATTTAACATATTTTTCAATAGAGAATAACACTTTATGGATCTAAATAACTTTAACATATTAAAGCACATAATTAGAATGCATTACATTAAATTATGGGTGATCTTAAGAGCTAAAATGCCTCCTTTAGAAATGGAGAGTTGCAATTAATCAATTGACCATTATTGTTGCTGTTGTTTTAGGACCTCACTAACTTAACCAGGCTGCGTCACTTAAAGGATTTATGTCTCAATGATCCTCAGTATAAAACCAATCCAGTTTGTCTGCTGTGTAATTATTCCACACATGTGTTATATCATTTGCCTTGCCTTCAAAGACTTGACACGTTTGATGTGTCAGCAAAGCAAATCAAGGAACTGGCAGATGTAAGTGCATACCTAATCAGGTGTCTGTGTCTTAAGTTTAATTAACTACTTCTTTCTGGCTGTGTCAACATGTGGTAGGTAGTATTATCTTGTCAGTGTTGTCACCAATTCTACTTTTGCCCAGTGAGCTGGGTATTTCACATAGATGCATACAGATAACAACATTAGTACTAGAATCTCAATTTTGATGACAGTATTGAAGGTAAAATAATAGAAAAACGTTTAAACGTACGTATAACTTGAAGGAAATCTGAAAAATTATCAGTGTTAAGAATAATTAAACTAATGCTATATATACGAAAATTAATAAAGCCTAAATAAAGTAGAAATGAAACAAGTAACCTCCTCTCATTTGGACGAGTAAAAAGTAATCAAAAGTAATTGTAGGGGCTTCCCTGGTGGCGCAGTGGTTGAGAGTCCGCCTGCCGATGCAGGGGACGCGGGTTCGTGCCCCGGTCCGGGAGGATCCCATGTGCCGCAGAGCGGCTGGGCCCGTGAGCCATGGCCGCTGGGCCTGCGCGTCCGGAGCCTGTGGTCCGCAGCGGGAGAGGCCACAGCAGTGAGAGGACCGCGTACAGCAAAAAAAAAAAAAGAAAAAAAAAGTAATTGTAGCAGTAGTTAGAAGTAGAACCCATCTGGATTTGCTGATAGATTGAATCTGAAGTGTAGAGGAAAGGGTAGAGAATAATTCCAAGCAACTAACCCAAGCAACTGAAGGAGGGAAGGAGTTGCTATTTGATGAGATGAGGAAGAGTATGGGAGGAGTACATTTAGAAGGAAGAATCACAGCTTAATGTTAAGCATATAAAGTTTGGACAATCTTTTGAATATCCAAGATGGATATATGAGACTGTTATTTAAGAGAGTTGCCTGGATTGGAGATAAAGATATGGGAATTGAAAGCAGACGGATGATACCAAGCCGAGGACTGGATGAATCACCAAGGGAATGTTGTGGATGGGGAAGTGTGTCACTTGGGTAGGTAAGTTCTGACTTTACTTGCCACTTGTAGGCAGGAAAAAAAAAAAAAAAAATCAAGAAACACCATTTGCCATTTCCTTAGTTACAGTTTTTTCTACTCAGTTGCACCTGAGAAACAAGCTCCTCTTGATCAGGAATTTTTATCTGCTAATCATCACCCTAAAACAGCCTTTATTCCCTTAACTCTTCTATGTTATGAATGCCTGATTTTTTTGCAGAAGAATTTAGTGATTTCATTTTCAGAATTTCATATTATGTGTGGAGAGGGAATTCTTTTGTCTGTTCATCAAGCCTTGTATTTGTTTCCATTTTATCTGTTATGCCAAATAATTCCGTTGGGATCTTGACTATCCATAATTCTGTTGGGATCTTGACTATTCACTCTCTACTAAATAAATCACACAACAGTGTACAAGCCTTCCAACTTCCTTGAGGTACAGATTTCCTGATAAAAAGAAATGCCTTCATTATTTCAGGTAAACAGTTAAAACTAGGTCACATTATAATATGCACCTGATTTGTTTATTTTCTTCTCAGCTAGTTCTTTTTGACTAATATAACTCTTGAGCACCATTTACCTGGTATATTTCTTAATGGTGGATTTAATCAATTTATCATGATAAACTTTAGTAACTGCATGATCCATTGATATTAAGGAATTCAAGATAACTAGATTAGATTGACAATTTAGTAATTTGCTCAATCTAAAACAAGTTCATTTAGAGCATTCTTTTATAGATTTGGGGAAAAAAAACCCATGAAATCCTGTTTCTTAGCCATGCATTTAAAAAATGAACTGAATAATGTTACATTTGCTTTTATTCTTTTAAATTTATTTTTCTCTAAATTAATCAAATAGGAATAATATGTTAGCTTCAGTAGTACTGCCACATTAGCTAAATGACACTATTTTGTAAATTGAGTTCTTTCTATAGTCTCTATGTTGTCACTGAAAGTAAATGTAAATATGCCTCATACTTAAAATATTATACACAAAGAACATCTTTGAAATTTTATGTTTTGCTTATTAAATTTAAATAGAGAATTCTGTGTAGCCATTATCATTTCAACTAATATCATTATTAGTAACTGAGCATGTAAAACTTAAAAATAATTATATAGAACATACCACACTCATATAATACCACTAATAATTACCTATAATGTTTTTTGTTTCAGCTAACCTTTTTTCTCACTTTTAGACCACAGCAATGAAAAAAATAATGTATTACAATATGCGTATAAAAACTGTTCAGAGGCATCTTAATGAAGACCTCGAAAAACTGAATGATCAAAAATGTAAATTACAGAAGGTGCCAGAAGAACGAATAAAATTATTCAGCTTTTTGAAAAAAAATGTGAGATTTAATATTGTAAAATTTCAATAGCCTTCTCTTAAGAAAACTGGCAGATAAGATACTATTATCTTTTAAATTTTATATGTATGTATACATTTATAAATATGCATACCTTTTTAAATTAATACTAAGTTTCAAGTAAGTTTGCCCTGAAAATGTTTTGATTCTAGGTACTTAACTGAGCTTCATTCTGTGCTTAGAAATCTGCAATTTTAAAAAGGTATAGGCATATTAATTTATAAAATTTTTAAAATGCTGTGTAATTCAATATGGTTCAGTGAGTTATAGAGATCTGTTAGACTTATTTCACTACATTTTTATTAGATACCAGCAGGCTGTGCTCAAAATTCATTTTCTTATCTAAAATGCTAAAGTAGTACTTTACTATTGTATGTTGTATACTATTAAAGTATAGCTTGTTATAAAGTTCCCATAATGTTGTATACTTTAATAGTTTGTGCTTTGGTAGTTATATGTGCTTTTTTTATTTAGAATAAATTGAATTTCCTTTACTAAAAGTAGACTCTGAAAAATGAAGGATTACTGGGCTTCCCTGGTGGCGCAGTGGTTGAGAGTCCGCCTGCCAATGCAGGGGACATGGGTTCGTGCCCTGGTCCGGGAAGATTCCACATGCCGCGGAGCGGCTGGGCCCGTGAGCCATGGCCACTGAGCCTGCACATCCAGAGCCTGTGCTCCACAATGGGAGAGGCCACAACAGTGAGAGGCCCGCGTATCACAAAAAAAAAAAAAAAAAAAAAAAAAGAAGGATTACTTACCTCAAAGCAGAACTTTGTATATATAAGAGCTTATTGTATTAAAAAAAAAGGTATAAGAAAATAATGAGTTATTCAAAAAATGGTGTTACAAAAATAGTCAAACTACTTGGGAATAGGGGACTTGGATCCTTAGTTTATACTTTACTAAAAGTAAATACAGTGGGGAAAATAGAATTAAATGTAAAAATGAAAACATAAAAAAGCAGAAGAATGTATGGATTAATATATTTAACTGATCTCAGCCTGCCAAATAAGAAAAATACTAGAAATCACAGGGAACAGAATTTAGATTTGATTGAAAAAAAAAAAGTAAAACCCTTTTGTACTAAAAAGCACATTAATGAAAATAAACAATAAACGACAGTCTGAAAAATTGTTTTCAACAAACATGAAGGACAAACATAATATCCTTAGTATAAAAGTACTCATAAATAAAACAAGACAAAAAGGTAGGGACTTCCTTGGTGGCACAGTGGTTAAGAATCCACCTGCCAATGCAGGGAACACGGGTTCAATCCCTGGTCTGGGAAGATCCCACATGCCACGGAGCAACTAAGCCCATGAAGCCCGCGTGCCTAGAGCCTGTGCTCCGCAACAAGAGAAGCCACTGTAATGAGAAGCCTGTGCACCACAACAAAGAGTAGCCCCCACTCACCGCAGCTAGAGAAAGCCCATGCGCACCAACGAAGACCCAATGCCGCCAAAAATAAATAAATTAATTAAAAAATTTTAAAGAAGACAAAAAAGTATATATCCAAGTAGAAAAATTAAGCAAATTCCATAAACTATGATTTTACAAAAGAAGAAATAAAAACTAATAAACATTTGAAAGAGGACCTCAATCTGATTATTAATTTCCTAATATGAAATAAGACAACAAGCAACCATTTTCACCTATAAATTTGTCATAGCCTGCCTGGTGAAGATGGGTGTGACACTATTACACCACTGATGAGAGTGTAATTGGGTCATGTATATTACTAACAGCCTAAAAATGCTCATAGCCTTTGACCCAGTAAATCTACTTCTAGCACTCTATTTAAAGATTTGGATAAATATTTATATGAGAATATTCATCACTGTACTATTAATAACAACAAAAAATTGGAAACTACCTAAATGTTTAAAAAGAAAGGCAGAATTACTCATTCTTAAGATTGAATGGTATGTAGCCATTAAAAATCAAGTTTTAAAAATATATTTAGTACTCTTTCTGAAATGAACAGGTTTAAATTCATATTATAATCAGAAAGGTATTCTTAAAACATTAACATAATTTATTTATTTGAATAAAAAAATCACAGGAGAACAAGTATATGGAAATCATTTTATATCTGCCATTTTTATGTGCAAATGGATGTATTAATATGTGAAAAATAATAGTTATAGATTATATAAACTATAGGTATTTTTATAAAATACGCTTACTTCATTTTTTTTAACAGCTGTATGTAGCCATTATAGAGAAAGGAGTACAGATACTTAGCAAATTTCTGTTTGTATGCACTTCTCTGTGTACAGTACAATTTATCTTGAAATCCATTTTATGGTGCTGGGGTTAGGGTAAGGCAAATGAGGCACTCACCCTGAGCCCAAAGTTTAAGGGAAGGTCTAAAACCTCCATAATTAAGATAAATCATACACTTTATTATAATATATATTTTTAAAATATTTATTTATTTATTTAAATTTATTTGGTTGCACCGGTCTTAGTTGTGGCATGTGGGCTCCTTATTTGTGGCATGTGAACTCTTAGTTGCGGCATGCATGTGGGATCTAGTTCCCTGACCAGGGATTAAACCCAGGCCCCCTGCATTGGGAGCATGGAGTCTTAACCAATGCACCACCAGGGAAGTCCCTATTATAATATTTCTTTAAAATACAAATGAATGCAAAAAAAGTCCATTATGAACAACAAGAAAAAATCACAAATATCAAAATTTTAAATAAAGACATTGCTGTGCTGAGCCGTATAGGAGACTGAGGCAAAGAGAAAAATGTGCACCCCTATATCCATGCTTGTGTGTATTTTTATGGTGTTTCCCAGAATACTGAAGTAGTTGAAAAATTGAAAAGTAGGAGTGATAAAAGTCACATTATTTCAAGTTTATTCTCTTTGTTCCAAAACCAGCATTTCTTATCATTTTACTTTGGCTTTATTTAGAAGCTAACTCATCAATAATATTTTAAAATTTATTTCTTTGCTTTTCTTATTTTCAATTGAGAGAACTGCCATGTCTGAAGTATTTAATATTGGCTTTCACTTGGTCAAGAGAAATTGGTTGACCAAACTTGTACTAAAGTTATAATCACATGCTTGCCATGTTTTTATGAAGTTTGGCTTATTTATTATCTAGATTGCTACTTTGTTAATTTAAGTTAACTAAATATTTAATAGATTCCACTGAACGATTTTGCTCTCTGGCACATTGATTTCAACAGTTGGAAGAGGAACTGACTGAACTCAGAGGATCTGGCAAAGGGCACAATGATAGATCCAGTAACAATAAAGTAACTGAGCTTGAAAAATCAAAAAACTGTGAAACTGTCACAGAAGAACCAAGTCTTCAGCAGAAGATAGTGACCAAACTAAATGCCTTGAATGAAAGGGTAACATTCTGGAACAAAAAACTAGATGAGTATGTTGAATGAATTATCTAGTTGTTCAAATTTGAAACATGAGGGAAAAGAATGTTCTGGGCCACTGGTCGAGCTCAATTCTCTCCTTCAGGAGAGTATGAAGTATGAAGTAAAACATGACATGTTTTTCCAGTCCAGTTCTTAGTAGAGGTAGGCATCATTGGTTCAAAGTTAGCATATAGTTTTTTACAGAAGCAATACTTTACTAGGAACACTGGACTTCCCCTGAGTGGCTTCTTGTCACATCATGACTCTAGTGTCTGCAAATTAAAAACATTACTTTTTTTAATGTTAGCTGCTACTGGTGCAGAAAGCACATACAAAAGTTGTCTGGAATCATGTAGAAAGAAACTCAGGTTGAGTATCAACTATAAACATAAAGCAAGAAGACTTAGTAAGTACTGTGAATTTTTTTTTTAATTTACTAAGGCACTAAGTGGATAAGTTAGTTTGCCCTGTAATAATAAATAGTAACAAAATAATAACAAATATTTATTGAGTTCTTACTCTGTGCCAAGCTCTTGGCTAAGAGCTTTACATATATTTTGCGTATAATCCTCAAAAAAGCCTATTCAGGTGTAGGTACTATCAATCTTGTCATTTTCTAAGAAGTTGCAGCAGAAAAATGTTGTGACTTGTCTAAGATCTGAGAATCATAAATGGTGGAGCCAGGAGAGTCTTCTAACCTTCACTTACTCTGAGGTTAACAAAATTTGAGGTGATTTTAATTGCCAAAAACAGAATGTCTTTTACTTGGTTTAACTGTTAGCACCAAGCTTTCTTTATTCATTGATGAAAGCCTTATATTTTAACATCAGCTTAGAAGAAACTATCATGAATTTTAATGTTGTGATTTTTAGATCATTTTAATAACTTTATTTTTTTCTTAAATAGAATTGAAGGAATTTATCGTATTGAAGTAAAACAAAAGAAGAAAAGTCATAGTTTATTAATCCCATTTTTGTTAATTGAGTTGGAGACTGTGGGAAACATCCACTTTGAAGAAGGCACTCGATCTGATGACTGGTAAATCTTTTGATATTTAGTTATAGCTTTAAAACTAATTTTAAGTGCTTAGGATCATCAACCAAAATATCAACTTAGAAAAATCTTAAAATGTCCCATTTCAAAACACTTTCCATATAGAGTATTCATCCACTGAAAACTGGCAGTTACCTACTTTACCATATGTACATTTCTCTGTTTATACTATTGCCATGAGCTAACTTGAAAACATCCTAATAGTATTTCTTTGCTCTTTACTTAATTTTCCTTAGCCCAAGAGCAGAATATAATTTAGAAAAGCTTATGGTCAAGAATTAATTTTATGTATGTTTATACGGTTTATTTCTGGACTGAATATAGCCCTGGATTCTGAATACTGGGTGAGAGGCTAGAATAGGGAAGGCGTGGCAAAGCAGGATTGGCAACAGCAAGTTGCAAACACTGGAGGAGGCTGCCTAGTAAATTTCCTGGGGGTCCATGATCAAAGTGAAACCAGTTGTCTAGAGCTAGATAGAGCCAGGGTGCACATAGACTTTATGAGTTAAAATAAGGCAGACACTTAAAAACCAGGAATTCAGGAGAAAAGCCCATTTGGACAAAAATGGCAAAGCCACCCAAAATGGAAACAGGAAAAAGGCATCCACACTTCAGAATCAAGGCCTACTGGTAGACACAAGGAAGTGGTTGTGTTGCTTCAACTAGAGGGTACAACCCAAAAAATGATCCTAAAAAAAGAGAGCCTTGGCACAAAAATATCATAACTTTCATATTTCTGCAGTTACTTTCTCAAAACTGAGAAGCCCGTGAACAAGGAAACATGTAAAGCTATAGAATGGACTTGATATATCACCCCAGAGGATGGTTTTACTCACAGTCAGTGTTGAAACAAACACTGATTTTTGTGAAGTAAAATACAAAAAGAAAAATGTGTGACTGTTATCCATTACTTTAAGCCAAGCCCCCTGATTCTATTAGATGTGGCTCTAACTCACCTCTGTGAGTAAAAGCTTCTGAAGCGCCTTGGGTGTACCCTTGGTGGAAAAGTCTAAGACACTCTGCCCAAGGGACAAAAGGATCTTTTACAATACTTTCTTTTGTATCAGTAGATCCATTTGCCCAACAGTTATCACTGTTGCTTAACCACAATATTTGATTTTTATGTACAAAGATATAAAAGGTATTCATCCCAGTTCCCATGTAAACAAGTAGAGGCCTTGATTTTTCAAGTGTTAAGAATTGAATGGTGTCTCTCTGCAGGATGTATGCATAATTCTTCAGTCTTTCATTTGTATTCATTTGTATTCATTCAACCTAAGCAGAATTGTTTTTTACTATTTGTTTCTTTTTAACTTATCGCAAAGTAAGCTCTTTATAAAACAAGTACATTAGTGGGAAAAAAATGTAAAAGCAAAATAACTGAAAAGCCATTTAGGTAACCGTGTCAGCCTGATAGTAATTTAGATAGCTTTGGCGGATTTTAATAAGCATTAATAATTGTTTACTTGGTTTTAATAAAAATAACTTTGATCCATTTTAAGGAGATTTATTTTTCAGTTTAAAAAAGTCCTGATTTTACAGAGACTTGCCTGTTGAGTAGATTGTTGCCACTACAGCATTTTCATTATAGATCATATTATTTACCTCTGTATTGCCAACTGAGTTATCTATTGACATCAGACAACATTTATCAACATTTATCAGATGGGGACTCCAATGCATCAAAGATGCTGTCCTTGTGCTTCAGAAGCTTTTTTAACCTGCTTATAGATACATGGCATTTACAATTTAAAGAAATAACTTCAAAGTACCACAAAACAATATATAAGTGACTCTGTGAGCTCCTTGGGGACAGATAGGATGTACCTTATAAGTCATTATATCTAGCATAGGGCTGGCTGGATTCATAACTCAATAGATAGCTAATTGAAGTCTCCATATCAATATATAGATACTCAGTAGGTTCACTTTTGTCTATAAAATAACTTTCAGCAATTAATCTAGCTTTTTATATATAAACATTTCATGCTGTACTGTTTTAGGGAGCTACAGAAACTCAGACTTTTTGTTTTATACTGTTTTATATTTGTTTTTGATATGGTTTAAGTCAGCAAGTCAGTTAACAGTATTTATTAAATGCTTGTTTAGGATTTTGAAGTGATTTTAATAGATTTTATTAAGCTCCAGCCATTTAAAACCATGTGCATTCTACATTTGCTAAATGGGTGCATCATTTGGTTATTTATGAATGTTTGTAGGCATCTCTCTGTGTAACTGAATATCTTAGTCAATGTGTATATCACCACTGTGGATGCTCACACATTCAGGTCTTACTGAATGAGTGAGGGCACCCAGTGACATGAGGGGCCCTCACTCTCCTAACCTCGGCAGATCTTGTTGCTGTTAGCCATTCCTTCCGTGTGACTTCACCTCTCTCTCTCTTTTTTTTCTTGTAGTTAGACATTTCCTATTTTCTTTTTACACTCTCCCTTGACAGTCTCTTCTACTCCTGCACTTTCAAAAATTACTTCAAGTTACAATCTCTCTCCTTTACTCCAGTTCTGAATTTCTACCTATTAGACATTTCTAGCCAAATGTCCAACTGGCAAGGCAAACTCAACACATTTAAAAGGGAACTCAGCTGTAAAGCAAAAAACAGACAGTGGGGTTAGAGTCAGAAAGCCTAGGTTCAAACTCTATCTGCATAGTCTTAAAACAGTTATTTAACTCATCTGAATGTCATCTGTAAAATGAGAAAATAAAAAACTATCACAAAAGGTTACTGTTAGGATTAGACAAGGTGATGTAGAAATATTTAGTTCTTAATCTTTTTGCTTTTGTTTTCCTCTTCCTGCCCACAAACCACCCCTTCCTTCCGACTCCTCCATTCCTGTTTGTAGCACTACCACCCTCTTAGTCATAGAGGCACAACAAACACTGAAGCCATACTTGACTCCATTCTCTTCCTCAATCTCCATATCCAATCAGCCTAAGACCCACAGGTTCTCTCCATAATGTCTCTTGCATTCGTTCTCTCCTTCTTTGTAACCAAAATCTCCCGCACATGGGCCGTCATAACCTTCCTCTTAGACTATTGCTACATAGAGCCAGTCCCTTCCTATGCCAAGAGCACTCTGTTAAAAACAAAACAAAAGCCTCCTGTAGCAACCTGTTATCTTCCAAATTACATTCTAACTCTTCACCCTGACATTCAATGTCCTTCACTGTATAGTCTCCAAACTACCCTAACCCCTTTTCAAACCCTTTCAGAGTCAGCTGAACTGTGCATGCCTCACTGCTCTTGGAATATACCTGGTACACCAGTGGTTTTCTTTGTTCTACGTTCCTTCACCCAGAATGCCTCGCATCCCAGGCCCTGGCTCTATCATTGCCTGTCAAAACTTACTTTATCTTCAAGGATGACATCAAAAGCCATTCCTTTGTGAGGAATTTTCTTGTCATCTCCATGAGCTATAGTCATTTCTTCTTCTTCTTTTTGAATCTTCATAGCACTGAGTTTTATCTCTCCTATCTTATACTCTATTATAATTTTGCTTGTACTTGTCCTATTACTTCTTCACTTTATTGGTTTATAAACTCGGTGAAGATAGAGACTGCATCTTTTTAATCTTGGAGTCTTTTCTACTTTGTTCACTTGCTCAGCATTCATCCACTGAGCTTCTACCATAAGTCACATTCTATGCTAGGTGCTAGTGATAAAAGTCAAATAAGATATAGTTCCCTCTCTAATCAAGCCTACAATCTGCTGTAGAAGACTATGGTAATGAAATAGTAATAAGTTCTGGGATGACTGTACACATGGAGAATGTAGGAGGGGGCAACTGTGTGAAGATCAAAGCAGAGTGGTGAGTTAGAGAAAGTATTCTGGAAGTGGGGGCACTTGAGGGAGATGCTTTGATCTGAGTTTTGAAGGACCGATAGAAGTTAACTATACGAAGAATTAGAGGAAGGACTTTGCAGGCAGAGGAAACAACATGTGAAAGGGTGTGGCAATAGTATAATATGTTCGGAGAACTCAGTAGTTCCACATGACAAGGGCCTGATCATTAAGGGTCTTGCAGGCTGGGCTGGGTAGTTTGAATTTTGCCCTTACATCTATCAGACTCTTTGAAAGAAAGGTGTAGCAGATTTCAATATTATTTTATACAAAGTCCTAGAGAGTCATTATTTCAGGTTCAGACTAAAATGTGTATACATCAGACCAGTAACGACATGCTACCCAGTTGCATGTAGCACATATTCAGCAATGCTGTGAGAAGTTATCATCCTCCGTGACATACTGATAATATTGTAAGTCTCAGTACTTCTCTAACAGCATAGGTCTGTTCTCCCTCCTCCAGCAGTACTGCAGCCTCTGAATGATGTTTTCTCATCCACGGTGTGGCCAGGTGATTGAATTAATTGCTTTACTTCTGTGACCCCAGGTAGCACAGAGCCCTTGTCCTCTCAGCACCAGGGTTCCCTATCTCCAGGGCTCTAGGAATTCCATATGAGGAAGGGATCAGCTGCTTAATTCCCAAAGAAAAGCTCTATGAAAGGATCATACTACTTGGAGTTTCCTGTGCCATTCCTGGTTCTTGCATTCCTGGGAGACCAGGCTAGAAGCAGGGAAACTGTCCATTCATCACTTCCATCTATTCTTGATTACTCTCAAGGGCAATTCTCGATTACCCTTTTGTTACTTTATAACAAAAACCTTATCTACATAAAACGCCTATAGCACTAGTTTCTATCAGAGCACAATAATAATGATAATAATAACAATTAGAGTGCAAGTAATAATGAGTTTCAGTGGTTCCAGGACATGTTGTTTAGGGGTGACTTGGACTAATTTAGGCCCACCCAGGAAATGATCCCCCTGTATATGACACTGTAGGTTTCCCACTGCATTCCCTCTGAAATCCCTATTTCCCTCTGAACTAGTTAGCAGCATCATGCTGGATTGCAGCACTATTTCTATCTGTCTCCTGTACCAGACTGCGAGCTCCTCTGGGATTAGTTTGGTTTGGGCAGCTCACTTTTCAACTCTCGGGGAAGAGTAACTGGGCAGTTCCTAGCTGCACTGGTTCAGTCTTTGCTAGTGAGAAAGGCGAATGCTCTAAATTAGGAGCTCAGATGTTAGTCTTAGGAAGAGACAACCCATCAGGAAGCTTACCTTTGTGATCTTAGCCCACACCCATGCTCAGGCCCTGGTTGATTATCCCAGTGAGGACCAGTCATCTCATTCAAAGGCAGATGTACCCCATATAGGAGCACTTAACTTCCTTTTTAAACTGATCCATTTTTTTCAAATTTATTTTTTATTTTTAAGGTAACATTGGTTTATAACGTTATATGTTTCATGTGTACAACATTATACTTCTACTTTTGTATACATTACAGCGTGCTCACCACCAAATATTTAGTTTCCATCTGTCACCATACAGTTGACCCCCCCCTTAAATTTCAAATTAATCTAAATTCTGTGCTACTTTAAGACAGTGCCAGAATTATTACTGTGAGCATGGCCAGGCAAGGGCAGCAGAGAGCCAATGAGCATTGTGTACATTTTCCTGAGATCTTCACACAGCAGGCCCCTACTTCTCCTTCAATTCTTAGCTCAAATATCTTCTCTGAACGTCTTACCCAAGACCTGTCTTAAGTATCCCCTGCCTCTCCAAGCCTCTCTTACCCCAAGCCTTACCCCAAGCCTCTCTTTCTTCAGAGCACTTACCAGTTTAGATTTTTTTTATGTCTTGTTTATTTTTTTGTCCAACTCCCTTGGAAGATAGGATCCATGAGAGCAGGGACCCTGCCTCTTTCACTTCTATATCCCTAGTTATGAAGTTATTGCAATAGCCCAACTAAGATGATGGTGATTTTAACTAGGAAAATAGCAGCGGTAATGATTAAATAGGGTCATATTCAGGATGTATTTTAGATGTAGAGTCAAACAGACTTGCTGAAGACTTGGATATTGGTGAGGAAGAGAGGAGGCAAGGTTTATTCCTGGGATTTTAACCTAAGCTACCAGTTAGGTGATGTTGCCATATACTGAGGTGGAAAACACTCAGGAGGAGCAGGTTTAAAGGCAGGTGTGTTAAATTTGAGAGGCCTATTACATATACAAGTGAACATAGCAAGCAGGTAGTTGGATGTTCAAGTGTGGGTATATCCAGCTAAGTGGGGTAAGGGTAAAGCCTGAAAATAAAATGTTGGAATTTACTAGTATAATAAATATATATGTATTTATATATATATATAATATATTTAAAATATGTATTCCCAAAGGACCAGGTGAAATCACCTAGGGATAGAGTTTATGGAAACAAGAGGAGAGCCAAAGACTGATTCCTGGGGCAATCCAACATTTAGAAGTCTGTCAGAGGAAAGAGAAGCAGTAAAGAAAAACATGAAAGAGCAGCCAGTAAGATGAAAGCCAGAAGCATGTAGTTTCACTGAAGCCAAAAAAGGAAGTGTTTCAATAAAGGAGGATTGCTCCATATCTTTTAGTCAGAACAAATACATAATAATTAATAAAAGAGCTCTTATTTTATGTTTCAAAGTTTAGCGCCTCTTTTACTGATTGAATAAGAACCAAATCAGAGCTATACTATATGACCATTTATCTTTAGCCAAAAAAGAAAATATTAGCTATTACTTTCTTCATATGTAACTTTATGCTCTCAACCTTTTAAGGAAAATCTCTTTTTTTTGCATATATTTTGTATTCCCAGGTTTAATTCCTGCTATGAATTAATTCTATCACGTTTTTGTACATGGGACTTCAGAACATATGGTATTATAGGAGTGAAAGTAAAACGTGTCATCAAGGTTAACAACCGTATTCTGAGACTAAAATTTGAAGAGAAATTCCAAAAGTTTTTGGACAATGAAGATATGCATGATTCAGAGTAAGAAGTTAACTTCCACAAGGAACATTTTTACAAGTCTGATTTTATTTTGTAAAAGAAAGTCTTTCTGTTTTAAAAGTTTACAGTATTGAAAATATCCTTGTCAGTAAATAGTTCCTTTTCATGCATCTTCCTTGACTAGGATGACCTCATAGTTTATCCACATTGGAGCTCTTTTTGAGACTGAGGAGGAGTGGAAGTTTAATAATGACACTGGAACATCCAGCGAAAATGGGAAATATCCTGGGCAAGGCATATGGTCACTTATCTACAGCTAGGCTTTTCTGAAATCAATTCTAAAACTTTTTTTGTCTTAATTATTCTTAAGGAGCTATCGACAGATGCTGGAATGCCTTTTTTATGTTTTTGATCCTGAAGTTACAGTGAAGAAAAAGCACCTGCTACAAATACTTGAAAAAGGATTCAAAGACAGTGAAACGAGCAAGGTAGCATAAAATATCATTCAGAATAATGCTTTCTTCCTAATGAATAAAACTTTGCCACTGATTAAGCGTGGTTTGATTCTCAGTGCTTTCATTCATGTTAGAGCAAACTTATACTGTTTCACAAAAAGCTTAGTGCCATCATGGAAAGTACAATCCCTCAGTATCCGAGGGGGATTGGTTCCAGGACCTCCCACAAATACCGAAATCCAAGGATGCTCAAGTCCTTTATATTAAATGGCATACTATTGGCATATAACCTATGCACATCCTTCTGTATACTTTAAATCATCTCTAGATTACTTGTAATACCTAATACAGTGTAAATGCTGTGTAAATAGTTGTAAGTACAATGTAAATTCTATGTAAATATTTGTGGAAGCAGGGCAAATTAAAGTTTTGCTTTTGGGAGCTTTCCAGAATTCTTTTTTTAAAATATTTTCAATCTACAGTTGGTTGAATCATGAATTACTTTATCTTCATGATTATCTATTTAATCTTTCTAGGCATCTTATATTTTATATTATGATCCTTTTGTGGATGATTTTGAAATCCACTTCTTTAATCTGTTTTAAACTCTCCAAGGTCTTCTCCATCTTGAAAAAATTCATTCAGTTAACACTGCTGTCCTTTCTATCATCCTATTTTTCTCTTTAGTTTTACTGCCACCATTTCTTTATTCTCTACTTCATTTTCCCCACCTTGATACTGATATTGCTATATCCTTGGTCACTCCTGAGCTCCAAAATATCCAATCAACCTTTCTAGGTCCTCCACCCATTTGACGAGGCAGCTGTAGCACACTGGTATAGAGCAGTGTTTCCTAATCCTTTTCTCATCATGACACACATAAAATCAAAGTATTGCTGCATTTGAATCCTGGCTTTCCTACTCACCAGCTGGGTGACTTCACCTCTCTGCCTGTTTCATCCATTCTGTAAAGTGAAGTTAATAATAGTATCTTCTTAACAGAATGGTTAGGATTTAGTGAGATATGTGCAAAAAGGTTCTTGGATACTTGTTCATAGCATCATTATTCACAATAGCCAAAAAGTAGAAGCAACCCAAATGTCCATTTACAAATGAATGGATAAATAAAATGTGGTATATACATACAAGAGAATATTATTCAGTCATAAGAAGAAATCAAATTCTGATACATGCTACAACATGGATGAACCTTGAAAACATTATGTTAAGTAAAAGAAGCCAGACACAAAGGGACAAATACTGTATGATTCCACTTACATAAGATATCTAGAACAGGCAAATTGGTAGAGACAGAAAGTAGAATAGAGGTTACCAGGGGATGGGGAGGATAGAGGGACAGAGAGTTATTGTTTAATGAGTATACAGGTTCAATTTGGGATGACGTTCTGGAAATGGATAGCGGTGATGGTTGTACAACATCGTGAATGTACTTAATGCCAATGAATTGTACACTTTAAAGTGGTTAAAAAATGGTAGCTTTTAACCTTATGTGTTTTTTTTTTACCACAATAAAAAAAAATCACCAATAAAGCTTTCCAACCTCTTGGTGGAGAATAAATTGGAGGGAGTAGAAGCAAGGACAGGGGCACTATACGGGGGAGGTCCTACAGCAGCTCAGGCCAGAGATGATGGTGGCTTCAGCAGGGTGGTATAGTAAGAGTGCCCTCACTGTACTTTCTGGAAGAGAAGTAGGAAGTAGGTGAAGAATTGAGGAAGGCGAGTGAAGTGCTCAGGGTCAGATCAGAGAACTCTGAACCATCATGGGCACAAAGGGTAGAGGAAGGATGGGGGTCTTTCTGTGTGTTTTCTGCCTGCCAGACACTGTGCTAGCACTTTATCCCCTGCATCTCCTAAAGGAGATACAATATCTCTAATCCCTCCAGTAGCGCTCTGCACTGCTCTGTCCAATATGGTAGCCACCACCCACATGTGGCTACTGAGCATTTGAAATGTGACTGGTCAGAATTAAGGTGTGCTAAAAGTTTAAGACATATAATACCAGTTTTTGAAGACTTAGTACAGAAAAAAGACTATAATTTCTTATATTGATTACATATTAAAATGATAATATTTGTGAAATATTAGATTAAATAAAATATATTATTAAAATTTACCAAAAAAGTTCTTAGACCAGTTCCTGGCACATAGAAAATTTTTTATTAAATTCACCATTATTGCTGAAACATTTGATTATGAGACTGACACGCAGCCTTCTGTGCTAAGGAGGCAGGTTATTGCTGAAACATTTGATACTTTTGATTGCTCTTTCCATTTTGAAACTCTCCTTTAGCATCCATACACTATTGTTATCCTCACATTTTTCTGATTGTCCCATCTTTGTCTCCTTTTCTTTCCCCGTCTTGCCTCTAAACAAGAAAATACCAGAAGGTTAAAGTTTACTATTCTGCCCTTCTTTCTCCACACACCATCAATTATTCTCATTGTTAAGATCTTAGAAATGGGGGAACATAATTGGCTAGAAAAATCACTGGGTAGCACAAAGATCAGATAAGCTAAATTTCTATGTTATGTTGTGCACACAATGAGTAAAGATTGATATTTATGTTCTGCATCATTTAAGAGATGGGATCTGATTAAAAAGATATGCTGTGTAAGCAGCTGAGAAGGAGGATTTGGCTTAGTGTGGCAGTGTCTGGTCCAGGCAGAGAGCCATGCACATAGCCTCTATCTCATGGATATTTAGTGATGTTCATCGGAAATCTGAGATTATAATTACTAGAATGTGGAATTTGTGATCAGATGAGCCACATTTTAGTATTTTTATTCTAAATCTCTTTGAATAACAGGTTTCAATAAGAAAACAGGCAATTCAGCATTTATATAAAAGATATATTTTAGATAATTTGGCTACTAATATTAAGCTAGTAATAATTTCAAAACTCCAAGATAGTGACAAGGAGGAGTAGACCTGAGTCCAAATCATGACTTTGGCAATTTCTGCTTCAGTCCTTGGATAGATCATATAATCTCTCTTAGGTCTAGTTTTTTTTTTTTTTTACTGCTAAAAATAGAGATTTTTGTTTGTTTTTTAGAGCTGCTTTCACAGCAAGTAATATGAATATTTCTTTTTTCTTTTTTTTTTTTTTTTGCGGGCCTCTCACTGTTGTGGCCTCTCCCATTGTGGAGCACAGGCTCCGGACGCGCAGGCTCAGCGGCCATGGCTCATGGGCCCAGCCGCTCCGCGGCATGTGGGATCTTCCTGGACCGGGGCACGAACCCGTGTCCCCTGCATCGGCAGGCAGACTCCCAACCACTGCGCCACCAGGGAAGCCCTATGAATATTTCTGATAAAACACTTTTAAAGAAATAACTCTAATCACAAGACAAACTAAAATTTCCATGCATTAGCACAATGAGATGTATCTGGAAAATAATGTAGATTATTAGACCAATTATTAGACTATTTATTTATTTAAATAAGAATCTTTAGTGTAATTTCTCACAGAATGTTCTTTTTGGAATTTGCACAGTTGCTAGTGGAGTATCCTTGAAAACATGCAAAACTATAGCTCCTGCACCAGGAGCTGAGTGGTCAGTTTTGACTCTGGCTGGTTTTACAGGAATAAATGTTGTTCTGTATTACTTTTCATAAATCTATTTGCATATAAATTTAAAATATGTAAATGGTTTTATAGAATGAAGTTGCACCTGAAGGTTATCTACTTCTTTTCAGTGAGTCTGACCTGCAGTTTCCTTGCACAGACATATAAACATAAAATGATAAACCATCTTACTAAAGTTGAAGTATTGTCAATCTTGTAAAAATACTCATACTTTGTTTTTTCTTTACAGCTCCCTCTCAGAAAAGAAGCTGTTATTCTTGCTAACAGCCTAAGTATATGTGAGTGTCCCAGAATTGAATTTCTACAGCAAAAGTACAAGGAGGAGAAGAAAAACTCTCTTGAGCATGAGCTCTGCAGACATGGTAATACAAGTATGCGGTGTTTCTGAACTTTTAAGTTCTAAGTATTCAAATTCATTAATTATTTGCATAATATTTTTGATACTTGGTTTTATCAACCTGGGTGGTTTTCTGAAACCCATTTTAGTTAGTGTTTACCAGTGTAGTGATACATGACTTTCTGATCTATTACTTTAGTCAGGTTGTCAACAAATATTTACTGAGTGATTATTATCAGCAACATCAATAGGGTGAGACTAATTCGTTAATCATATTTAATCCATCTTATATGAAATAAACACTTTTCATAATCTGCTTCTGTTCATTAAGTTGTGTCCTAAAAATAAACTTACCATATTTATGTACATGTTATACACACACACACACACACAATCACCATACAAACCCCAAATTCATAGAAAAGAGAAAAGAGAACTTGGCCTATTTATATGATAATCATTATATAAAGCACTTGGGAAGGCAGGCCTTATTTGTCCTTAATTATCAAAATATAAGATGATAAGAAAACCTGGTTATTAATCTAAAGTTGGCTAAAGACAAATTGTGAAGTGTGTGGATTGCTTTAAAGTTGCCTTATAGAAGATAAATGTTTGGTATCTTAATTTAGTCACAGTTATTAGTACTTTATGTGCACCTTGAATATATGTAAATAAAAGTACATGAGTCAGTTTGTAGGACACTTCTGGGAGAGGTTCTCAGGTACCCACAGACTGGAGACAAAGACCAGCTCATCATGTCCTCTCTTGCCCCACCCTCTTCCACTTTTCATTCTTCAGTTCCACCAGTATTTATTGAATGCTTACTGGGTATTAGGCACTTGGTTGGTGATAGGGATTTAGTCAATACAGACTAGACAGTTTCTCCTTTATGGTGCTTACAAACAATAATATCCAAATAAATGTAAAATTACAACTATAATAAGAGCTACAAAGATGAAGTATTAATGCATAGTACCAAAGAATGTAAAATAAAGAGAACTGATCAGGTCAGGGGGTAAGGGACATCTATTCTTTGGTTTCAACTATCCAACCTTCTGAAGACTGGGTAGTCAGAAATTTGGTTAACTGAATTCTATAAAAGTAATATTCTAGGTTCCAGACTCTAGCTCTGTTAAGATGATGCATGCTGAACTAAATTATGTGTGTTTTGCAGTCTTTCATTCAGTTAATAATAATCAGAAAATTAAGCAGATTACTGAATCTAGAAAGAACTACTATTTGAAAAAACCATTTGCTTTTTTTCTCATCCTTCTCCATTCTCATTTAAGAAATATCCATGATAGGGACTTCCCTGGCAGTCCAGTTGTTAATACTTCACCTTCCATTGCAGGGGGTGCTGGTTCGATCCCTGGTCAGGGAGCTGAGATCCCACATGCCTTGTGGCCAAAAAACCAAAGCATAAAATAGAAGCAATATTGTAACAAATTCAATAAAGACTTTAACAATAGTCCACATCAAAAAAAATCTTTAAAAGTAAAAGAAATATCCATGATGTTTTTCTTGATCCTTCTGGAATATACTTTCTAAAACAATTAGATTCTCCCAATTTACATTTCATAACTTGTACATAGTTTTAAAAAGTCATCTGAATACTTTATGCATAGTAATTAGAAGTTGTTTCATAGGATTCAGTGACTCCTAGGGATCCTTAGGATTTAGTGAATTTCAAGGTTCCTTAATATCTAAAGGGAAAAGAAATGTTCATCCATTCAGTAGACATATATTGAGTGCCTCTTATGATCTAAGCTATGTGCTGATGATACAGAGATGAATTTTTACCTAGTTAACAAGAACAAAAAATTCCTTAAATTCATAAAATATTGATAAATATTGTCTTCTTTCCTTCTTCCTTCTCTGTAAAGCTTTGCTTGCTATAATCACAGGAATTCTCTTTTATAAACATTTTATTTATGCAACAAATATTTATTGAGCTTCTATTTTGGATCAAGCAGTGTGCTGTGTGCTTTACGGTGGCAGACAAGATAGCCAGGATCTCTACCTTTACAAAATATATAGTCAAGTCTGGGGCCAATAAGGAAGATTATATTGGAAAATTATTCAAATGAATTAGTGTTAAAACATTTTGTTTTTTCACACTAGGTATCCTCCTGATTACAAAGGTTTTCCTTGGCCAGAGTGTTCAGGCTCGTGATCAGGACTCCATCAGTCAAGCCAACTACCCAATGATTAATTCAGTGTTCATTCCTCGAAAGTATTTACTAAGTATGTCTGCCATGAGATAAATCTTTTTTCATCTTTCTGAATACAAAATGTTTTCATTTAATACAGATGCTTACAGTTTAACCTCTACCTAACAAAACTTATAAACTTAATAAAAACCTGTTCCTAGCTACTAATGAACTTCTATATTTCTATTTCCTACTTCAGTGACATTTATATATGTATGCATGTAGATATTTTATTTTGTAAAAGTTTGTTTTATGTTTTATATACACAGATATATATGTATGTATAATATATTATATGTATTTCAAAAAATAGAACCCACCCAACTTTTAACAACAAAAAAGTAATATATTTGTCAAAAACTATATGGCTAAACATTGAATAGAAAAGTGAAAAAGTATGAAAAGGAAAAGGAGATGAATAAAACTAAACCCTACTAGTCTGTGTAGTGAAAGGGTGACTAGTATTTATAGAATTAAGAAATTGTCTACAGTGGTGGGAAGATATAAGAGAAAATACCTCAATGACATAATATTTGGAACTTACCGAGTTTGTTGTTTATTAATCTATGTAAGGGTGAAAAAAGTATATTAAATATCATTTTGAAGAGTGTTTGTTTGTTTTGCTTGTTTTTGTTTTTTATTTTACCCTAGATTCTATCATGGGACAAAGAAACTGTGATTGCAGCATTCGGCAGTACAAGTGGTTTGTCTTTGATCATGACCTTGTTTTGCCTGAATACATCGTAGAATTTGAGTATATTACAGTGGTATGAATGCATTTTTAAAAATTTTTCTTTATTTTTTTGGCTGCGGCGGGTCTTAGTTGTGGCACGCGGGATCTTCGTTGAGGCATGCAGGATCTTTCGTTGTGACACACAGGCTTCTCTCTGTGTGGCACATGGGCTCCAGGGCGCGAGGGCTCTGTAGCTGTGGCGCGTGGGCTTAGTTGCCCTAGGCATGTGGGATCTCAGTTCCCCGACCAGGGATCGAACCCACATCCCCTGCATTGGAAGGCGGATTCTTTACCACTGGACCACCAGGGAAATCCCATGAATGCATTTTAAAAACTGGAAATCCTTAAATGAGAACAGAACAGTAATTTGAAGCCTCATAATGTTATGTTTATAATATATATATACAGGCATACCTCAGAAATATTGTGGGTTCAGTTCCAGACCACTACAATAAAGTGAATATTGCAGTAAGGTTAGTCACACTAATTATTTGGTTTCCCAGTGCATATAAAATTATTTTTACACTATACTGTAGTCTATTAAGTGTGAAACAGCGTTATGTCTAAAAAAATATATACATACCTTAATAAAAAAAAAGTATACTTCATTGCTAAAAAATGTTACTCGTCATCTGAGCCTTCAGTGAGTCATAATCTTTCTGCTGGTGGAGGATCTTACCTCCACGGGGATGGCTGCTGACTGATCAGGGTGGTGGTTGCTGAAGGTAACGGGTGGCCCTGACAATTCCTTAAAATAAGACAACAATGAAGTTTGCCGCATCAATTGACTTTTTCTTTCATGATTGATTTCTCTGTAGCATTGCAGTGCTGTTTGATAGCATTTTACCCACAGAACTTCTTTCAGAATTGAAGTTAGTCCTCTCAAATCCTGCCACTGCTTTATCAACTAAGTTTATGTAATATTCTAAATCCTTTGCTGTCACTTCAACAGTCTTCACAGCATCTTCACCAGGAGTGGATTCCATCTCAAGAAACCACTTTCTTTGCTCATCCATAAGAAGCAACTCCTCATCTGTAAGGTTTTTTCATGAGATTGCAGTAATTCAGTCATATCTTCAGGCTTTACATCTAGTTCTCTTGCTATTTCCACCATATCTGCCAATACTTCCTCTACTGAAGTCTTGAACCCCTCAAAGTCATCCATGAGGGTTGGAATCAACTTCTTCCAAACTCCTGTTAACATTGATATTTTGACCTCTTTCTGAATCAAGAATGTTCTTAATGAGATCTAGAATGGTAAATCCTTTCCAAACAGTTTTCAATTTCCTTTTCCCAGATCCGTCAGAAGAATCTCTATCTATGGCAGCTATAGCCTTATGAAATGTATTTCTTAAATAATAAGACTTGAAATTTGAAATTAGTCCTTAATCCATGGGCTGCAGAAAGGACGTTATGTTAGCAAGCACAAAAACAACATAAATCTCATTGTACGTCTCCATCAGAGCTCTTGGGTAACCAGGTGCATTGTCAATGAGCAGTAAGTAGTATTTTTAAAGAAATCTTCTTTTTCTGAGCAGTAGGTCTAGACAGTAGGCTTAAAATATTCAGCAAACCATGTTGTAAACAAATGTGCTGTCATCCAGGTTTTGTTGTCCCATTTATAGAGCACAGGCAGAGTAGATTTAGCATTTAAGGGCCCCAAGATTTTCAAAATGGTAAATGAGCATTGGCTTCAACTAAAAGAGCCCCTAACAAGTGACTCAGCCTGTCCTTTGAAGCTCTGAAGCCAGACACTGACTTCTCCTTTTTGGCTATGGAAGTCTTAGATGGCATCTTCTAATATAAAGCTGTTTTCATCTACATTGAAAATCTATTTTTTAGTGTAGTGACCTTCATTAATGATCTTAGCTGGATCTTCTGGATAACTTGCTGCAGCTTCTACATGAGCACTTGCTGCTTCACCTTGCACTTCTATGTTATGGAGACGGCTTCTTTCCTTGAACCGCATTGAACCAACCTCTGCTAGTTTCAGACTTTTCTTCTGCAGTTTCCTCGCCTCTCTCAGCCTTCATAGAATTGAAGAGAGTTAGGGCCTTGCTCTGGATTAGGCTTTGACTTAAGGGGATGTTGTGGCTGGTTTGATCTTCTATCCAGAGCACTAAATCTTTTTCCATATTAGTAATAAGGCTGTTTCACTTTCTTATCATTCATGTGTTCACTGGATAGTACTTTTAATTTTCTTCAAGAACTTTTCCTTTGTATCCACAGCTTGGCTAACTATTTGGAGCAGGAAGCCTAGCTCTCAGCCTATCTCAGCGTTCAGCATGCCTTCCTCACTAGACTTAGTCATTTCTAGCTTTTGATTTAAAATGAGAGGTATGTGACTCGTCCTTTCACTTGAACACTTAGAGGCCACTGTAAGCTTACTAACTGGCCTTATTTATTTATTTATTTATATTTGCGGTACGCGGGCCTCTCGCTGTTGTGGCCTCTCCCGTTGCGGAGCACAGGCTCTGGACGTGCAGGCTCAGCGGCCATGGCTCACGGGCCCAGCCACTCCGCGGCATGTAGGATCTTCCCGGAACGGGGCAGGAACCCGTGTCCCCTGCATCAGCAGGAGGACTCTCAACCACTGCGCCACCAGGGAAGCCCCTAACTGGGCTTATTTTAAGACTGTCTTGTCTCAGGTAATAGAGGCCCAAAGAGAGGGAGAGAGACAGGGAAATGGCTGGTCAGTGGAGTAGTCAGAACACACACAACATTTATTAAGTTCACCATCATATATGAGCATGGTTTGTGGCACCCCAAAATAATTACAATAGTAACATCACAGATCACAGATCACCATAACAAACATAATAATAATGAAAAAGTTTGAAATATTATGAGAATTACCAAATGTGACACAGAGACATGAAGTGAGCAAAGGCTGTTAGAAAAATAGCACCGATAGACTTGCTTGATGTCTTCAATTTGTAAAAAATGGCAATAAACCAAAACACAATAAAACAAGGTATGCCTATATATAAATATAAAATGATTATTCTTTAAAGGACTTAATTTTCAAAACAAATCATTATGACACCTAAATATTTTATCATGCAAATATATTACATGAGTAATATATAACTGTAGTCTCACTGGAAAAGATTCAAACTGTATTGAAGAATATAGAATAAACATGAAAATCTGCTTTCACCTCAATCTCACCACCACTCCCTTTCCTGAAGGCATCCACCGTTAACAGCTTTGTGGGTTTGCTTTCAATCTTTTTTTCTGTGCATTTACACATATAACAACTTATACCATTTTACGTAGTAGAGTCAAGTTCTAAGTGTTCTGTAAATTTTTTGCCTTTAACAATATGGTTTGGACAAATTTCACTTCAGTACACATAGGTCTATACTTCAGTCTTTTGGTGACTTCATACTATTCAGTAATAATCTGACTTATTTGACTGTTCCCCTGGTGATGAAACACAGGTTGTCTCCAATTTTATTACTATTTAAAACAATATTTCAGTGAGTATCATTGCAGATGCATCTTCCATACAAGTATGGAAGTTTTTCTGCAGCACATATTTGTAGAAGAATTGGCTAGTCAAAGGATATATGGATATATGTGTTTTAATTTTGATAGATTTTGCCAGTACTCTTTACAGAAGTTGAACCATTTTATAAATTTCCAACAGTGTGCGACAGTGCTTGTTTCTTTACATCTTTACCAACACAGGTATTATCAATCTTTTTGTTTATATCTGATGGCCAAAGAAAGGATATTTTATCCTTTCATGTGCTTATAGATTATTTACAGTTTTATGAATCACCTGTTATATCCTTTGACCATTTTCTGTTGGACTCTATCTTTTTCATATTGATTGGAAAAATCTTTATATGCATTCTAGATGTTAATCCTTTATCTTTTATATATATTGCAAATGTTTTCTGTCACTTGTATTTTCATTTTATTTGTAGTGAAAAAAGTATTTGTCATTTTCATTTGTAATTTACAAGTTAATTTTTAAGAGATCAGATCTCTCCATCTTTTACATTGTGGATTCTGAATTTTATGTCTCATTTCATAAGGCTTATATAAATATTCTCCTTTATTTTCTTCCAATACTAATATAGGTTGTTCTAAAATTTTTAGTTTTTTTTTTTTTTTTTTTTGGCTGTGTCGGGTCTTAGTTGCAGTACATGGGATCTTCGTTGAGGCATGTGGGATCTTTTGTCGCGGCGCACAGGCTCTTCTTTCATTGCAGTGTGCGGGCTTCTCACTAGTTGTGGCGTGTGGGTTTTCTCTTCTCTAGTTGTGGTGTGCAGGTTTTCTCTTCTCTAGTTGTGACATGCGGGTTTTCTCTTCTCTAGTTGTGGTACGTGGGCTCCAGGGCGCATGGGCTCTGTATTTGTGGCAGGTGGCTCTCTAGTTGAGGTGCCCAGGCTCAGTAGTTGTGGCACATGGGCTTAGCTGGCCTCGTGGCATGTGGGATCTTAGTTCCCCGACCAGGGATCAAATCCACGTCCCCTGCATTGGAAGGCGGATTCTTTACCACTGGACCACCAGGGAAGTACCTAAAACTTTTAGCTTTTTAATTCTATCTAGAAATTGTTTTATTCTGTGTGAGGTAGGGGAGGTCAAATAATTTTATCCTTAAAAATGGACCAAGCATCATCTTTTTTACTCTATTTTGAAATATTAGCTATCATTAAAATTATTTTCATATATAAGTGGTCTATTTATAGATCCTTCTATTTCTGTTCCATTGATCTCTCTGTCTAATCTTGGACACCTACCACATTATTTTGGTTATTACAACCTGATGATATGTTTTGATATGTGATAGGGCAAATTCTCTTCCCCTGTCCCCACTTATATATTTTTTAAAATTCTTGGCTATTCTTGAACATTTTCCTTTCCAAATAAAATTTAGAAACAGTTTGTTAAGTTCTATTTAAAAGTCCTACTAGGATTTGATTGTGATTGTATTGAACTTAAATTTAATTTGGGGCAAACTGACTACTTTGTAGTATTGGGCCTCTCATCCAGGAACATGATAAGTTATTCCATTTACTCAAGTGTTCTCCAACATTTTCCTTTATATACGTCTTAAACATTTCTTGTTAAGTATAGTTCTGGGCATTTATATTTTATATTGTTATGAAGCAGATTGAATCGGTCAAATATGCTTTCAGCAAAAGACACAGAAATCCGAACAAACAGAAAACAGAATAACTGAAATAACAAGAAGTAGTGAGGCCAAGTCCCTGGCTGTTGTGACTGACTTCAGTGATGTCGGCAAAGAGCTCCATCATCCTTCTGCTTGCCACTTCATGAGCTCTTTTAATCGGAATATTCAGTTCTTTCGTCACCTCTGGGAAGTTTCTTTCTCTTAATTCCTTGATCATTTCTTCTCTTCCATTCTCTGTTAAGCCCTCTGGAACCTCTGTTTGTTAAACGTTGGACATTCTGAACTGATCCTGCATGTATTTTAATTTTTTTCTCTTGTATTTACATTTCCATTTTTAAATTCTGTGTTCTGGAAGATGTCCTCAATATTAGCTTCCACTTGCTAATTTGATTTGCTGTCGTATCCATTTGGTTTCTCAGAACATTTATTGAATATTTTCTATTTCACTAATTGTTTTTATTTTGACTTCAAAGCATTTACCCTATTCTTTTCTATAGCAGCCTATTCTTTTATAGATGCTTTGTTCTCCCAAATTTTAAAAAATTATCTTATGGGGACTTCCCTGGTGGTCCAGTGAGTAAGACTCCATGCTCCCAATGCAGGAAGCCCGGGTTTGATCCCTAGCTGGGTAACTAGATCCACCACGCATGCTGCAACTGAGAGTTCACGTGCCGCAACTAAAGATCCCGCATGCTGCAATGAAGATTCCGCATGCTGCAACTAGGACCAGTGCAGCCAAAATAAATAAATAAATATAAAATGAAAAAGTAAAAAAAAAATTCTCTTAGGGACCATTTTGGTTTTTTCTAGACCCATTTCTGTTTGTTCATGTTGTTTTTGCCCACTCATCCACAGTTCTTATGATAATTACTCAGTTGCCTGATAATTACCTAGAGCATCCTCCTGCTATTTTACTTGTTCACTCTGAACATCAAGTTTCTTGGAATCTGCTCTTTGAAGTGGTTATCTCCTGCACATATTTTGGCTGCAGGTTACATTCCTACTCCTATTTGTCTGTCAGTTCAGTCCCTTCTGATTTATATCTCACAATTTTTAGTCTTTTGTTGGTACCCTCTCCACTGTTATAAAATATTTTTAAATTGTCTTTTGCTAGTTTTACGGAATTTTCAGCAGGAGGACACACCCATTCTTAGCCCACAATTTTAATCTACTCTCACAGATTTCCTAATGTGATACTCATCATAGATATTACTATGTAACAGGAAAAAAGTTAATTCATCTTTCCTACATAGCCTATTTCTTTTTCAAAATGATAAATACAGCAACCAAATTTTCAACATTTTTAATAAATTTTTTAGGTCAAGGCTCACTCTTTATTTTCTGCATTCAACAATGTTATCCTAGAAGAAAGCAAAACAAATTCAGAAGGATCAGTATTGTCCCAGGATTTGAAATTTGATGATGAAGTTATAAAAATGGATCCCAGGATCAAGCCCAGACCAAAACTTATTAGCTTGGATGATAAAACAATACTTTCCCTTGCCAAGACTAGCATTTACAGTCATATTGTGGTGAGTATTATGAGGAATAAAATTTGGGGACAGGAACCTTGAATTTGGTCAGAATCTATCGCATGAAATCTAAAGATATTAAACCACCTATCTGATGATGCCAGGCAGCATGCTGTCCATGCTGGGCATGCTTAAAAGTGCCCAGCCCTTTTCTTCTACAGATCAGTGTTGTCCAGTAGTAATATAATATGAACCACATATGTAATTTTGAATTTTCTATTAGCCACATTTTTAAAGATTTTTAAAATTAAAAGGTAAGATTAATTTTAATAATATATTATAGTTAACTCAATATATCCCAAATATTATCATTTCAACATACAGGCAATATGAAGATTCATTAACAGATAGTTTCATGCTAAGTCTCTGAAACCTGGAGTATATTTTACACTCACAGTACATCTCAGTTCACAGTTCAAGTGCTCAATAGCCCCATGTGACTAGGGGCTATCATAGAGGACAGTGGAGGTCTAGAGGTAGCCTTGTAATTTGCAAGGAATTTCATTCCTGAATAACAAATAAACTCTCTTTAACTGATTAAGATAGTAAGTTTCAAAACAGTTTCCAGGACCAATCAACATAGAATACAGGAGTTTTATCTTTACAAAATTAATCAACAGAATTTGAGTAACTTATTGAAGCAACTTACTTTACACTGAGGAAATTCTATTGAGATATTAAGCCTCCCTCGATATCTTGACTCTCAATCTGTCCATTTCAAATCTGCTACCATTCTGTCCAAACTCCCCTTATCTCCGACCTAGACTACTTCCATAGGGCTACTACACAACTCCAGGAGGCACCATGCACATTGTATTCTGTTAATGTGCTCTTTGGATGCCATTCACTATATAACTTGACTATAACTCAATACAAGGTGTGTGTGTCTGTGTGTTGGGGGGTGGGGAGGTACATGCCTACTAGAGCTATGCAAAAGAGGCATTGTCCTGCTTCCGCTTTAAGGCCACAACCCATTCACCATGTTGAAGAGAGAGGAGTCTTTTCAAAATGCAAGTCTGATTTGTCACCCCTCACTACTCCTATTTGAAATGCTCAAATGATTTTCCATTGTTTTAAAAATAAAACCAGAGTCCTTAATATGGCCTATAGGGTTTTGCATGACCTGGTCCCTGGCCTGTCTTTCCACACTCTTCTCATATTACCCTCCCTTTAGCAATCTGTGCTCAGCCTCCTTCTTGTTTCTTTAATGTACCCTGTTTGCAGCCACACAGAGCCTCTGCACTTGTACTGTACTCCTGCACTGTACTCCTGCATGGAATGTTCTCCCCTGACCCCGTTTCTCCTAGTTAACTCCCACACATATTTTTGATCTATACTTAAGCATTAAATCCTTCTCTTACCTCTAGGTCTAGATAAGAATCTAAGTAAGATTCCTTTGTCATATGCTTTGTATCCTTCCTAAACTATAAATTCCACAAGGGCAGAGATTAGGCTGTTCTTAGTCATTTATATTCCCAGCATGAGGGCAACAATATAAGATTGTACAGTGTACATTGAACAAAAGGGCCACACCTAAGGGGCAACTTTCAAATAAGAGTAGTATATTTACTACAACAATTTTTTGATGACTGTTGGTAAAATTTCTTTTACTAACAAAATCAGCCTATTGCAACAATTTTCTAAAAGCTGGAAAATAAAGGTGTCTTGAGGTAAGGATGCCTTTTTCTAATTTACTCATATACACTGAGTGGACTAGCATCAACTCTGCCATTATCTAGCACAATAACTAGCACACATGAGATACTCATTAGTTACTTGTTTTAAAACAGAATGTCTTGAGTGGTTCTTAACAAAGAAAGTGGGTTGTTTGTTTGAACCGGCAGAAGTAGTAAACAAATTGATATTAACTGATAAATTGATAAGAATACTTAAGAAGACAAATTATTCTTACATGACGCTATCTTTCTATGCATGCACTGAAAGCTAAGGTACAGATAAAAATTCAGAAATGCTTTTTATCTTGAAAGTCAATTACTTTGCTCCATCGTTACATTTCTAAATCCATTGTTTATGATGACAGTTTTTTCTCAAGTAATTGTGTGAAACAGAAAGTAAAAAATATTTTTTAAAATAATAAGTGAGGTCAACAGTTTTCAGCCTGCTTCTAAAAATATTTGAAACACTTTTTTAAGAAAGTTTATGGGATTGCTTTCGTAAAACTGTGTTAGCATCAGCCAACAAATCTTCAAGTCTAGGAAATTGTCGTTATCTTAGAGGATTATTATTAGAGAGGAAGGAAAACTTCATAACATGATGGCAATATCACCACCTTTATCATAAGTGTGCAGTATACTTATTACAGGAGCAATCTTCCAGCTGACAGCACGGAAAAATTGTTTCTGAACTATATTGTCAAGATTTCATATTTGAGTAATGAATTCTTGATAATAAAGCTTCAGTAATGAAAGGTTTAATAAATGAATGTGCTCTGATTGGACTGAGCTTCTAGAGCTTGTATTCCTATAGATTTAAAGGGATTAAATAAAAAAAGTTAAAAAAAAAAACAGCACCAGAAGGTAGGTCTTTTTTATTATCTTTGGTTTGTGATAAGAAACAGAGAGGAGAGTTAAGACTTCAGAATACCTTGGCCAGCTTGTGACCTCCACCTCACTGTATTAATTTGGTCAACACGCATAACATAAGAATGGAGGGGCTTTTTTCATATTAAATTTGCCTATATTGCTTAAAAGCCAGCAAGTTTTCTAGGGTTTCCAGTAAGAATACTAGATATTAGAAGAAGGATATTTAGATATCACACCCTTTGTTCTCCCTTCTTTGTGCCGTTACTGTAAGAGAAACTGAGGGGAGGGTATATACCTCTTATTTTCTTTTCAGTTATCCCCACTAGGTCGAGTTTTATGAGGACATCTATAAAAAAATAAAATATGTAGAAATAAAAAATCGAGAGTAACATAATTTTATATTCTCTTACAGCACAATTAAATACTGAAAATTAGAGTTGTCAGTTATGTCTGGCTTTTGCACTGATTTATTCATTTAGCATTTACTGAGATTTGCTGTATTTTAGGCAATGAAGTAAGTATTGGGGGTTCAATGAATAAGTTATTTTCCCTGCCCCAAGGATATTATTTCAGTGGAGGAGACAGATATGGAAACAAATACAGGAAATTTGGAGTTGCTGGGAGAGGTCCACAGAAAGAGGTGGGTTTTTTGTGGATTTTTGAAGGATATGAGAGATTTCATTGTTTTTGTCTTCCAAGCAGAGGAAATACTTTATCTGTAAGCACATGGTTTTGAAAGATCCTGGTGTCTTCAGGGAACACTGAGGAATTCAGTGTGACTAGAACATAGGGTGTGTGACAGTGGAAGTATAGGTGTAGGTTGGAATACAAAGAAGATACATGAGGCTGTGGCTGGAAGAGTAAGAGGTTATAGCCACATCAGGATGGATTTCAGAAGGCAAATTTATAAGTTTACATTCTTTTGTTTAGGGAATAGGCTCTCTGTTTTTAAAGACCCTAACTTTGATAGCTTGTGTTTAGATTTAACTGTGGTCAGACTGGTGGTATAGAAATCCAGTAGAAACTATTATAGTAGTCCAAAGGACAAATAATAGTCTGAACTAAGGCACTGTAGTGGTGATGGTATGGAGCAGTTGGTTTAAGAAACATTTCTAGTATCAAATGTATATAGAAAAGAGGGGAAACGGATGATCAACAATATCTGTTAGTGAAACTCTTAATCAGAATTGAAAATATGGACTGCTAAGCAGATAAGAGAAGATGATGAATTCAATTGTGAACATGTTAAAGGTAAGGTATCTGTAGAATCTTGTCATATGTGACCTGTAAACTAGTCTGCATAAATTGGCCCTTCTTCATTTTAGCAAAGTTTTGATAACTATTTGACATTCAATTGTTTCTCCATTCCAGGAATTTAGTTATGTCCACAGTATAATAGGGTATAAGATAAGATGGTGGTGGTAAGTGAAGAGGGTTGGGAGGTAGATACCTGATTTTATCATGATACCCATTTGTTGTGAATAGTGTGGTCAATTATATTGACATTTTCTTGTGCCACTATTTATTTTGTAGACTATACATAAATCTTCATTTGATACCATTCACAATGGTATAGTTTAAAGAGAAAAATTATGTAGACATCAGGGTCTCCTCTAAATATAAAAATATAATAACATTCATTTTTATACAGCCCAGGATCAAATGGGCAGGGAAAATCTGGGCCAGATTCTGATGTAGAAACTGTCTTAGACACTCTCCCAATTCCTTCTTTGATGTTGTGTCTCCCACTTTAACACCCTCAGCCTTTCTTCCTTAGTCCAGTGCCCTCATATGGTTTCCTGTAATCAGGGTGTATCCTTGCCATCCTTTCTCTTGCAAGGCAACCTAGCTAATATCCAAAATCTTTAGGGCCTACACTGTTCACTAGCCTGAGAGATAGGTCTGCCCTAATGAATATCACAACAAAGTATTTAATGATTTTCTAAAATTTCATGCTGATTATTGATAAACTTAGAGCAAGTGGAAGATCAAATTAATCAAGAACCAGATGTAATGCTGCTATTAGAAACTATACCTTTTAAAATCAGATTATAAAATCAGACTATACTTTCAAAATTATATTTTTTCTCAATGGTTCTCTCTTAATGTTATTTAAATAGCTATAATTAGGATATAATCTGTCTTATTTTTTATTTACATTTTATTTTACTTCAGAGTCTGAATCTACATGGAAACAGCCTGAGTAAATTGAGAGATCTCTCCAAGTTAACAGGACTTCGAAAACTTAATATCAGCTTTAATGAATTTACTTGTTTAGATGATGTATACCACCTGGTAAGAACTGTCTTTTTGAAATTATTTAAGTAAAATAAAATTATTAATTTAATGAATAAATTATTTTTGTAATTTAGACCTCATATATACCATATTAACAGCCCAATTCAGGAACAAAACATACATAAACTATATATATATAGTATGTTACTTTCTCTAAAATAGGCCTTAGACTTAGATTCTGTTTACAAACCAAATATACACCTGTGGTCATATCTTATTTCTAGCTACTTGAAAATAAATGTAAAACTACTCCAGACCTGTTTTTAAAATGTCATTTATAAAGTGTCATTTCCAATTTCTTCTGCTCTTTTTTTCTCACTTTTTTTCCTCCTTATTGTGAGTTTTTACTTCTTCACTTGCTAGTTTACCACTTCACAGCTAATTTTGTCAAGTCTTCCCATCTGTTCATTATCCATATGGTTAGTTCTCTTTCTTTCTGCCTTGTCCTTTCTACCCGCATTACACACATAGATCTTGTTTGATTTGTGTTTGCCTTCTTATAAATCAAGGACAAATACAGTAATACACATGTACACCAGGTATGGATCTTTTCTGGCTTTTGTTTTCCCTGTCAATGTCATATAACAAAAATAATTACATATGGGTTCCAGAACTCCAACCCAGCAGCCCCTGTTTCCATAGGTCCCAAGTCACTGACATATCTTTTCAGAATATATCATCATTCTCATCTCTTCCTCATTCTCTACTCTATCTCCTTGCAACCATGTCAAGGCTCTTGTACTGCTACTTCTGCGACTGTGGTGAGAGTTGCTGCTTTGCTTATTGGCCTTAGATTTTAGTATTAAACCCTCTTCCTTTTTTCTTTTACCAAGCCAAAGTCCTTTCTTTTTAATTGAGGTAACATTGGTTTATGACATTATATAAGTTTATAAAAGTGTGTACAATATTATATTTCTACTTCTGTATACACTACAGTGCACTCACCACCAAAAGTTTAGTTTCTATGTATCACCTACAGTTGACCACCTTTACCCATTTTGCCCTCCCTCCACCCTACTTCCCCTCTGGTAATCACTACTGTGTTCCTTTTATCTATATGTTTATTTTTATTTGGTTTGGTTTGTTCATTTATTTCAGTTTTTTTTACTCCACATACAAGTGATATCATACAGTATTTGTCTTTGTCTGACTTATTTCACTTAGCATAATACCCTCCAAGTCCATCTATGTTGTTTCAAATGGCAAGATTTCATCTTTTTTATGTCTGAGTAATATTCCATTGTATATATGTACCACATCTTCTTTATCCATTCATCTGTTGATGGACAATTGGGTTGCTTCCATATCTTGGCAATTGTAAATAATGATGCTATGAACATAGGGGTGCATATTTTGAATTAGTGTTTTTGTACTCTTCAGATAAATAGAAATAGAAAAGCTGGATCATATGGTGGTTCTATTCTTAATTTTTGAGGCATCTCCATACTGTTTTTCATAGTGGCTGCACCAATTTACATTCTCACCAACAGTGTATGAGGGTTTACTTTTCTCCACATCCTCTTTTTAATTCTTGCCTTTTTGATAATAGCTATTCTAATAGGCATGAGGTGATATCTCATTGTGGTTTTGATTTGTGTTCCCCTAATAATTAGTGATGAACATGCACCTGTTGGCCATCTGTATGTCTTCTTTGGAAAAAGCTCCTGTGCCCATTTTTAAAATTGGGTTGTTTGGTTTTTTTGTTGTTGTTGAGTTGAATGAGTTTTTTAATATATTTTTGATATCAGCCCCTTATCAGATATATGATTTGCAAATATCTTCTCCAATTCAGTAGGTTGCCTTTTCATTTTGTTGATGGTTTCCTTTGCTGTACAGAAGCTTTATAGTTTGGTGTAGTCCCATTTGTTTATTTTTGCTTTTGTTTAGGAGACATATCTAGAAAGACATTGCTAAGACCAACGTAAAAGAGCATACTGCCTATATTTCTTCTAGGAATTTTAATGGTGTTGGGAAACTGGACGGCCACATGCAAAATGGATTAAAGACTTAACAGCAAGGCCAAAGTCCTTTTTAATAGAATTCCCCTTGGGTTTGGTATGCAACTGAGGAAAGAAGGTAGTTTAATAGAGGTCCCAGGACTATATATAAATTTTGGGCATTTTTGTTTAATTTTCTTCTAATGATTTGCTTGCAGTTCCAAAGGTTATAACAGGCATTATAATTTTGCTTAGGCACAGATTTAAAGACTAAACTCTTAAGTCATGCAAGGTGAGTGAGCTTAGCCAGCTGCCCAGCATGTATTTGCAATGTAGCTTTGTTGTTCTTTAATACAAGAATTTCTTTCATCATCATAGCCTCACAGCCTGCTTATTGGATGACTATTACCACAGTTATTTTACAGGTAAGGGAACTGGACACATTTTATGCCCAAGTGGTATTTTCAAATTTTAGAACTAGTAAAGGTAGCTAGATATAGACCCCTCAGACATTAAGAATCCAGTGTATAAACATGTCTCTAAAAATGATTGTAAGGATCTTCAGAGAGAGGAGATACTGTACATGTAAAATAAAACACAGATACTGAAAACTACATACTACAAACAAGTGGTTTAGTAAATTATTATAAGGTGAACATGCTTGTTAACTAGCGTCCAGGTCAAGAAATAAAACTTTGCCACCTACAGCATAAACCCCTTCTATATGCCCCATTCCTTCAAGAAATCATTATCCTGACTTCTAATAGTTATCCTCTTCCTGCTCTTTTTCCCCCTATAGTTCCATCACACAAATGTGTATCCCTAGCACAGAAATTTGGTTTTCCCTTTTTTTTTAATGTACTGTATTTTTTAAGTCTCTTTTAAGTTTCCCTTCTATCCCCTTCTGCTCCCCACTGTTTATCTGTAGAAATACTTGGACCTTCAAAACCAGAGTTTCCCACAGTCCTGACCCTGCCAATTTGCTTACCTATGATACACCCTACATGCCCTCCACCCTCCAGATTTTCTACAAATTGGCAACTGGATCCAGAGATTGGATCAGACTCAGGTTCCATTCCTCTGGCGAGACTACAAGGGACACATAATGTCTAGTTGTCTCACTTTTCTGACTCTAGGAGCCATTATTAATGCCTGTATCTATTAATTCATTGGAGATTACAAAATAGCAACATTCTTATTCTAGAATTTCTTTTTCATTTATTAATTGGAACACTTTTACATAAAGACGTTTCCCCTTATCTATTATTTGGATACCCAGTAGGACCATTCATATAGAAAATGCAGAATAGATGTTTGATTGTTTGCCTTTATTTACCAACTTTGAAGATAATGAATTAGTTCCTTATGAATTCCCAAAGACAAGCATACTTTTTTAGTTTTAATATCATTAGGAATGCAAGGACTTAAACATATTTGATGATATTCAATTTACTGCAATTACTATCATGATTGAAGCTCAAATTTTCTCATCCTTAGCCAGTGGAAGCATCATAAGGTTAGCTCCTTTTGCCATGACCCTAGTAGTCTGTGATAGCTTCTTTGCCACCTGGTATGAAAGATGTTCCATACACATCTTATGTATTTTTCTGTTGCAGACAGGGGATCAACTATTTCTTCAAGGAGCCCTGGTTTCTTTTAGAGAAGTGGTATTTAAGGGTCACAATCTGGGTTGGTCATTGTTTCTAGGTCTTTCCATTGGACAGAATTTGTTGTGGGGGAGGTGTGTGTGTGGGGGGGGTGTATGTGCAACTAAAACTAACCTCATGAATTTATATTGATACTTCCAATTCGAATTTAAGACTGCAAATCATTTAACTTAACCTTTCTCTGTTACTTACATCTATATCTTTTTTCCCACACCAATAATCCTGATTCTCAAGGATACAAGGTGATAGAATTAGGATATTTAATAATCACTCATTTGTTTTATCCCCTATTACACACACACAACAGTCTCAGAATGATAGCACTAATACTCTCATCAACACGTTACTGGAAAGATTTTTTTTTTTTTTTTTTTTGCGGTACGTGGGCCTCTCACTGCCGTGGCCTCTCCCGCTGCGGAGCGCAGGCCCAGTGGCCATGGCTCACGGGTCCAGCTGCTCCGCAGCATGTGGGATCCCCCCGGACCGGGGCATGAACCCGCGTCCCCTGCATTGGCAGGCGGACTCTCAACCACTGCGCCACCAGGGAAGCCCCAGGAAAGATTTTTTTTTAATTTTGTGTATGTTCTTTTCATTCTTCTCTATTTTAAAAAATAATTAAAATTATCATACTATATCTACTTTGTTAGAGCATGTAGCCCTTACATTCTGTACACTCTCCCTTTTAGTTCATTGGTAATTGTGTATTTAATTCTTATCACCAGTTCTTAGGGTGGTATCAAACATTTTGATTGTCTGAAAAATATTCTATTATAGATTCCTCAGGAAGGGCTTACGGAAACAGTATCCCTTCAGTTACTGAATGTTGATAATAATTTATCTATGTCCTTTATACTTGAAAGGCAGTTTTGTTAGATATAAAATCCTTGGCTCACAATTTCTTTTCTTGGGCATCTTAAACGTTATTTCATTTTCTTCTGGCATAAAGTGTTGCAGTAGAAAAGTCTGATGAGAATGTATAATTTTTTCCCTTGTAAGTCACAGGCTTGGTTGTTCTGGGTCAATATTTCGGATTCACAGTATGCTTTTCCAAAATGTAGATTAAAATCATTTTTTCTTTTATTTTTTTGAACTGGAGGTTTTTAGCAATTTTTCTATTTCCTTTCTTTGGTTCTCTTCTTTAGGAACTCCCATTATCCATATGTTGAATCTTTACCTATCTTCACTATTTGTCACTTTCTCTTGAGTCCTTTTTATCTCTCCATTTAGATTTTAAATTGATTTGATTTTTTAAATTTTCATCTTTTTCACCTTCTATTTATCTTAAGGCATTATTTGTTGTGTTTACTTCTTTTGTCTTTGACTAGTTTAATCTTCATTTCTGAAATGCTTTTATTATTTTATTTTGAATTCTTTTCTGGGTTCTTTCATCTCATTGCTGAGTTTTTCTAATCCAGATTTATGTTGTTATTTTGTATCTTGTATCATTCTTAAATCTTTTTGCTTGTTCTGAAATAATAGGTTTATGGTTATGATATGTTTCTTGGGCATATATTTCTGGTATACTTTTATTGCCTGCAGCAGTATAACAATATTTCTGTCTTACACACACACACACACACACACACACACACAGCTTTATCTGGGATTTGACCTTAATACTTTTTTGCTGCTCATTTTCCAGTGAAATTAGTTCTTAACTTTTAAAACAAAAGTGGGGTTTGGGAAAGCTTTTCTAATTTCACAGATCTCCCTCTTCTGCTGTTTATATGTACTGTTTAAAAACTGTAGCACTTACTTTCTGAAATTTCCTGGTTCTATTCCCTTCCTCCACTTCAGTTTGAACTTTCTCTTTTATTTGCCTTTTTTGTCCTTATCCTGTTTAATTTTTATTTAGCCCAGCAGTTTCTTCTCCAAGAAAGATTCAGTTCTGTAAGGGAGCCCTGGTGGGGCAGTTTGAAGATTCGTAGGGGCTAGACTGCTCCATCCCCTTCAGACCTTTTTACTGTAGGTCCCATACACTCACCTGGTATCAAAGAGGGTAAAACTCCTCCCACTTTCAACTGCTGTATTAGTTGGCCCTCATACCTTCCATTGAATATTGGTTGGCTATTTTGGGGCTCTCTTATTCTCAGGTCCATCAGATGCTGCCATGATGCTTCCTTCTTCCTCTCACATAGACCTGGACACCATGTAGGTCTTGTGGTTGTTGGTGGTTTATCCCCACCAACTTCTTTGAGACTTATGGGGCTACCTTGTTATGTAGCTTTGTTATAAATGTTGTCCATAGAATTTTGGTTTTATTTTTATCTCTCTTTTTATGTGGGGATTCAGAGAGATTGAACACCTATGCTGCCTAGCCTCTATATTCTACAGTAATCAACTTTGTATGTGTGTTTAATATTAATTATATTTATCTCAGCATCATAAAAGGCTATGATCTAATTTAATCACTCACCTGTTATTCCTATTGTCTTCTAAGTGTTTTAATTTGCCTCTCATTTTTACTATCATTTTCCTTAAGTGTGTCTCTAACATGGAGAGTTTCCATACCCATCTTGCATGCTAGGCATTAGTTCTACTAAGTTGCAGAAAGTAAACATATTGTTACTATGTGTTCATCACCCTGGCCTTGCCTTGTGAGTCAAAATACCCAATCTGTGACTGTTTACATAATGGAAGACCTGGGCTTCATAAATGGTGGAAATATACTATATAGTTTTGTAGAGTTTTAAAAAATCTAAATAAGACATCCACATAAGGTAAATTGAAATGGCATAAGCTGTATGCCTGTCATTCACTCACCTGAACTATCACAAAAGGAGAGTATCCAAGCAAAAGGAATAGGAACAGATTTTTTTTTCTCTGAAAATAGTTACACCATAGTCAGAATTGGCCAAGGAAAGACAAATATGTATGGCTATTTGCAACTTTAATAGATTATTTTTTATGGAAATAGTATAATTTATGGAAATAGTACTTCTGTCTTATCTTTTCCAATGAGAAATTTATTGTTAAAGTGCTTCTAATGGCTTGAGACAGCTAATCTACATTTAGAGATTGAACTATTACCCCTAAAATATTTTAAAGAGGTCTTGTGGGTTTTAATATTTGTAAGTTGGGCTACATTGTACTGTAACTTACAAAAGATTTAAACTGAAGCACAAGAAATGTTAAAACACAAAACTCTGCTACAAAACTGAAAATATTATTCCTTGAATATTTATGGAGTGTATGGAGTCTGTTTTATATTCTGGGAACATAAAAAAGTGAAGATCCCACCCCTGTTTTCAAGGAAAGAAGGCAGTTCTCTTTATATGATGCATGATTCACAAATGCTAGTCTGCATGCAAGTGCTGGAATTTGGGACAAGTTTTTAACCACTTTTTGATGAAAAATGGGAGAAGATGGGCCATATAGTAAATTTTTATAAATCTAAATTAATTTAATTTAAAAGACTGTTCTAAGATTATATCCTTAATACTTTTTTACTGCCAAATATCCTTTTGTTCGAGAAATTATAATCATAGTAAATTATAGGATTTTTTTTACTATGCTTACTAATGAGATTAAAAAGTCAGTAACACTATTTGATTTCCAGAAATTTTTTAGATTTTAATGATCTGAACACTCAACTCTTGAAACCTGAGTCACTATAATAGACGCTATTCCAACAATACGAACTATGCATTATATAGCAGTGACTAATTCTATGGTGAATTCAAACAATTGTTTGTTTTAAACTGTAAAGAAATCAAGTATATTTTTAATTTATAGTAATATTATTTTTATTTTTAAAAATATGTTGCAAAATATTTTCTTCAAGTACTCTTTATCTCTTTCTTGTTCTGGGTCTGAGTTCGTATATACTTTTTTTGTGTGTGTGTGTGGTACGCGGGCCTCTCACTGTTGTGGCCTCTCCTGTTGCGGAGCACAGGCTCTGGACACGCAGGCTCAGCGGCCATGGCTCACGGGCCCAGCCGCTCCGCGGCATGTGGGATCCTCCCGGACTGGGGCACAAACCCACGTCCCTTGCATCAGCAGGCAGACTCTCAACCACTGCACCACCAGGGAAGCCCTGAGTTCGTATATACTTTAAAAGAAAATTTTGTTTGCAACAAATAGAAGTAACAAATTAAAGTCTTAAAGACTTCTTACAAATATGTAAAATAAAGATCTGAATATATAAATGGCCAAAGATGAGAAACACAACAAACAAGCAAAAAACATTTTTAAATGTCTAATATAAACACATGGAAGGGCTCCCCTGGTGGTGCAGTGGTTGAGAGTCCACCTGCCGATGCAGGGGACACGGGTTCGTGCCCCGGTCCGGGAAGATCCCACATGCCGCGGAGCGGCTGGGCCCATGAGCCATGGCAGCTGAGCCTGCGCTCCACAACGGGAGAGGCCACAATAGTGAGAGGCCCGCATACCGCAAAAAAAAAAAAAAAAAACACATGGAAAAGATGTGCAACTTCACTGATAATAATGTAAATTAAAATAAGGGGGGTGGGTTGGTGGGTATTTAAGGAAATATGCATTCTCAAATTCCATTGCTGGAAGAAAAAAATGGCACAAACTTCCTTAAAACTATTTGGCAACATTTATCAAGAGTCTTAACAATACAGAAATCCTTAAAACCAGTAATCTTATTCCTAAAAACCTTTTCTGAAAAAATATTGGCGTCTCGGTTAAAGTATTATGACCATGGACATTTGTTGCAGTGTTGACAACAATTAGAAGCCACATAAATGTCCATAATTAAATGTTTAAAACAATACTAATAATTCACATATTAGAATACTATGCAATCATGAAAAATCATTTTTAAAAATAAATTTATTTATTTTATTTATTTAGTTTTGGTGGCATTGGGCCTTCGTTGCTGCGCGCGGGCTTTCTCTAGTTGCGGCGAGCAGGGCCTACTCTTCACTGCAGTGCATGGGCTTCTCACTGCAGTGGCCTCTCTTGTCATGGAGCATGGGCTCTAGGTGCATGGGCTTCCATAGTTGTGGCACGTGGGCTCAGTAGTTGTGGCTCGTGGGCTCTAGAGTGAAGGCTCAGTAGTTGTGACACACGGGCTTAGTTGTTCCTCGGCATGTGGGATCTTCCCAGATCAGGGCTGGAACCCATGTCCCCCACATTGGCAGGCGGACTCTAAACCACTGTGCCACCAGGGAAGCCCCATGAAAATTCATTTTGAAGAATATTTAATGGTGTGTGAACATGTTAGAAGGGTACAAAATTCTATATAACAGAATAATATGTTTTATATAAAAAAATTGGCATATAATAAAAAATGTTTTCAATGGTTCTTTCTGAACAATAGAATTATATATGCTTTCTATTTTTTCTTTTTATTTATTTACTGTATTTCTCAGATCTCCAACAAGAACATGTGTTACTTTAATAATTTTAAAAAATTATTATTAAAAATCATGTACTTCTAAAAAAGGAAATTATAGAATGGAATAGTTTTAGTTTCTGCCTCTGAAGATGAACCTTTTTTAACCAGGCCATGAGTTCAATGGTATAAACTAGAAGCCTAGATATAAGAAATGTAATTCTTTGTTTGTTGGAGACAATTATCTTGCCAGTTTCTCTTTGCCTTCTCCTCCATGAAAACAAACATTGCCACTCTATGTTAAAAGGATGAAGTGAGAATTAAGAGCAAATGACTAGGAAAATATATACATTGATACCACTGCTGCAATATAACTACTGTTTAGGTTTTCTGTGAGGATTACCAAAAAAGCACATAAAATACTTAGAGAATCAGAGAGAAAAGAACTATGTAAATACAAACTGTGATCCTCCTAGCATCACTTCTTTTTGTATGCGTTGCAGTATAACCTTGAATATTTGGATGCAAGCCATAACCATGTGATAACTCTTGAGGGATTTAGAGGTCTGATGAAACTTAAGCACTTAGACTTGAGCTGGAATCAACTGAAAAAATCTGGCGATGAAATAAATATGTTATGCAAACACACCACAAGCCTTCTCACTCTGGATATTCGACATAATCCATGGCAAAAGGTATGAAACAGAAATGTTTATAAAAAAGCAAACAATCATTTTTATTTCAAAGCTGTTTTCTCACTACTATTCAAGAATAGCCAGAAACAGGCAAACTATCTTTGTCTCGCTAGAATTCCCTTAAGTATTTCATAAGTTGAATTTAGTGTAGTGATCAAGTGAATAAAATGTTACTATAAGAAAAGTCTTTAATTTCACATCAGACTTTTTTTGCAACCTCTAATAGTTAAAGAGTATTGTGGTTTTAAAAGTGTTAGATGTCACTGCCATTTGCACACCTTCAGAGAATTTTCATAGTGCAGTATAGCTCAGCATGCTAGAACCCTACTGTAATGAGGCATAGAAACCAAGAATAATAGAATACAGTGAGAGAAACATATTATTAAAGGGGGAAAATTAACAAAAGCATGTTTACTTTTAAATTAACAATAGTATGTTTCTCTCACTGTATTCTATTATTCTTGGTTCCTATGCCTCAAATTCCCTGATAAACCTGAATTATAAAGTCTTATTTATGTTCTGTTATAAAAGGAAATTTGATTGAATGCTATTCTTTCTCATCACAAAAATATGTAGATTCATGCTAAGAAATTTCAATATTCAATGATTATACTGAAGAGTATCTCCAAGTATTTAAAATAAGCCCCAAGTTTATAATTTCAAGACTATTCCTCTCCTTGTTTTTCAAAAATGTATATAGACTGTGTTCAACATTTTTAAAAGGGACTAAAGCATGATTGGTTCTATTAAATTGGCCATATTACTATGTTTATACTATTGTATTTCTCATTTTTAGCTCAGTAAAATTGAAGGATATTTTTCTTTTGCCAAATCAGACTTCCTGAATGATCACAGTACAGCTATAGCCCTGTTGCCAAATTAAATGTCAAGAGCTGAAGATCTGTATTGGATCACCCATGGAGCTGACTAGCTAAATGCTGATCTAGATAAACAGGAGGCACTGCAGTTGTTCTGTGAACACTTTTCACTGCAGTCACTTTTCAACAGCTTGTGGGATTTCCTCTCTTCACAAGAGTAGAACTATCCACCTTCAAACAAAAAAGATTGATTCTTAAATATAATTTAATTTCAACTATTATTTAAAGAATTAAGTTAAGCCTTTATTTTTAGACAAATATAATAAAGTAGGAGATGCATAATTTGAATTATGTGGGAAGGAACAAAGAACTCCTTTCCATGTCATAGCACATGTAATATTTTGTAAATATTAACTTTTGGTATTTTTCCCAAGCCAGCCACATTAAGGCTGAGTGTTATTGGCAGATTAAAGACTCTTACTCAGTTAGATGGAGTCCTTATTTCTGAAGAAGAAGCAACAGCGGCTATGAAATTTATTTCTGGGACAAAGATTACTCAGGTTGGATTTTACTGTTTAATATTTCTTGTTCTGTTTAGAATATACAAATAATATTTCCCATACTCTTATTTTGTTATTGAGATTTTATATTCTCTCTTAGCATGCTAATAAAAATATCAGTCTATAACAATCATATCACTTGAATTTTTTTTTCTGTTTAAATGTATTCCATTTAAATACCAACTGGTTGTATGGATTCTCATCCTGCACACTACCCCAAAAATACCTCTAGGGTAACTGTTTTTTTCCTAGTCAACCTGAACTCACCAGAGTCCTTTAGAACCTATATGAAAATAAGCAACTTTCTGTGGATAAGGTAAGCTTCGAGGCCTTGAGAAAGCATTTAGTAAATTATTTACCTAGTATTGATATTATATGTGTCTGGCTGAAAGAAAACAACACCTATTAACTTGGGGAAGGGGAAATACCTATATTATCCAGATTAAGAATGCTACTTTGGCCAAAGTAGCTTCAACATCCTAAATATCTCCACTCTAGTTATCTAGCTATTTACTTTTTGTGGAATATTTGAATATTAATTCCTTAATGTAATGTTTAATTTTGTATCTGTTCAAAGTGAAGGAAAGAAACTCCTTTGTTGATAAAAATATAATTAACTCCTGAAGAAGAGTTGGGGATTTATCCTACCAGAAATCAAAACTTACTAAAATCCTGTAAGACAATGTGGAATTGGCAGAGTTAGACAAATAGACCAATACAACAGAGTATAAAGACCCAGTGTAGACCCACACATACCTGGAAACTTGATAAATAACAGAGCTGCCTGTACAGATCAGGGAGCTAGTCAATAAAAGGCACTGGAACAAGTGCATTAAGGCTTTCACTACAAAAAGCAAAACCAAAAATGTTTTAGAAGGAAAGATCAGAGATTACCATTAAAACCTTGAATGAGGGAAGAATTTATTATGCAAGAAACAAAGAGCATATACTATAAAAGATTGGATTTGTCTATGTTAAAATTAATACATCTATTCCTCAAAGGGCAGAAAGTGAAAAGACAAGCTATATACTGGGAAAAGAAATTTGAAACACATCTGACAAAAAATATTCTTTATATATCCAAAATATATCAGGAAAAAGACAACCAATCAAACAGAAAACTGAGCAAAAGATTTAAACAGACACTTCACTGGAGAGGAAATCAGAACAGCCAAACAACTTAGGAAAAGATGCTCTACCACATTAATACTCAAGAAAATAAACATTAAAACTTAAATGATCTACCAATTTATGGCCACTATTGGGGGGGGAAAAAACCCTTGACAATATCAAGTTTTAGCAAAGGTTTGAAGTAAAGGTTACAATTGGTACAACCATTTTGGATAACAAATTGGCCCTATCTAGTAAAGCTGAATATATACATACCCTAAACCTAGCAAGTTATATACTCTAAAGAAACTCTTGCATATATATACCAAGCATCATGCACAAGAATATTTATGAGAGCAATGCTTATAATAGCAAAAACCTGAAATCAGCTCAATGTTCATTGATGAGAGAATTGATAAGGAAATATTATATGGCAATGACATGTGAATAAACTACAGCTACAGGAAGAAGCATAGAAGAATCTCATGGATATAATGCTGAGCAAAAAAGCAAGTCATAGAAGAATATAAACATATTATTCAATTTACATAAAGTTTGAATATGTATAAGACTAATATTTTATTTATGGATATAAACATAAGTCTATAAAGAAAGCAAGTATGGTAGATACAAAATTTGAGATCATTTGATTGCTTCTTAGGGGATTGATTCACTTGAGATGAGTGATGGCTTCCAAGGAGAAGGAGAGAAAAAAAGATTAGGATGGGGCACCCAGGGAGCTTCTAGGGTGGTAGGAATATCCTGGCTCTTAAACTGGTTTCATGATGGATTATATGGTGTTTGTTTTATAATAATCCTTTCACAGTTTTATAAATATTATTTTGTGGTTAAATGTCTGCTAAAACAAAAAAATGAGTGAGATATATAAAGTATATCCAGATACTGAAAACATTTTAAGGCAAAGAAAATGTCATATTTTAAAAGTATTCATTGGGCCATTCATCTAGGAAACAATTCTGTTAACTATATGTATATGGACCTCTCTGTGCTATTTCCTTTATGTGTTTTTTGTTTTATTAGTTATCTCTCTTACGGCATTCTAGTACTAAAGAGGAGAGATCACGGATTCTTAGTATATGGCCTTCTGCCAAAATTCTGACACAGATTTCAAAGTTAGGACCACATTCACATCTGAGTGGAAACTGGTACTTGAAGGTAAAGACAATCTATTAAACCTAATATAAAAATTTAATTTCAATTGATATTTTAGTCAGCTTTGGCCTTTGTATCATAACGAGGGCATAGATAGGTAACGGGCAGAAAACTGGAAGAGCCAAATTAAAAGTAAAAGAGAAGTCAAGTCATGAGTAGTTATGTCACAGGGGCTAGAACTCATCAGTGGTCACTACAGAACAGGAAATTTAGGATAAAGGTACACTACAAAACCAAAGGGTAGATTCTGATAATATATCAAAATAAGCAAGAAAACTTTAAAGCTCAGAGCCAGAGACCAAGCCAAAAGTTTGGGTGGCAAGGTAAAAGGGATCAAGAATCCTGGCAAGAGAATGGGGGAACTGGTCAGAATTCAGCCAAGGCTAAGGGAAAAGTTATGGAGCACTAGCAGCTTCTTGCTCAAGAAGCACCCTTTTACCTCTTGCCAAAGATAGAAACTGGGCTAAGAGAATCTGACCCTTGAAAATGGAAGATATTAGTGGCATTCTTTTTATTACAGAATATACATAGATATTTAGTTGTGATGCTGGCTCCGTGATAGTCTTAGCTGACCCCACAGGGAGTTGTGAAATTAGAATGGCCCTTTAAATCTGTCCCAAGTTGGGCTGAGATGGCCAGGCCTTTCTTTCCTTTCATCATTGGATGTGGGCCAACCTGGGAAGGAGCATGACCTTGGGCAAGGCAGCTCTCTGCTGCTGATGCTGTCCCTGAAGGGACTGACAGTAGAAGGCTTTCTGCCAACAGCACTTGCAGCAACTGGGACAAGTCCTTCACTGCTGGGAATCTGACTGGCACAGCTCAGTGTCTATAATACCATATAAGTCCCTCTCTGAGTTATAATCTTGTCAAATTTTACTTTTCTGTAAACTAAAAGCTTTGCAATATCTTTAGTTCCCAGAGGACTTTTTTATGTTACTTACCACATTTGAATTATTTCATTAGCCTTTTTATCTTATAACGTTGAAGTTATTAATGTCATCCAGAAGCAACATATAATGTGAATTATTCTACAGATAACTGCCTTAAATTTAGATGGGCAACATCTTTTTGAAATCACAAATTTAGAAAAATTGGAAAATTTGAAGTGGGCATCATTCAGCAACAATAATCTCACTAAAATGGAAGGCTTGGAATCTTGTGTTAACCTGGAAGAGCTCACATTAGATGGAAACTGCATCTCAAAGATAGAAGGTAAGGTATTAGAGAATTCTAAATTCTTAAAATATGAATGTCTAATTAACAAGAGCAAAAAGTGAATAACACTGAGGATAGAATTTCTGAAGAGGAAGGTCTCCAGAGAATGTCCAAGAAGGTTTGGAGTAGAGTATTCTAAACACCTCTTTAGTGGGATCTGTGACTGGCTGCTATATATAATGAGCCCAACTAGCTGCCTTCCCTCCCCTCTCTTAACCAGTGTTTACCACCTATTACCAAACTTAGCACATTACAAACTAGTCAGTATTCAAAATCCGTACCATTGAGTAAATAAATGAAAGAATGAGGTGTGCTTTTGAAAAAGATAAAGCAGCTCAGTTCATTTTTCAAAATATGGAATTAAGGTTACATTTGGAAATTTGAAGACTTTCAACAAAATGAACATTTTATTCACTAGAGGTTGAAAATCAGATGTACTATGTAACCTTTTACTGGGATCCACATACAAGTACAAATTAAGCAGCTTTATTAATGCCTGCCTAAGTGTACACACACACATATCATGCATACTTATCTAGGTATAATACATTTCTGGATGTGCATTTTGGTAACAAGGCTGTCCTTGTCAAGGAGAGAAGGTAGGAATTGAAAATCATGCCTGGGAAAGAGACTTAATTTATACTTTATTAGCTTTTGAATTGTTTTTAGCATGTGTGTACTACCTTTTTCATAAAATAGAAAATTTTACTTTAAAAAATTACATATGCAAAAGCAAGTATTAAAAACAGTATGTATAACATTTGTTATACTTCATTTTAATGGCTGTTAACAATAGTTTCTAAAAATTGCTTGATCATAAGAATCACTTAGGATACTTATTGAGTATATAGATCCACAGGCCTCTCCTCTGTAGATTTCAGCTAAGTAAACAGTGTGGGGGGGGTGTAGGTCAGGCATCTGTGTTTACAACTATCACTAGTCTCCATTCCCATACAATAGGGTGTTAATTTTGCTATGTATATAACAATTGAGAACCCTATTTCCTTTTTATTCCCCTCCATAAGCCCACTGAAGGGGAGACTCCTTCAACCTGCATTTTCCCTATACCCACTTTTCAAACATAGCTACCCCACTAAACTTTAACAGATATTTATCTTCTTTTTTCCAAACACAGATAGGCTTAATATGCATTTAAGGATTTTTGCTTTGATAGTACATCCTAACTTGCCCTAGATTGATTTGCTTTCAGCATTTCATAGTCCCATGATAAAGGCTGGTGTGAAAGGGGTACATGAATAAAATTTATTGAGGACTGATTATTTATTTGCCAAAAGCTATAACTGATACTTTTCAAATGCCATTCCATTTAATTCCATAACCGTTAGAAGCAGATTTCAGTATATCCATTTCATGGATGAAGAAAATTAGCCTCAGAGGTTACATAATTTTACATAATTTACCTATGGTCCCAAATCTAGTGTGAAACCAACATTTGAAACCAGCTCTGACTCCAGAGTTCTTATCTGTCAACTGTACCGTCCTACCTACAATTATAAAGTGTCTACAGCACGTAATGTACATAGGGGGTTAGATTGTGGTGAAAGGAAGCATTTTCTAAAGTTCTGTCTTAGAGTACTTTCAAGCATACAAAGGTAGAATTAGGTTCTTTTTAATACAAGTGATGGCACAGTAAGGAATACTTTCCAGAGTGTTGTATTCTAGTTCCTTACCCTTAATGTTTTACAATGGGGGTTGGTGATTATTTTGAGCTTTGTAAAGTAGAGCTTTATATTATTGTGATGGTGAAAACCTTAATTAATTACATAATTTAAAGGTTATTTGAAAGCTTAATTCAGTATTTCCTATACAATACCTTCCCTTAACACCTAAAAAAAATGAGTCTACTTGGAAATCCAAAATTGGAATTTAATATATTATCTAGGACTTAGTACACATTCTATTCTTCTTTAACAAAAGGAAAAACAATGATGGTTAATACTATAAAATCTGTAAAGCCATTTGAACTTAGAAAAAGAGAAACAGTAAAACAACCAGCCAGTTATTTTTTAAATTAACTTTTTCAGTGCTGTCTGAATCTTTTCTTGAATTTGCTTATTTTTCTAGGCATTTCCAAGCTGACTAAATTAACCCGCCTCAGCATAAATAATAATCTCCTCACTGGTTTGGAAAAGCATACTTTTGATAACGTGCTTCATCTTCATTCCCTTTCTCTTGAAAACAACAAAATCACTTCATTGAGTGGTTTACAAAAAGCTTTTACACTAATTGAATTATACATAGGCAATAACTATATTGCTCTCAATCAGGAGATCTACAATTTAAAGGTGACTATCTGGGGTACTAATGTTTTTGGTTTTCTAAATATTTTCTTATTTCTTTATACTATGAAAGTAATGCATGTTCACTGTACAGAATTTGGAAAATATAGAAAAATGTAAGGAAGAAAATAAAAATCAAGAAAAATGTATTTGATGGCCATTTCCTACCATTGGGACTTGCAGCGGCCTCTTTCCTTTTGCTGATACCGTATTGCTAGGGCTTTATCTCCTACCAAAAACTTATGTCCATTTCCCATCTTTCCTTACTTGCAGCCTTATCCTCGTTGTATTCCCCCAATACAACTACTTCTAGAGCTTCAGAGTCAACCTAATCAACAACAGCAACAAAACAAACCATTATACATTATAGATGCGGATTAGTTTTACTTCCTCTTGTCTTAACCTCTCCCATCCATATCTACTCAGGGCCCTTTCTTCACAACAAAGGTCTTATCTAATAAGGAAGCACATTTTCCCTTAAGATGAATTCTGCTACTCTCTTACAAGGCAGAAGCACTTCAGTTTTATCCCTCATCAGAAGACTGTGTTTTTCATTGTTTCATTTCACTGTTGTATCTGTATACACACATACTATTTAACAGATCGTTATTCCATAAACAAAGTATATGTTTTAAACTTTGCTAAATTTCTTTACAAGTCTTTATCATGGGTAATACATTTAGCACCAGCATCCAAAAAGGGATTCTGATCATATAATATAGACCACTGAAATACTGCACAAAACTAGACCTTAATAGTATGAAAGTATAACGCTTGCACTAAACAGCAGCATACTTAAAAACACTCAAATCACTATGAAATGATAGAGTAATTTAATATTAAAATTCAAGGATGATTAAACTCTTAAGGGGAAAAAAACTTGTTAGAGTGAGATATATATGTATATCACTTTAAATGTATGTATTTTTATTACCAGGGTTTATGCAACCTGGTCATTCTAGACATGTATGGAAACATTATTGTATGGAATCAAGAAAACTACCGGTTGTTTGTAATATTTCATCTTCCAGAACTGAAAGCTCTGGATGGAATCTCAATTGTAAGTTGTTTTATTGACTCATAGCATTTGGTCCAGGCTTCATATTAATATATCTATAGGTCATAATCATTTTGAATGTTGCTTTATCACTAGTATGTTACCCAAACTTATTATGCTTATTAAAATCTAGGTCTCCAAAGCACATTTTAGATCTGGGTTTTAAATGTTTCTCCTCTGGCCAGTTTTTAATTGTTTAAATTGAGGTAGTCGGAGAGGGAAGATGCTGCTTACATTTGCACCCACTGAATTCAGTGCCTAACAAATTTATGAGACAGGATAGGAGAAACTGCCCTGGACCCCTACCGTCCTCTTGGGCCTAAAAATAGCTTCCTGTTACCTGGAAAAATACAGTTGTTAAGATTTAAGAAAAACATATTTGAACCAAAAAATGGTATGTCAACATTACTAGTAAACTATACTAGTAAAAAATAACTTTTTATACTGTGTAAAAAATAACACAGAACATACGACTGAATATGAAAGCAATATTTGGAAACTTGGATTCTATAACTAGTAAGTTCATACAGGGCCCCTGATTTCCATGTAATAGGATAAGTGCACAACAAATGGGTGAAGAATAAAAAGGTTCCCTGTGTAACATTGCTTAGCCCTTGTCAGACAATAAAACTCATCAAATTTCTAGGAAATTGAGAGATAGTTCATGATTATTTGGGACTTTGAGGTGCTCTGAGATTACTAATTCTAACCCTGATTTTTTCAGGGCTCTCCTCAGAATGAAGAATAAAAACATTCTCCCCCAAACACAAACAATTCTCTAGAATCTTGTATACTGGGTTTTATTTAGGTGTTGGCTTTCATTGAGGGACATTTTAAAAACAGTCTCATGAAACTAGTACTATATGTGCTCCAATGGTGGTGTTGAGTATCCTTCCTATCTCTCTGTGCCCTCATTTGAAGGGCCACCTGAGAAAGTGCTTTTAGAAGTCAGTGTAGGAAAAACTTTTCCCTCTGAGGAAAAGTTATGCTCTCCTCACTGACAATGAGTATTTTTTAACTATTTTCCTTTTCACTTTGACTACCTAAAAGCTCAGGGCCACATTTATGGTTCAATGACAGAAACCCTGTAGGACTTATGGTCTATCTGTCCCTATCCCCAGTTTTGATCTATTCTAACTTACATCATTCTCAGTCTTGATCTTCACTATTTATTATTTGCATTTTACTATTTGATTATATGTTCCTCCTGTAAGCTGCCACAAATTCTTTGTGGAATGAGGTAGAATATAAATATATGAATTAATAATGGACATGAAGACTAGATTGAATAATTTAGACTTTAATTGAGAGGTAATGGGAAGGCATTGAAGATTTTTGAGTTGGGGAATAAAATATTGAAAACTATATATTAGGAAATTTAACAGCAGTGTTTAGAGTGATCGATGAAAAACCAATAGGAGGCTATTAGCGTGGTCTACATGTGAGGTAATGAGAAACTGAAATAAACCAAGGGGAAGTGCTTTTAAAAATGGAGAGCCAAAAGGTAGGAGAAATACTGGGAAGAATTGACAGAACTTGGCAACCAATTAAATTTGAAGGACAAGGAAATGGAAGAATAAAAGATGTCTACAAGACTTGAGTCTATTCCACTAAGAGATATCATAACAGAAGTATGATTACAGGAAGAAAAGCAGTTTCAGGAATAAGATGATTAGTGTTAGACACATGAAGAAAGCTGATGATTAAAACCAAAAGCATATAACATTGACTAAGGAAAGTGAGTAAAGAAAGTAAAGAAATCCAAGTGAGGCTTTAATACTTCCATTTAGGAAATGTAAAGAGGAAAAGAAGCCACCAAAAGTAGACACAGAGGGAAGCAGAAGAGCAATATAATCCTAGAGTGTTTGAGAGGTAAATGGACCTGGACTTTAGAAGTGACATAGTCCAAATCCTTTATTTTATGAATGAGCACAAAGAACTCCAGAGAATTTAAATGACATTCCAAGTGACATGACTTTTTAATGGTAAAGCATGGACAGCTGAGCCTCACTCTGTGCCCAAGGCTCCATGGATATATAATCATACTGGGAAGTAAGGGAGTGGTACTGGAAGTTCCAACCCTCTAATCATGGTTGATTCCCCTGGCAACCAGCCTCCATTCTTAAGGACTTTCCAAAAGTCATCTTGTTAAGATAAACTCAGGTGGTTGAAAGGAGCTTGTCATAAATAGCAACACAGTCCTTTCACCTTTATGGCTCTGGACCTATTTCAGGAACCGGAAACAAAAAACCAAATATTATAATAAAAGATGCCCCTACGGCTCTTATATAGGAAATTACGAGGGTTTGAGGAGCTATGTGCCAGGAACAGTAGACAAAGACCAAATATAAGTTTCTTATTATAAATCACAATATCACAGCTCATGCTCTGGCCTTTGAACACAGATCCTTTACAGCAAAATGATAAGAAAATTCAAAATATATTGGAATATTACTGTAATCCCATTCAGTAATTATCCAGTCCATAATCATATAGAAATGTCTCTCACAGTGAGGCCACTCAGATTTGCAGGTTTCCACTGGAGACTTTGTCAGGTTCCAAAAGCAGGAGTGGTCTCAAAACACATAGCTTAATCCTTTCTTCAGGCATCTGATATAATTGAACTGAGACAATATCATCTCTTGCTCTGAACCTCTTTTGAGGTAATATACTATTGGATTTCCTCATTACATAACCTATTTATTAATTCCTTTACCTGTAAGTGCCCTTTCCTGTTCTCTCCATTTACACCCATACTTTTCCACCTTTGGAAGGGATATTAGGTTCGGCTACTGTGCTGGTCTAGTCTAGCATATACCTCCCCTCAGTCCACCCCCCTTCAGATAGGACAAGGTTATATAGGTGCAAAACTAGTGGGCTATTTTTGCCACCAGGAAATACAGATACATTCACTGTTAACCCCAGTTTTGCTGGATGGGGTGAAGGTAAAACCTACCCCCATCAGGCCTTTAGGAATCCTGACAAAAGGCTTAAAAACATAGTTTCTCACTTAGGAATTATCCCTGTTTCCAGTATTTGTAGTTGTAGCTGTGGTCCTGTGGCCACTGCATCAGGTAGAAAAAAATTTGAGGTGATGTGAGGAAGAAGGAAAGAAAAAATATAATGGTTATACCAGCATCATCCTTTTTCGCAAGAATTGCATAGTCGTTTCAGCATCCTTGCCCCATCCCCCAGATGCACCAGAAAAACATAAGTCTATCGAGCGGGGACCCTCCTTTAGCCCCATTCATGTTCACACTGAGTATGAGCACTCTTAGGAAGGTATGTAAGCCAGCCCATCATGCTTTTATCTCCCCCCCCATTTTAGACAACCAATGTTTTAATTGCCCATTCTAGTTCTCTATCGAACTACTACTCTGAGGAGGATATCTTTCTGCCCACTGTTAGACATTATGGACTGTTAAGTGTGTTCCTTGGTCTGAAGAAATAAGTCAACTGTCCAGATTGGTGCAATATCTTCTGTTCCAGTTCTTTTATAGCATTATGTGCATTTGCATTTACACTGGGTAAGCAAATCCCAGTCCAGAGTCAGTATCTATTCCTGTCAAGACCCATTTGTAGTCCCCCAGGGCTACCAGCCTCAGTCTGACTTGCCAGCTATATTCAGGGCCTTCCCACAGGGAAATCTGCCACATAGCCATCTGCAGTCTCTGTCTCTTTTGCTGGCAGACAGAACAGTTCTTATTGGCATTTAGTGCCTCAGAGGGTGCAAGAGGAATATGTCTAGATTCAGCCCATCTCTGCACTGCTGTAGACCCCTAATGTCCACCTATTTTATAGACCCAGGTGGCCACCTTAAGTGAGCATATGGGCATATCTGCTTGTCGATTCCAATCACCTTCTAAAATGGGAAGAGAGTTCAGATGGGCATCAATGTGTCCTACTTTAATGTACACCTCAAATTTCCATAGGGCTGTGCCCCATATGGGCATCCTTTTAATAGGTCAGGTTTCCATTGCCCTTCTGCCTGACCATATGGCCAGGCCAGGAACAGTAGATGAAGATTTCTTATTATTATCTCAGTAACACACCAGAGGACTCACCACAGTGTCATTCCTCAGGTCCCAAGGTCCCTAGGTGGTCTGCCTTCTTCTCTGCACCTTTCAGTCTCCTATATTTATTTTATATATAATATCCAGGGGTTTAGCTGTACTTAGTAGGAAATAGGGAGAAATGAGGCTATTCCATTTTGACCTGGAACCAAAGAATTAATGTCATTTAGTCATCTGTAAGAGAGAACCTCACTTTCTAAATATCCTCATATACAGGAACCACCAGAGACTGAGTGTGCAAAAGATTTGTTTGGTGGCAGACTTACTTCTGACATGATTGCTGAACGACAAGGACATTCAAACTTCACCCAAATGCAAGAACTAAATTGGACTTCATCATCTATCAGGTACAATCATTTTATTCTATGCTATTTGATATTATAATATATAGTTATTATTATTTTTCTAAGGTTTATAATTTATACATCTTATCCAAATATAACCAGTAATTCCGAAAATCATCTACACTACTTCACAATCTCATACTAACTTTACCATCTTTGAATTGCATTAATAACTTTTATTATCACACACTATGATTAAAAATGTCATCAATCTCTTTCTAAGACCTTATATTTCCCTTTTCTTTTACAACCAAGCTTTTAAAATTAGAACATACTAGGTTTGCTCCTCACATTGTATCACTCTAATCCAATGCTCTCTGGCTACCACTGCCACCATTCCTCTGATGCTGTTCTCATGAATGTTATCATTGTCCTCCTGTTTAATAAATCCATTTCTTTTCTTTCTTTTTCTATTCTGCACTCTTCACAGGCAGACATCTTTAGCCATAGTTTTAATTTATGACGATGACCCCCTAATTTACCCCAAACCTAGGCTCCTAATTTGACTATTCGATTGCTCTCTAGATAGCATCTAGGAAACAACATTCACCTGTTGTCACCCAAGCCAAAAATCTAGAGTCCACTCTCTCTCTCCTTTGTCCTCCATTTTTAATTAATCACTACATTCTATAGAGTCTGTGTCTTAAGTATGTGTCATAGTTCCCCCCTTCTTTCCATAGTCATTGCCCTTGTCCTAGGTTGGGGAATTAACTAATTTAGAAACTATTGTTTTTTTTGTCTTATACAACCTTACCTGCAAATCCATCTATTATCCATACCACCTTCTAAGATGCAAGTTTTATCAGATCACTTCCCTTCTCAACATTGTTCAGTGTCTTTCCACTGTCTACAGAATAAAATTTTAAATCTCTTTGTACGACATAGAAGGCCCTCCCTTTTTTATTATAGTTTTTCTGAATCCCATTTCTTGAGGACACAGACAGTGACTTTCATATTTGTTGTAGCCTTTCCAAACATATTGTCTGCACTTAGGAAATAACTAATGAAAACATATCAAAAGAATAAATGACTTTTAATGTATAAAGTGTGTCATAATTATAACTTCAGGGTTGAGGATTTGTTTAAAGGTGTGGTAGGCTTTTGCACAGCCAAGGAAACCATCAACAAAATGAAAAGACAACCTACTGAATGTGAAAAAGTATTTGCAAATTAAATATATGACCAACAAGAGGTTAATATCCAAAATATATAAACAGACCATACAATTCAACATCAAAAACAAGACAAAACAAAAACCAACCTGATTAAAAATTGGCAGAAGAGATCTGAATTGACATTTTCCAAAGAAGACATACAGATAGCCAACAGGCACATGAAAAGATGCTCAACATCGTTTATCATCAGACAAATGCAAATTAAAACCACAATGAGGGCTTCCCTGGTGGTGCAGTGGTTGAGAGTCTGCCTGTCAATGCAGGGGGCATGGGTTCATGCCCCGGTCTGGGAAAATCCCACATGCCACGGAGCGGCTGGGCCCGTGAGCCACGGCTGCTGAGCCTGTGCGTCCGGAGCCTGTGCTCTGCAACGGGAGAGGCCACAACAGTGAGAGGCCTGCATACAGCAAAAAACAAACAAACAAACAAACAAACAAAACCCACAATGACATATCATCTCACACTTGTCAGAACGGCTATCATCAAAAAGACCACAAATAACAAATGTTGGCGAGGATGTGGAGAAAAAGGAACTCTCATATACTGTTGGTAGGAATGTAAATTGGTACAGCCACTATGAAAAACAGTATGGTTTCTCAAAAAAACTAAAAATAGAACTACCATGTGACCCAGCAATTCCACTCCTGGGAAAAAATGAAAACACTAATTCAAAAAAGATACATGCACCCCCAATGTTCATAGCAACATTATTTACAATTGCCAAGATATGGAAGAAACCTAAGTGACTATAAACAGATGAATAAAGAAGATGTGGTATATACATATAAAATGGAATAGTACTCAGCCACAAAAAAGCATGAAATTTTGTTTCTGCTATTTGCAACAACATGGATGGACGTGGAGGGTATCATGCTAAGTGAAATACATCAGACAGAGATAGACAAATACTGTATGATATTACTTATATGTAAAAAATAAACTATGAATATAACAAAAAAGACTCACAGATATAGAGAACAAACTAGTGGTTACCAGTGGGGAGAAGGAAGGGGGTGGGACAAGATAAGGGTAGGAGATTAAGAGGTACAAACTACTATGTATAAAATAAATAAGCTACAAGGATATACTGTACAACACAGGGAATATAGCCAATATTTTATAACAAATATAAATGGAATATAATCTTTAAAAATTGTGAATCAGTATGTTGTACACCTGAAACTTACATAATATTGTATATCAACTATACGTCAATTAAAAGAATATATAAATGAAATAAATTGGGATATATGAAAAAAAGAAGTGTTTAGAAGAAGGTGATTTAGCTTTATGCTATTCTCCCTCATAGCTCAAAGGAAGGTAAAACACTTTTAAAGCTGTGGACTAGGAATCAAGCATTCTGACCAATTAACAAAACATCCTTACAAGGTGGAATGCCATAAAAGTTTTCAGGAGATTCCACAGAAAACTCTGTTTTCAAAGAAATTACCTACTTTCTCCTTTTCTTTTCTATCCCAAACCCCTTCCTGGCATTTCAGAAATAACCTATTGCATATATATCCTCTGCAGTTTACAACCTGAAAATCTTATGGTTTACCGTATCAACTTCACTATGACTTCATGAACATGTATGGAATTATAAAGAAATTGGAAATGTTTATTTTTAACATTTCTTTTATGATAGTTCTATATTTATGTGATAATAGACATGGTTTTTTAAGTCAGTGAAATTGTATGTCATTTTCTTACACAGGTATCCGACAAAAATGTGTATTTATCTGATCATTTGGCCCATATATTTTATTTTTTTAAACTAACTTTACTTTTTATTTATTTTTTAAAATAAATTTATTTATTTATTTATTTTTGGCTGCTTTGGTTCTTCGTTGCTCTGCGTGGCTTTCTCTATTTGCAGCGAGCAGGGGCTACTCTTGGTTGCAGTGCGCGGGCTTCTCATTGCGGTGGCTTCTCTTGCTGCGGGGCAAGGGCTTTAGGTGCGTGGGCTTCAGTAGTTGTGGCATGCGGGCTCAGCAGGTGTGGCTCACGGGCTCAGTAGTTGTGGCTTGCGGGCTCTGGGCTCAGTAGTTGTGGTGTACAGGCTTAGTTGCTCCGTATCATGTGGGATTTTCCTGGACCAGGGCTCGAACCTGTGTCCCCAGCATTGGCAGGTGGATTCTCAACCACTGTGCCACCAGGGAAGCCCTGACGCATATATTTCATATTAAGGCAATTCTTTTCTATAGAATTTGTCAGATGAGATTTTTTTTTTTTTTGCGGTGTGCGGGCCTCTCACCATTGTGGCCTCTCCCACTGCGGAGCACAGGCTCCGGACGCACAGGCTCAGTGGCCATGGCTCACGGGCCCAGCCGCTCCGTGGCATGTGGGATCTTCCTGGACCGGGGTACGAACCTGTGTCCCCTGCATCGGCAGGCAGACTCCCAACCACTGCGCCACCAGGGAAGCCCCAGATGAGATTTTTTTAAAAATGCCTTTGGGGTTACACATGAGAGATTCACCAATATAATTTGCCTGTTAAAATTATAACTGCATTTACTCTGTCTAAATTCAGAACTGTGGATTTGATTCCAGTTGACCAATTTAGAAATGTGTGTAATGTGAATCTACAGAACAATAATCTTACCTCATTCAGTGGATTAATCTATCTGCCTAACGTGAAGGTGAGTCACTCACAAATTTTCTTTTTTCTTTCAAGGTTTTCAGTGCAAGTTGTAATCTTCTTTACTTTGGGCTAAAATGTATATTCATGTCATTAAAGAAGAGAAATTAATTTTCTGAAAGTATTTTTTCACCAAGAAAAAAAAGCATTACTTCCCAGAGTTATTTCGGTTGATCTCAATTTTATGTGATTGTCTTATAAGCAGTGAATCTTCCTCTCTAGTAGGAGATGGGATGGAAGGCTGCCTCTGTAGTGAGTGAAGTTGGAGGACACTGTGGTTCTCAAAGCAGCCTCATTGCCTCCTGTCCTATAGCTTTGAGCCATCTACTAATGCCTTTTAAACTTAGGGAAATAATGGTCTCTCCACCTAGAGTTATTTCATCTAAATAAGGCTTGGAGAAGTCAGGAGTACAGATTGAGAAAGTTGAGCAGCTTTCTAGGGTCTCCATTATTTTGTTTGAAATGGTGTATTTTTCAGCATGTCAGATAATAAAAAACACATTCAAAGCCAAATCCAGACAATTTGGGACATAAAAATTTGTCATTTTTAACACTAATATATTAAATTATGTTGTATAGTCAAAGATATATTTACAGCATCATTCATATGTTAATATCTGATTAATAATGGATTCCTTCTGTAGGTCTTATGCCTCAACCATAATCATATTGAATCAATCATGCCCCAACTAAAGCCTCAGACTCACTTGACCAAGAGACAACTACTCTACCAGAAAGTGCCTTCAAGTGGCTATGGGCAGCAAGGAACTTCAAAAATAAACAGGTATTATTCTTTTTTTTTACAACTATAAATAATTTTGGTTGGGAATTTAAAAAGCAGTTAGTCACATTAATGACAGCAGTACATACATTTAGCTTATTTTAATACTTAATTTAATAGCTACATGCCAAAAATAAACTTTACAAATAAAAAGATACCAAAATACTCCTTTGTTATTGTTTTTTCCCAGCTGTCTCCATTTCATACTTATATTGTATGATAAATAAATTTCATTTTATTGCTGAGTAGTATTCCATTATATGACAAGTTGTTTATCTATTTATCATTGATGAACATTTGGGTTATTTCTAGTTTGAAGCTATTTTGATTAAAGATGCTATGAAAATTTATACACATCCTTTATATTGGAGACTACTCAGATTTGTTTTTTAACAGCTTTACTGAAGTACAGCTTACTTACCATATTCACTCATTTTAAGTGTATAATTTTTACTAAATTTATAGAGTTGTGCAACTACTACCTACTGCAGTACAGTTTTAGAACATTTCCATCACACAAGAGAGATGCCTTGTGTCTATTTGGAGTCAATTCCCTTTTGCACCTCTAGGTCCAAGAAACCACTAATCTACTTTCTATAGAGTTATGTTTTCTAGACATTTTATATAAATGGAACCATATAATATGTGGTCTTTTGCATTTGACTTCTTACACTTAGAATAATGTTTTTGAGATTCATCCATGTTATAGCATCTATTAGTAGTTCATTCTTTTTTTATTGCTGAATATGTTGGGCATTCCATTGTCTGGATATATGCCACATCATGTTTATCTATTCACCAGTTGATAGACATTTGGATTGTTCTCACTTTGGGGTTGGTATGAATAATGATGCTATAAAGATTTGTGTATAAGTATTTGTATGTGCTCATGTTCACATTTCTCTTGAGTAGACAAATAAGAGTGAAATTCCTGAGTCGTATGGTAATTTAATGTTTAACTTTTTAAGAAACTGCCACACTGTTTTCCAAAGTGGTTGCACCACTTTACATTACCAAAAATTTTTGAAGGTTCTAATTTCCCCACATCCACACCAACACTTGTTGTCTGTGTTTTTGATTACAGCCATTCTAGTGGAGTTAAAGAAGTATCTTGGGCTTCCCTGGTGGCACAGTGGTTGAGAGTCCGCCTGCCGATGCAGGGGACGCGGGTTCGTGCCACCGTCCGGGAGGACCCCACGTGCCGCGGAGCGGCTGGGCCCGTGGGCCATGGCCGCTGAGCTTGCGCGTCCGGAGCCTGTGCTCTGCGGCAGGAGGGGCCACATCAGTGAGACGTCTGCGTACCGTAAAAAAAAAAAAAAAAAAAAAAAAAAAGTATTTTTTTGTGGTTTTAATTTGCTGGCTTTTTGCTTTCACTGATGTGGCCTCTCCCGTTGCGGAGCACAGGCTTCGGACGCGCAGGCTCAGTAGCCATGGCTCACGGAACCCAGCCGCTCCGTGGCACGTGGGAGCTTCGTGGGCCGGGAGATGAACCCGTGTGCTCTGTATTGGCAGGTGAACTCTCAACCACTGCGCCACCAGGGAAGCCCTGTGGTTTTAGCTTGCATTTCCCTCATGACTAATGTTGAGCAGTTTTTCATATGCTTATTAGCCGTTATTATATCTTATTTGTGACTGTTTAAATCTTTTGCTTATTTTTCAATTATGTTGTTTGGATTTTTATTATTGAGTTCTTTAAATATTCTGGATACAAGCCCTTTATCAAATAAATGATTTACAAGTATTTTCTCTCAATGTGTGGCTTGTCTTTTAATTTTCTTAAACGATGTCTTTTAAAAAAATTTTAATTTTGATACAAGTCCAATTTATTAACTTTTTCTCTTACAGATTATGATTTTGTTGTTGTACCTAAGAACTCTTTGCCTAACCTAAGTTCACAAAGATTTTCTCACATGTTTTCTTCAAAAAAAAACTTTTTTCCTCTTACATTTAGGACTATGATCCATTTTGAGTTTATTTTTGTACATGTGAGGTAAAATGTGAGGGCTAAATTCATCTTTTTGCACGTGTATATTCATTTGTTCCAGCACCATTTGTTTAATATACTATCCTTTCCCCCACTGAGTTTCCTTGGTACCTTTGTTGAAAATCAATTGACCACAAATATAAAAGTTTGTTTCTGGACTCTTAATTCTATTCCATTGATCTAGGTGTCTGTCCTTTTGCCAGTTCCAGACTGGTTTGATTACTGCAGCTTTATAAGTTTTGAAATCAGGACATGTAAGCCCTCCAACTTTGTTCCTTTTAAAGATTGTTTTGGATATTCTGGGTTATTTGCATTTCCTTATAACTGTTACGATGAGACGGTTATTTTCTGGAGAAAGAACGAAAACCTGCTGGAATTTTGATAGAGATTGCATTGAAACTACTGATCAATTTTGGAACAACTACCATCTTAGTAGTAATAGTGAGTCTTCTAATCTGTGAACACGGAATATTTCTCCATTTATTTAGATATTTAATTTATCTCAGCAATATTTTGTAGTCTTCTGTGTAGACATTTTGTACTCCTTTTGTTAATTTTTTGTGAAGTATTTTATCCTTTTTTATACTATTGTGAATAGAAGTCTTAATTTCATTCTCAGTTTATTGAAGATGTATAGAAATTCAGTTAATTTCTGTATATTAATCTTTTACCCTGTAATCTTGCTGAACTCATTTATTGGTGCAATAATAGTTTTTTGGTGGATTCCTAAGGATTTTCTAAATATAAGATCCTGTCATCTGAGAGTAAAGACAGTTTTACTAATTCCTTTCCAATCTGAATACATTTGTATTTTTCTTTTCCTTGCCTGATTGCACTGGCTCTTGCTTTTTTATTTCAAGTAACTCTTTCTGTATTTCTTTGTTCTTTAGCATATAAAACTGTTTTTAAAGAAGAAAACGTGATTATATAAATTATGAAGACAGAATATTATAGTTTGATTTATTAGTAAATACATTCTTTTTCTTTTTAAACTTCAATTTATAGTAAGTACATACTAAACTGTCTTTTCATGTTTATACAAACAGCTGGTTTGAAATTAAGTTTATGGGCTCAAACTTACATGTGTGTTTCAGAGATACAATGAGCAGTGAAAATTTGCCTCCAATAATGCACAGTTTAGAAGTTCTTCATTTGGGCTACAATGGAATTTGTAATCTGATTCAGCTACAACTTAACAGACTAAGAAAGTTAAAATTCCTCTTTCTTCAGGGTGAGTAGCAACCTGTTCATGTGTAAGTCTTTATTATTAAAAACTGATTTGATTATCATCCTGTTTTGAAAGCAAATATAAGCGTCAACATTAAAACAGATTCATTGACAAAAATATTTTAGTAATCACTAATGGGTTTATCTTGGGTTATTTATATAAATAATGTAAATGTGATATTCTAGAGCTATAGAATATTGCATTCTAGCTCTGACACCAAAACACATGGCATTTTCTATGCAGCATGAATGACATAATGGGGCTAGAGTGGTGTCAGTGGAAAGGGTGAGTCCAAAATGCAGTTTAAAAGAAGTAAATATTAGTACTTAATGACTAGATATACAAGGAAAGAAAAATAGTTCAAGATGTTTGCATGCTTTCTTAAGAGATTGGGCAAAATGAGGTACTAAAGCTAGGGAAAGATTAGTTAGTGTTGTGACAAATTTGAGACATTAAAATGGAAACTTTTTCAAGTTGTAGTACTGCACCACAGGTCAGAACTGGAGATGTATATTTTAGAATTATCCCAGTGGAGGTAACAGGTAAAGTCATAGCATATGTGCTTACTTAGGAAATAAGTATAGAGAAAGAATGAAAAGCCAAAAAGAGATGTGGAGACAAACCCACTACCTCTCAGCAATTCCCTTCCACATCCCACACCCAGTATTAAGAAGGGTGGAATAACCACCAGTAAAGGAGACATTCACAAAATTTTGAAAGAAAACCAAGAAATACAAACTCTAAATGTCAGGAGAAATGAGGGTGATTGACCTAAAGTCAAATGACAAAAAGAATGAGGCCTATGAAAAAAATACTGGATGTACACAATTGGATTCAACAAAAAAGGAGACCACTAGTAACCTTCAGAGTATCAGATTTGGAAGTGTGGGAAGAGCAAAAACCAAAGTGAAAGCAATATAGAGGGAAGTGGTTGGATAGGCAGTAAAGACAACAAACAGAGGTTGCATGCTCAAGGAACTTGTCCCTGAAAAGAAGGTAAGAGATCAGATGGTAGCTAGTGAAATTAAAAGCATATTTTAAAGGTTTGTAAAGAGGTGAGTTAGGTTAAAGATACTGAAAAGGAGGAGATAATTCTAAGGTCAGTCTAAAGAGGGAAGAGGGCAAAAGTTGTAGAGGAGTACACAAATGTAGGCAGTGATAAGATGAGGCCATGCCATGGTCTACCGTAGAGTTAATGAAATTACATTTCACATGTTGTGTTAAGTTTGCAAGATGGTGGGAAAGGTACAGTCTTTAGGGAAAGGGAAGGGTGGGGCTGTAGGGAAGCAAGTTAGAATCTTAAGGGTTAAGAGTCAAATTTATCTAAAATGTAACTATCTAGTTAAATAAGTGGGAGTTGGGAGACCATCAAGATGGTGGAGGAGTAGGACGTGGAGATCACCTTCCTCCTCACAAATACATCAAAAATACATCTGCATGTGGAACACTCCTACAGAACACCTACTGAACGTTGGCAGAAGACCTCAGACTTCCCAAGGGCAAGAAATCCCTACGTACCTGGGTGGAACAACAAAAAAAAGTAAAAACAGAGACAAAAGAATAGGGATGGGACTTCCACCTCTGGGAGGGAGCTGTGAAGGAGGAAAAGTTTCTACACAATAGGAAGCCCCTTCACTGGTGGAGACGGTAAATTGTAGACTTCAGGTTTGCTGTCTGAGACTGACTTGTTTCTGATTTTTATGTTTATCTTAGTATAGTTTTTAGCGCTTGTTATCATTGGTGGATTTGTTTATTGGTTTGGTTGCTCTCTTCTTTTTTTAATTACGTTTTAATTTTTTTATTTTAATAATTAAAAAATTTTTTTAAATTTTAATTTAATTTAATTTATTTATTTTTTCTTTCTTTTTTTCTCCCTTTTCTTCTGAGCCATGTGGCTGACAGGGTCTTGATGCTCTGGCCTGATAGCAGACCTGAGTGTCTGGGGTGGGAGAGCCAAGTTAAGGACACTGGACCACCAGAGACCTCCCAGCCCCAAGTAATAACAATTGGCAAGAGCTCTCCCAGAGATCTCTGTCTCAACACTAAGACCCAGCTCCACTCAACGGCTAGCAAGCTCCAGTGCTGGACACCCCATGCCAAACAACTAGCAAAACAGGAACACAATCCCACGGATTAGCAGAGAGGCTACCTAAAATCATACTAAATGCACAGACACCCCCAAAACACACCACCGGAAGCAGCCCTGCTCACCAGAAAGACAACAGCCAGCCCAACCCACCAGAACACAGGCACCAGTGCCCTCCACCAGGAAGCCTACACAAGCCATTGAACCAACCTTACTCACAGGGGGCAGACACCAAAAACAACAGGAATTACGAACCTGCATGCTGTGAAAAAGAGACCCCAAACACAGTAAGTTAAGCTAAATGGGAAGACAGAAATATGCAGCAGATGAAGGAGTATGGTAAAAACCCACCAGACCAAACAAATGAAGGGGAAATAGGCAGCTACGTAAAACAGAACTCAGAGAAATGACAGTAAAGATGTTCCAAAATCTTAGAAACAGAATGGAGAAAATACAAGAAACGTTTAACAAGGACCTAGAAGAATTAAAGAGCAAACAAGCAATGATGAAGAACACAAGAAATGAAATTTAATATTCTCTAGAAGGGATCAATAGCAGAATAACTGAGGCAGAAGAACGGATAAGTGACCTGGAAGATAAAATAGTGGAAAAAACTACCAAAGAGCAGAATAAACAAAAAAGAATGAGAAGAATTGAGGACAGCCTCAGAGACCTCAGGGACAACATTAAACACACCAACATTCGAATTATAGGGGTCCCAGAAGAAGAAGAGAAAAAAGGATCTGAGAAAATATTTGAAGAGATTATAGTTGAAAACTTCCCTAACATGGGAAAGGAAATAGTCAATCAAGTCCAGGAAGTGCAGAGAGTCCCATACAGGATAAATCCAAGGGGAAACACACCAAGACACATATTAATCAAACTATCAAAAATTAAATACAAAGAAAAAATATTAAAAGCAGCAAGGGAAAAACAACAAATAACATACAAGGGAATCCCCATAAGGTTAACAGCTGATCTTTCAGCAGAAACTATGCAAGCCAGAAGGGACATGTTTAAAGTGATGAAAGGGAAAACCCTACAACCAAGATTACTCTACCCAGCAAGGATCTCATTCAGATTCAATGGAGAAATTAAAACCTTTACAGACAAGCAAAAGTGAAGAGAATTCAACACTACCAAACCAGCTTTACAACAAATGCCTAAGGAACTTCTATAGACAGGAGACACAAGAGAAGGAAAAGACCTACAATAACAAACCCAAAACAATTAAGCAAATGGTAATAGGAACATACATATTGATAATTATCTTAAATGTAAATGAATTGAATGCTCCAACCAAAAGACATAGACTGGCTGAATGGATACAAAAACAAGACCCATATATATGCTGTCTACAAGAGACCCACTTCAGACCTAGAGACACATACAGACTGAAAGTGAGGTGATGGAAAAAGATATTCCATGCAAATGGAAATCAAAAGAAAGCTGGAGTAGCAATTCTCATATCAGATAAAATAGACTTTAAAATAAAGACTATTACAAGAGACAAGGACACTACATAATGAGCTAAGGATCAATCCAAGAAGAAGATATAACAATTGTAAATATTTATGCACCCAACATAGGAGCACCTCAATACATAAGGCAAATGCTAACAGCCATAAAAGGGGAAATCGACAGTAACAAAATCATAGTAGGGGACTTTAACACCCCACTTTCACCAATGGACAGATCATCCAAAATGAAAATAAATAAGGAAACACAAGCTTTAAATGATACATTAAACAAGATGGACTTAATTGATATTTATAGGACATTCCATCCAAAAATGACTGAATACACTTTCTTCTCAAGTGCTCATGGAACATTCTCCAGGATAGATCATATCTTGGGCCACAAATCAAGCCTTGGTAAATTTAAGAAAATTGAAATCGTATCAAGTATCTTTTCCAACCACAATGCTATGAGACTAGATATCAATTACAGGAAAGAAAATGTAAAAAATACAAACACATGGAGGCTAACAATATGCTACCAAATAACGAAGAGATCACTGAAGAAATCAAAGAGGAAATCAAAAAATACCTAGAAACAAATGGCAATGAAAACACAACAACCCAAAATCTATGGGATGCATCAAAAGCAGGTCTAAGAGGGAAGTTTATAGCAATACAATCCTACATCAAGAAACAAGAAAAAGCTCAAATAAACAACCTAACCTTACACCTAAAGCAATTAGAGGAAGAAGAACAGAAAAGCCCCAAAGTTAGCAGAAGGAAAGAAAGCATAAAGATAAGGTCAGAAATGAATGAAAAAGAAGTGAAGGACACAATAGCAAAGAACAATAAAACTAAAAGCTGGTTCTTTGAGAAGATAAACTGAATTGATCAACCATTAGCCAGACTTTTCAAGAAAAAAAGGGAGAGGACTCAAATCAACAGAATTAGAAATGAAAAAGGAGAAGTAACAACTGACACTACAGAAATACAAAGAATCATGAGGGATTACTACATGCAACTGTATGCCAAAAAAATGGACAACCTGGAAGAAAGGGACAAATTCTTAGAAACGCACAACCTTCCGAGACTGAACCAGGAAGAAATAGAAAATATAAGCAGACCAACCACAAGCACTGAAATTGAAAGTGTGATTAAAAATCTTCCAACAAACAAAAGCCCAGGACCAGATGGCTTCACAGGCGAATTCTATCAAACTTTTGGAGAAAAGCTAACACCTATCCTTCTCAAACTCTTCCAAAATATAGCAGAGGGAGGAACACTCCCGAACGCATTCTACAAGGCCACCATCACCCTGATGCCAAAACCAAAGATGTCACAAAAAAGAAAACTAAAGACCAATGTTACTCATGAACATAGATGCAAAAATCCTCAACAAAATACTAGCAAACAGAATCCAACAGCACATTAAAAGGATCATACACCATGATCAAGTGGGGGTGTATCCCAGGGATGCAAGGATTCTTCAATATATGCAAATCAATCAATGTGATACCCCATATTAACAAACTGAAGGATAAAAACCATATGATCATCTCCATAGCTGTAGAAAAAGCTTTCAACAAAATTCAACACGCATTTATGATAAAAAACTCTCCAGAAAGTAGGCATAGAGGGAACTTACCTCAACATAATAAAGGCCATATATGATAAACCCACAACCAACATCATTATCAATGGTGAAAAACTGAAACCATTTCCTCTAAAATCAGGAACAAGACAAGGATCCCACTCTCACCACTATTATTCAACATAGCTTTGGAAGTTTTAGCCACAGCAATTAGAGAAGAAAAAGAAATAAAAGGAATCCAAATCAGAAAAGAAGAAGTAAAGCTGGCACTGTTTGCAGATGACATGATACTTTACATAGAGAATCCTAAAGATGCTACCAGAAAACTAGTAAAGCTAATCAGTGAATCTGGTTAAGTAGCAGCATACAAAATTAATGCACAGAAATCTCTTGCATTCCTATACACTAATGTTGAAAAATCTGAAAGAGAAATTAAGGAAACACTCCCATTTACCATTGCAACAAAAAGAATAAAATGCCTAGGAATAAACCTACCTAAGGAGACAAAAGACCTGTATGCAGAAAAGTATAAGACACTGATGAAAGATATTAAAGATGATACCAACAGATGGAGAGATATACCATGTTTTGGATTGGAAGAATCAACATTGTGAAAATGACTATACTACCCAAAGCTATTTACAGATTCATTGCAATCCCTATCAAACTACCAAGGGCATTTTTCATAGTACTAGAACAAAAAATTTCACAATTTGTGTGGAAAGACCCCAAATAACCAAAGCAATCTTGAAAAAGAAAAATGGATCTGGAGGAATCAGGCTCCTTGACTTCAGCCTATACTACAAAGCTACAGTAATCAAGACAGTATGGTACTGGCACAAAAACAGAAATATAGATCAATGGAACAGGATAGAAAGCCCAGAGATAAACCCATGCACATATGGTCACCTTATCTTTGATAAAGGAGGCAAGAATATACAATGCAGAAAAGACAGCCTGTTCAATAAGTGGTGCTGGGAAAACTGGACAGCTATAAGTAAAAGAATGAAATTAGAACACTTCCTAACACCATACACAAAAATAAAATCAAAATGGATTAGAGACCTAAATGTAAGGCTAGACACTATAAAACTCTTAGAGGAAATCATAGGAAGAACACTCTGACATAAACCACAGCAAGATCCTTTTTGACCCACCCTTTTTGTTTTGAAATAAAAACAAAAATAAACAAATGGGACCTAATGAAACTTAAAAACTTTTGCACAGCAAAGGAAACCATAAACAAGACGAAAAGACAACCCTCAGAATGGGAGAAAATATCTGCAAATGAATCAAGGGACAAAGGATTAATCTCCAAAATATATAAACAGCTCATGCAGCTCAATATCAAAAGAACAAACAACCCAATCCAAAAATGGGCAGAAGATCTAAATAGACGTTTCTCCAAAGAAGATATACAGATTGCCAACAAACACATGAAAGGATGCTCACCATCACTAATCATTAGAGAAATACAAATCAAAAGTACAATGAGGGGCTCCCCTGGTGGTGCAGTGGTTGCGAGTCCGCCTGCTGATGCAGGGGGCACGGGTTCGTGCCCCGGTGTGGGAGGATCCCACATGCCACGGAGAGGCTGGGCCCGTGAGCCATGGCCGCTGAGCCTGCGTGTCCGGAGCCTGTGCTCCACAACGGGAGAGGCCACAGAGATGAGAGGCCTGCGTACCGCAAACAAAAAAAAAAAAAACCCAAAAAACTACAATGAGGTATCACCTCACACCGTTCAGAATGGCCATCATCAAAAAATCTACAAACAATAAATGCTGGAGAGCGTGTGGAGAAAAGGGAACACTTTTGCACTGTTCGTGGGAATGTAAATTGATACAGCCACTATGGAGAACAGTATGGAGGTTCCTTAAAAAACTAAAAATAGAGCTACCATATGACCCAGCAATCCCACTACTAGGCATATACCCTGAGAAAACCATAATTCAAAAAGAGACATGTACCAAAATGTTCATTGCAGCTCTATTCACAATAGCCCGGAGCTGGAAACAACCTAAGTGTCCATCATCGGATGAATGGATAAAGAAGATGTGGCACATATATACAATGGAATATTACTCAGCCATAAAAAGAAACGAAACTGAGCTATTTGTAATGAGGTGGATAGACCTAGAGTCTGTCATACAGAGTGAAGTAAGTCAGAAAGAGAAAGACAAATACCGTATGCTAACACATATATATGGAATTAAAAAAAAAATGTCATGAAGAACCTAGGGGTAAAACGGGAATAAAGACACAGACCTACTTGAGAATGGACTTGAGGATATGGGGAGGGGGAAGGGTAAGCTGTGACAAAGCGAAAGAGAGGCATGGCCATATATACACTACCAAACGTAAGGTAGATAGATAGTGGAGGTTCCTTAAAAAACTAAAAATAGAGCTACCATATGACCCAGCAATCCCACTATGGGCATATACCCTAGAAAACCATAATTCAGAAAGAGTCATGTACCAGAATGTTCATTGCAACACATTTACAATAGCCAGAACATGGAAGTAACCTAAGTATCCATCAACAGATGAATGGATAAAGAAGATGTGGCACATATATACAATGGACTATTACTCAGCCATAAAAGGAAACAAAATTGGGCTATTTGTAGTGAGGTGGGTTGACCTAGACTCTGTCATACAGAGTGTAGTAAGTCAGAAAGAGAAAAGCTAATACCATATGCTAACACATAAATATGGAATCTAAAAAAAAAAGAAAAAATGGTTCTGATGAACATAGGGGCAGGACAGGAATAGAGATGTAGATGATGCAGATGTAGAGAATGGACTTGAGGACGTGGGGAGGGGGAAGGGTAAGCTGGGACCAAGTTAGAGAGTAGCACTGACATATATACACTACCAAATGTAAAATAGCTAGCTAGTGGGAAGCAGCTGCATCACACAGGGTGATCAGCTTGGTGCTTTGTGACCACTTAGAGGGGTGGGATAAGGAGGGTGGGAGGGAGTTGCAAGAGGGAGGGGATATGGGGATATATGTATACATATATCTGATTCACTTTGTTATACAGCTGCAACTAACACAATATTGTAAAGCAATTATACTCCAATAAAGATATTAAAGAAAAATGAACTGTTAAGAAGGAAATAAATAATATCTCATAAGTAAAATTTTTAAAGATTTAAAAGTAAATAAATAAGTGGGAGTTTTCTAACAATGGCAAATTCTGCTAGTTAAATATAAGATCCCTGAAATCACATTTAGCACTCTTGTTTTGGAGTTTTCTCTCTTAAATATGTTTAGTGAGCATTCTAAAATGAAAAATAGCCAAAAATATGCTACTGTAGACATTATTCAGCACTTAAAGCTATTTCACGTGATTTTTATACCACTGGACTTTATTAAAAGTGACCGTCCAAATACATAATTTCATGAAAGTAATATATTAACACAACTGAGTCATTTTTCTCAGTCTGACTTGAACAGTCTTTTTTTCATTCTTAAGTAAGGCACTGGTAATGTTTCAAAGTCTGTGATTTAATTCTGTGAGCAATTTTATTGAAGGTCATGATGTTATCAATTTCTCTAAGGAATAAAACAAAATAAGGTAACTTTCTCATATTTCCTCAATTCTGAGACACCTACTTTTTATATTTTAACATGTCTTGAAATCAGGTTGTATCTTAATTGATGGCATAACATAGTTTATCTAGCCATGTTTTTTTCCTTTCTTAGTATACATAAAATATTGACATATCTTAACAATTGTTGGCGTCTTAAGTTCAATTAAATATGTTAAATTACAAAGAGAAGAACTCCAAGAAAGTGGGATCACATGTTCAGTAATATATTAGTTTGCTAGGACTGCAATAACAAAGTACCACAGCCTGGGTGGCTTAAACAAAAATTTATTTCCTCACAGTTCTGGAGGCCAGAAGTCCAAGATCAAGATATCAGCAGGGTTGGTCACTTCTGAGGGCCTCTCTTCTTGGCTTATAATTGTACTCTGTATCTTCACATGGCCTTCCCTCTGTGTCCTAATCTCCTCTTCACATAAGGACACCAGTGATATTGGATTAGTGATCACCCAATGACCTCATTTAACGTTAGTTACCTCTTTAAAGACCGAAATACAGCAATGTTCTGAGGGGCTAGGGGTTAAGACTTCCACATATTAATTGGGGGGGACACAATTCAGTCCAGTAACAAAGAGGATAAATAATGGATGAAAGATAGAATGGCACAGAAGCAGCATTGTAAAAGGTCTAGGGTAGGCCTGGTATTGCCACTTTTATGTCATCGAGCAAGACAGTTTCTCTGACCCTCAGTTTTCTGATCATTAAAAAAGGATAAAATTTTCCCTGTCCTATTTGAAGAATCTAATAGAAAACACACATAAAAGCATTGGGTCAACTCAAGGGTTCTCTTCTTATATAAGTTATCATTCATACGTATAAAACTATTGATTGCTACAGCTGAGAGAAATCATAGGTTATAATGAAAGGATTGAGGTTTTAATGAATGTAATAAATTCTTAATTTTTTAATGTAGTTGCAGGGCAAAAATATGTTGAGAAAGAAATAACAGCATAATTAAGGTATATTCTTCCAACCTAACATGACAACAAATTAGTTTATTTTAATAAATAATTAGATATACCTATTTGAATACCTATTAGAATAACCCAGTATACTCAGGAAGTGTATCTTTTTTTTTTTTTGCTTTTCTAACTACTTCCTGGTGCATTTTGGTCTTTTTTTAAAAGTTGTTTTTGTTTGTTTGTTTTTAAAATTAAATTATAGTTGATTTACAATGCTGTGTTAGTTCCTGGTGTACATCAAAGTGATTCAGTTATACATATATATATATAGTCTTTTTCATATTCTTTTCCATTATGACTTATTACAGGATACTGAATATAGTTCCCTGTGCTACACAGTAGGCTCTTGTTGCTTATCCATTCTATATATAATAGTTTGCATCTGCTAGTCCCAAACTCCAGTACATATTTCCCCCACCCCCTCTCCCTCTTGGCAACCACAGTCTGTTCTCTATGTCTGTGAGTCTGTTTCTGTTTTGTGGATGGGTTCATTTGTGTCATATTTTATTTTTTTTTATTTTTTTTTATTTTTTTTTTTTTGTGGTACGCGGGCCTCTCACTGTTGTGGCCCCTCCCATTGCGGAGCACAGGCTCCGGACGCACAGGCTCAGCGGCCATGGCTCACGGGCCCAGCCGCTCCGCGGCATGCGGGATCCTCCCAGACCGGGGCACGAACCCGCTTCCCCTGCATTGGCAGGCGGACTCTCAACCACTGCGCCACCAGGGAAGCCCTGTGTCATATTTTAGATTCCACATTTAAGTGATATCATATGGTATTTGTCTTTCTCTTTCTGACTTACTTCAGTTAGTATGATAATCTCTAGGTCCATCCGTGTAGCTGCAAATGGCATTATCTCATTCTTTTTTATGGCTGAGTAACATTCCATTGTATCTATGTACCATATCTTCTTTATCCATTCATCTGTTGATGGACATTTAGGTTGCTTCCATGTCTTGGATATTGTAAATAGTGCTGGAATGAACATTGGGGTGCATGCATCTTTTTGAATTATGGTTTTCTCCAGATATATGCCCAGGAGTGGGATTGCTGGATCATATGGCATCTCTATTTTTAGCTTTTTCAGGCACCTCCATATTGTTTTGCATAGTGGCTGCACCAATTTACATTCCCACCAACAGTGTAGGAGGGTTCCCTTTTCTCTGCAACCTTTCTAGCATCTATTATTTATAGACTTTTTTTTAACATCTTTATTGGAGTATAATTGCTTTACATTGTTGTGTTAGTTGCTGCTGTATAACAAAGTGAATCAGCTATATGTATACATATATCCCCATATCTCCTCCCTCTTGCGTCTCCCTCCCACCCTTCCTATCCACCCCCTAGGTGGTCACAAAGCACCGAGCTGATCTCCCTGTGCTATGCGGCTGCTTCCCACTAGCTATCTATTTTACAGTTGGTAGTGTATATATGTCCATACCACTCTCTCACTTCATCCCAGCTTACGCTTCCCCCTCCCCAAGTCGTTAAGTCCACTCTCTACGTCTGCATCTTTATTCCTGTCCTGCCCCTAGGTTCTTCAGAACCATTTTTTTTTAGATTCCATATATATGTGTGAGCATACTGTAATTGTTTTTCTCTTTCTGACTTACTTCACTCTGTATGAAAGATTCTAGGTCCATCCACCTCACTACAAATAACTCAATTTCGTTTCTTTTTATGTCTGAGTAATATTCCATTGTATATATGTGCCATATCTTCTTTATCCATTCATCTGATGGGAATGTAAATTGATACAGCCACTATGGAGAACAGTATGGAGGTTCCTTGAAAAACTAAAAATAGAACTACCATACGACCCAGCAATCCCACTACTGGGCATATACCCTGAGAAAACCATAACTCAAAAAGAGTCATGTACCACAATGTTCATTGCAGCACTATTTATAATAGCCAGGACACAGAAGCAACCTAAGTGTCTATAGGCTTTTTAATGATGGCCATTCTGACCAGTGTGAGGTGGTACCTCATTGTAGTTTTGATTTGCATTTCTCTAATAATTAGCAATGTTGAGCATCTTTTCATATGCTTCAGCCATCTGTATGTCTTCTTTGGAGAAATGTCTATTTAGGTCCTCTGCCCATTTTTTGATTGGGTTGTTTTTTTGTTATTGAGCTGTATGAGATAGGAAGCATATCTTCTGCAGCACTTCTATACATCTACTTTTATCAGTATCAACTATTTTAGCACTTAACTGTTGAACAGACAGATTGGGTCAATTCAGTACATTTTGTACATCATATCTTAAAGGAGAAATTTTGCCAAATATTATTTGATGATGATGGTACCTTCCTGTAAATTACATTTCTGTTTCTCCTTGGAAATATGTTCTTTTTAATACTTCACTTCTTAAAGAATCATTTGATAAAAAAATATTTAAATGAAGATAGATAACTTTTATTCAGTTTGGGCTCACTTGACATATCATGAGTTATCTTTTTCAGGTAATGAAATCAGTCACGTTGAAGGGCTTGACAACTTAGAAGTCCTTCAGGAATTGGTAGTGGACCATAACCGCATCAGAGCCTTTAATGATAGTGCCTTTGCCAAACCAAGCTCTCTGTTGGCACTTCACCTAGAGGAAAACAGACTACGAGAGCTGAGCAAATTACAACCTTTGGTAAAACTAGAGAAACTCTTCCTAGGATATAATAAAATCCAGGTAACATTATTTATGAGATTTACAAGACTTAACTCCTTTGAATATAAAGCTTCCAAGCACACCAATAAAAATTTTGCTAGTGTGTTATTTATCATTTATATGGGATGCAGAAATGCTCACCCTGCTGCTAGACTTAAAAACCCAACCAACCCACATGCATCTACCTGCAGATTCTCTAAGAGATATTTTTTGTTCCTGACTTCTCTTGGTCCAAGCTATTTGTGCATCTCAATCTCAGATGCCCTCTTCCCCTTTAAACTTAACATATGTACTTGGTCTACCTGACATTTGAATCAACTCCTGATAATGGACTTCGACTTGGCTTTAATAATCCATCTTTCCCCACTCAAGGCTTCCTAAGCTAGCATCCTGCATTTGTTTCACCTGCTCATAATTCAGCCAATTTCCATTAGGCCACTGCCCCAACTGAGCCTGCCCAAACTCTCTTCTGAGGTAGTATGCAGATAAGAGGGTTGAAGGTATTTCTCCTAACATTTCTCTCAGGGTTTTGCTGATGATCGGTTAGCACTCCTTTTACCAATTTTGATATTTCTGCCCATACCTCTAAGACAATCTTGAAGACAAACTGAACTGTATACTGCCCTGCAAGGGCAGGGACCAGTCTTTCTTGCCCACATTTGTATTAGTATATAGCAAAGCGTCTGGTACATAGTAGATACATGATCAATATTTGTTAGTGGCTCTTCTTGCTGGAGTTCAGGAAGTCTTTTCTGGAGTGATATAAAAGCCTGTTCAAGGCTACAAGGAAATCATGAGCAGTGCCCCTTTCTACACAGCAACTAGGAAATATATATAGAGAGAAAATTACATACAACTCACACATCAAGGGTCAAACAACATTCATCTGAGAAAAAGCCTGCCAAAACTGGCAATGGTTCTTCCAAAGCTTTATCCAGAAGAAATCTAAATTAGAATAATTGCTATCCTATAGGAAATCTTTCCAGTGATAGCAACTGAGCTAACACAAAGAATATGTCAAATCAACTTATATGAATCTGAGACCTTACCCAGTATCAAGCTTTACTAATAATTTCAAGGATACACAGGGTCTGGGGCATTCCTGTGGCTTCTCAAATTCCACTTCCAAGTGATCTAAAATAGGTCTAAAAATTTTTATAGTTACTAGATGAATTGGCTAAACCCACTAGTCATCCCAAATAAGAAGAGGAGCATATCAATAACTTTGTTTTATTACTATGAACTAGCAACGACCTGAAGCTGATCTTGTTGCCTAAATTTTGTCAGCAATAGCATTTTAGAAATAACTTTGCAAAAACTAAATATATTTGCAAACTTTCACCAATGTTAAATAGATAATAATAAATAATCCCATCCAGTATCAAAGGCAAGTCATTCAACTAGAGAAATAGTTTTTCAACTATATACATTACCATCAGACATATCAGTATTAAGTCCATTCAATATGACATGCTCCTTCATGGTTAAGATTGTGTTTGATATGCACCTTTGAAATTGTTTAGACTAGATTCACCTCCTTTTCTATACATCTAGGTCAATCCTCTTGGGAATTAACCAAATATAATCTGAGTTTTAGAATAGATCATAAGTCTTCTGAAAAAAATATGGTCTTTCTTCGTAAGGGCTGCTGTATGGCCTATTTCCCATGTTAGCATGTCATCTTTACCCAGTCATGTATTTGGAGTCAATAGTACACAGATCTGTCTTTAATCAACAATACAGAATATTGTCAATCAAGCTCACTTCAGAAGATTCAATCATGAACTCGTTGCAATCCAACATTTACATATAATTACTTCAAATCAGCATATATTTAAAGATGTTGGGTCTAACCAAATAATAACTTACTGCTTAATTTTTTAATAGGATATGGCAGAACTGGAAAAACTTGATGGTATCTCTTCCCTCAGAGAGCTTACAGTTTATGGCAATCCAGTGAGTGTGTTATTTTTCTAAATTATTAATTTATTTTAAATATAATTTATAGTTATATATAATTTATTTTTATATAATGTGAGAAAAGATTTAATTTTATCTGTTTCCATATGCATAAACAGTTATCCAAGCACAATTTATTGACTAGTGTCTTCTTCCAACTGATTACAAAATAAACTGTCATTGTCATATACAAGAGGGTCTACTTCTTGGTTCTACTTTGTATTCCTTGGCCTATTTGTCAATCCCTATAACATTACACTGTGTTAATCACTAAAGTTTTACATTAAGTCTTGATGTCGAGTAGAGTAAGCACCTCTAATTTTCCTTGTCTTCCACCTTCTCTTTTTTTTTCTTCACTGTCTTGGCTATCCTTGGCCCTTTACACTTCCTATGAGTTTCAGTAAACAGCTTCTCAAGTTATATGAGAATCTTGTTGATATTTTAATTGGAATTGCACTGAATTTATACATTAATTTTGGGAAAAATTTGCCACCTTTCCCATCAGAGTCTTTGAAGGGATCAAATAAGTAGCATCCTTACTCACCTAACATTTGAACGAATTGAGAAATATGACAGTGGCAGATAGAGAGCTGAGAATATTTTGCTTAGCTTAGTGAGAAAGCCAAAGGGGCCTGCTAACAGATGCCAAAAGTAAGTCATGATGACCCAGTAGCAGGAAATACTTCACTGAGGCCTTTCCACATGGGAGGAGAGCTTCTCCTGGAGGAGCAGAGGTATTCTCCCAGCAATAAGCTCCTTCTCAAGAAGAAAGACAGGAGCTAAACATACCCAGTTTAATCTTCCCAGATTGGGACTTCTCTGGTGGCACAGTGGTTAAGAATCCACCTGCCAATGCAGGGGACACAGGTTCGAGCCCTGGTCCAGGAAGATCCTACATGCCGCAGAGCAAGTAAGCCCATGCGCCACAACTACTGAAGCCCACGCACCTAGAGCCTGTGCTCCACAAGAGAAGCCACTGCAATGAGAAGCCCGCGCACCACAACGAAGGGTAGCCCCCGCTCGCCACAACTAGAGAAAGCCCGTGTGCAGCAGCAAAGACCCAATGCAGTCAAAAATAAATAAATAAAATAAATAAATTTATTTAAAAAAAATCTTCCCAGATTTATCAGTTAAGTCGCTCTACTTCCCCGAGTGAAGGAGTGAAGGGACTGAGAGAGCCAGTAGTGCCACATCATAGAGCTATTTCCACCAAGAAAGCAATACAATAAGCAGTCTCCCCTAATATTTATAGCATTCAGCCTTCTCTTTCACAAACACAAATATCCCTGTGTTTATTTTATGTCCTTCAATAAAGGTCTGTGATTTTCTCCTAAAGGTTTTAATCATCTTTGGTAAGATTTATTCTGTTGTTTTAATAGCTGTTTTAAACAATATCTTTTTATATTTTTCTAGTTGTTTGTTGCTAAAGTATAGAAATTCTGATTTTTGCATATTACTCTTTATCCAGGAAGCTTGCTGAACTCTCTTTTAAATTCTAATGGATTGTAAATTTTGTTGGATTTTCTCTGTAGACAATCATAGTATCTACAAATAATGACTCTTTCTTTCCAATCCTTATGGTTTTATTTCCTTTACTTCTGTCAGTATGCTGACTAGGACTTCTAGTACAGTGCTGAATAGACACACTGATAGTTACTGACCTCAAAAGAATGCTTCTAAATTGTCACTATTAAATATGTTTGCTGTAGGTTATGGGTAGATAACCTTCAACATTTTAAGGCAGTTCCTTTCTAATTCCAGTTTACTACTTGTTTTTATTAGGGATGGACACTGGATTTTAACTAATTGGTAATATAGTATTTCTCTTTAATCTGTTAATATGCAAATTACATTAATAGATTCTGGTGCTAAACCATCCTTAAATTCCTGGGATGAATACTACTTCATCATCTTTTATACTTTATTGGATTCAATTTGCTAAAATTTCATGTAGCATATCTCTATGGAAATAAGTAAAATTATTCTGTAATTTTACTTTATTATACTACTCAAGTTCATCAAGGCTGTTCTTGCCTCATAAAATTAATTGGGGAGTTCTCCCTCTTTTTCTAGTCTATGAATTAATTTATATAAAAGAAGACTTGTGTGTTCCTTGAAGGATAATTAGATCCTGTCTCTAAAACCATGTGAACTTAATATTTTTTGAAGTTAGATTTTAAACTACTTATTCAAACTCTTTAATTGATATATATTATCTAGCCATTTTCTATTAAACTGATAAGAACAGATACTACACTTGTTCTTAACAAAAAGGCAAGAAGGAATTTCTATTTATTCAAAAGTCAATATTGAGATCTTATATTTTTCAATAAAATTGTTCTTTTATCTAAATTTTAAATGTACTTCCATCATAATACTTTCATGAATTTTAAAAATCTCTACTATATCTGTGTTTTGTCACCTTTTTTATATCTAAATTTGTTGGCTTTTTTTGCTTTTTCTCTTTTATTCTTGATGAGTCTTACTAAAGGTTTGTCTATCATATTAATCTCTTCAAATAACCATATTTTGGTTTTATCAAGTGTAATTTTTCTTTTTTGTTCATTAATTTCTACCCTTTATCTTTAGTTTCTTGGAATTTACTTTTTAAAAATATTCTGGAGTAGAATGCCTAGCTCATTAATTTTTAATATTTCTTCTAAATGAATAAATTTTAGGTTACAAAATACTGCTTTAGCAACAGCCTAAAAGTTTTGATATGTCGTGTTTTTCCTGCTATTTCTTAGAATCTACTTTACAGGGACTTCCCTGGTGGTCCAGTGGTTAAGATTTTGCCCTCCAATGCAGCGGGTGTGGATTTGATCCCTGGTCAAGGAGCTAGGATCCCACATGCCTTGCAGCCAAAAAACCAAAACATGAAACAGAAGCAATATTATAACAAATTCAACAGACTTTTTAAAAAATGGTCCACATCAAAAAAAAAATCTTAGAATCTACTTTACAAAAGATTTCTTCTTTAATCTGTGAATTATTGAGGAGTATGTGTGTTAATTTCAAACCTATTAGGTATTTTTAGTTATCTTATTATTTATTTCTAGTGTTACTACATTTTAATCAGAAGAGACAGTCTATTTATACATTCTTTGGTTTTATGAAACTGGCTTTGTGGCCTTGAATGTGCTCATTTTTTTAGCTCAATTTACAGCTTAGAGATCTCTCTCCATTAATGTATATGTATCTACTACATTTTAAAAAAATAGTTTATTCCCTTCTGATGATAATCTTTCTTTCTTTCTTTTGTTATCACAAACAGTGTTGCATATTTCTTCTGTGTTGTCAGTACCCCAGATCATCCCTATATTCAGAGATTTGCTAGAAGATTTGCTAAAAGTCAAGGGACTTAGCATATAGCTATACTCATGGCTAAGATTTATTACTGTGATGTAATGAGGATACACAGCCAGGTGATGAAGGAAAAACACATGGGCAGAGTCTGGAGGAATCCATGTGCAGGCTTCCTTACTCTCTTTCCCTCACATGAGGGGATCACACAGCGTGCACTCTTCACACACCAACAAAAATGTAGCAACAAATGTGTTATATTTCTGCCCAGGAAATCCCATTAGACTTAATAGCATTCAAGGGTTTTTTTGGAAGCTGGTCATGTAGGTACCCTGTGCCAATCACATACCAAAATTCCAGACTCCCAGAAGGAAAGCAGGTTGAACATGAATCCTATTGTTTGTATAAGCAGTCCAGGCATAGTGAACTACCCTTATCAGTTAAGGAATGGTGGGAGAGCTTCCAAAATCCAAGTACCGAACACTTGTCAAGAGCTCCTTGCAAACAGATTCTTCTAAAGATAACAGCCTCAAGCCTACTATGTTAACACTTTCTACACACTTTCTTACGTACATATGTATTTTTACAGTAGGTTAATACTATGAAGTGATGGATCATACAGTTCAATAGATGTGTATTGAATTAAACTGCATAGTGCCTATGGGAAATTATCATACAAGTTTCAAACTAATTACTTATAATGAACTTTTATAATATAATCCTATTCATGAGTTGGGATTGCCTGTAGTTAATGAACAATATCATATACTCTAAAAAGAGACTAAATCTCCAAGTGGTAGCCTTGTTTAAAAAAAAAAAACAAAACTTCTCATCTTCATTTGGCATAACAGGGAATTGAGAAATCTTTCAAAAAGGGAGTTTGTATTTATATCATTTAATACTACAAATTAGCTGTTACCTGTCATCTCTGCTGTCTATGCTTCTCTATAAAGGTTAATCTTTGAAATAAAGAGTTTTTTTAAGGAATGAATTGTTATTTTTAACTTTATTCAGATTTGTAGAAAAATGCTACATCGCCACGTGCTTATATTTCGACTGCCTAACTTACAGATGTTAGACGGAATCCCTGTGAATTCAGACGATAGGGCAAAAGCTGAATTTCACTTCTCTGAACCACAAGCAAAAAAAAATTCGGTAAAATTCTATTATTTACACTTTTTCTTTTTAAATACATAAATTATTAGTAGATGAACATTCTGTCTTGAGTTTTTACTTAAATGTTTAAACCTGATGTATGATGTTTTTCTAGATAATTTTAGTATGTATTTGGTGATTACTGTCAAAAGCAGCTTGATCTGGTGAATAGAGCACATACACATAGAAGCTAGGAAAGCTCCTTATTCAAAAAACATACTTTGACATAAAGCAAATTATTTTAAACTGTGTGCCTCTTGCTCCATATGTCAGATAATGCTAGAAGGTAAGAAACTGTAACGTATCACTCTTATAAACAGTGACTAACAATAAAATTCTCTCCACTTAGGAGATAGAAAGGGAAGGAAGGAATAATGACCTCAAACTCTCTGGACTGTAGTTCATCTAACAAGGGAGGTGTGTGCCTCTTTTCTTGTATATTGGCAGAATAATTGGGCCTTTTGCCTATGAACCCTAGTAAGGTATCTGAGCATGACAGGGAAGAGGTTAGAGAGAGAAGCCACAAAAGCATATCATTTGGAAATTCTATCATTGACCACCAGGATTTTTCATAACTATCTTAAAAGACTAAATTTAACACAGAAAAGCCATGGTTTTTGAACAAAGAAGTAATACTATTAGAGCTGTGCCTTTGCAAGGTTTAAGGAAGAAGGAGCTGGAGGCAGAGAAACCAGCTAAGAGGCTTTTAGAATAATCCAAGAGAGAGATTATGAAGACCTGGACTAAGGTGGGGCAGTGAGAATATAAGTGAACCTCTACTGTCAGTGAAAGCCAGAGAGCAAGGGCATTAGTCAGTGAACTTTTATAATTTAAATTGAAGAGGAAAGAGATAAGACTACTGTAGATGCTTTCATTTATCTCACTGGCTTACCCAACACTCTCCACTCCCTTTGTAAAACAAACTAACGAGTTCCCAGAGCACATTGAACGTTTGATACTAGTAGGCTACTCTCTAAGCTCACTTTTGCCTTCAGCAATAGATTCAAATATTTATTGAGTCGGCTGTGTTTTTTCAAAAACTTGTAACTTTTATTTTAAATAAACAGATACACAAGTACAAATTTTAAATTATTATTTCTATGTTTCTATGAAAGCCAAATGGGATTCTCTGTAAAGTCTGGAAAAAGATCAATTACACAAATCACAAATAATTGATTACACATACACAAATAATATCAAATTAGGTTGGGAGGAAAAAACCCTGCAAAATAAGGAAGAAAATTATAAAAATTCAGACAAATATGTGGGAAAATTTCTTTAAATCTAGACAGTTTCTTGTGTTCAAATTTTCTCCACATCTGGTTGAAATCTTGCTACTTTAATGAAACCAAAACTGGAAATTGTAGGTAAAACCCTTAAGGGTCGGGGCTTCCCTGGTGGCGCAGTGGTTGAGAGTCCGCTTGCCGATGCAGGGGACACGGGTTCGTGCCCCGGTCTGGGAAGATCCCACATGCCGCGGAGCGGCTGGGCCCGTGAGCCATGGCCGCTGAGCCTGCGCGCGTCTGGAGCCTGTGCTCCACAGCGGGAGAGGCCACAACAGTGAGAGGCCTGCGTACCACACACACAAAAAAAAACAACCCTTAAGGGTGGATTTATCAATCAGATAAAATACCAGTCAATGGACTCTTTCTTAAAGAAAAGGCCTTGACCCTTCATCAAAAGATGTGTGGGCACATGTACTTTTATGTTTTAAAATTTTTTTTAAGAATTATAGATCTAATTCTTATTATTCCCTGACTTTTAAAAATTAACCAAGGGGATTCTATTATGGGTCAAAATAGCTATAGAGACCTGTGAAACTTAGAGCTGTACAATGTTAATAAAGATTATCTAGATTAGGCAGAGGAAATTGGTTCATTTATGGGTTATATATATATATATATATATTTTTTAGTTTCTGCTTTATAACAAAGTGAATCAGTCATACATATACATCTGTCCCCACATCCCTTCCCTCATGCATCTCCCTCCCTCCCACCCTCCCCATCCCACCCCTCCAGGCGGTCACAAAGCACCGAGCTGATCTCTATGGGTTATATTTACAAATGTTTTTCTAAAAACTATGCTTTGTGAAAAAACCTTAACTACTAATCTGTATAACTAAGAGACAGCACCATCTAATGTCATCTACCGAATTATTGTCACCGTCTCTAGTCTTTAAAAAGAGAATAATTAAAATTTAGTTCAATGATTTACACCTCCTTTCCCTTTCTCTTATATTCCATGTGCAAGTCACTTCTTGCTTCCAGAAGTGGAAAACTAAAGGAAACTTTAGTCTCTTATTGCTGTTGTAACAAATTACCTCAAATTTGGTGTCTTGAAACAACACAAATTTATTATCTTACAATTCTGGAGGTCGTAAGTCCAAAAAATCAGTCTTACAGAGCTAAAATCACAAGTATCGGCAGGGCTGCATACCTTCTGGAAGCTCTAGGAGAGAATTTGTTCTTTGCCTTTCAAACTTCTAGAGGCTATCTGCATTCCTTGGCTCATGGCCCTTTTCCAGCAATGGCATCACTTTGACCTCTGCTTCCATCATCACATCTTCTCTCACACTGACCCTCCCTGCCTCCCTCTTATAAGGACCCTTGTGATTGTATTGGGCCCACCTAGATAATCCAGGATATTCTCCCCATCTCAAAATCCTTAATTTAATTATGCCCGTAAAGTCCTTTTTTTTGCCACGTAAAGCATTCACAGGTTTTAGACATTAGGATGTGGACATCCTGTGGGGGCGGCATTATTCTGCCTATCATACCACATATGTGAGGCCTCCAGTGAGAGACCTATACAAGTTGTAACATTATATTTTATAAATTCTATTTTAAGGTAATGTTGGCTACATTTTAAAAATTCCATGTAACTTCATAAATACTCACTAAATTCCATATAAAGAAGTCACTTAGAGCAACTTTAAAGATCCCAATTTCCATATATTTTTTTAATTAGTTTCATATAGCAAAAAAAATACATAAACTCAAATTGTAGTCAGTGATGGATGATTATTTCACTAAAGGTTTTGCTTGTTGGCTATTCTTTTCTATTTCTCATATAGTGAACTCAGATTTTTCCCCTTCTATACTACCATGTTGTCTTCAGTGATTCTAGATACCTATTCTTGCCATTCAAATCAGTGCCGTACATAAGAATTTAATTATCTTTCCATTTACTCTATATGTAAATATTTTATTTAAAAATTGGGTTTTAAAGAATTCATCTATATATGGTTAGTAAAATAAAGGGGGTATTTGAAGTCTTTATTTCAGAGAAATCTATTTTAAGATGCAATAATAATTTTTATTTTCCTGGCTAGAAAAAAATTGAGCTATTCATTTAGCTGTTCAGAAGACACAAGAACAGAATACTTTCCAAGTTTTATCAGTTCAGTCTAATGTATTTTTCTTTGTTTTAGTTGCTGCTGTTCTTTCTTTTTAACAGCAAATAAAGAGGAAATAAATGAAATCTAAAGTTGTCCTTTAAACCAGAACATTTTGGTGTTCTGGTTTCAGAAGAAAATTTGACAATATTCTAGCTTAATGATGGGAAGAAACTCCCATGAAGGAATTAGGGAATTTGGGATCAGCTTTAGTAAAAGGCCTGATACCTTAGTGCTCATTACGAAGCTGCATTTTGGTTACATTTACTGAAATATGAGTGAAATGGGTAATTTTACACAAATGGCAAAAGCCTGTGTCTCTAAATAAATTGAATCATATATTCAGAATTCATATTTTTTAAAGTATAAACAAGGTCAGTCTTACTGAAGACAGAGCAGGCATAAATTTCCAGACCAAGAGTCTCCAGCCTAAAATACTTCTCTCCTCCATTTGCTGATTCCTGAAAACCTTTTAAAAGCCTCAACTAACATAATTCTCAACTAACATAAAATGTAAACACTGTTTAGAGAGTTAGCACACTCATTAAAAGTGATTGTTATAAGATGCTTTTCTTAGTCCTCATTTTATTTACTTGTTTGTTTTTGAAAAACTAATTAACTGCAAGACACCTGGTGAGGTAATGTGAGGAACACAAAGATGTAGAAGATACAACTCTTACCACCTAGAAATTCCTGTTCCGAAAAAAAGAAAAGATATCACAAAGGGGTAAAGGCTTAATTCTCATTTTCTTAATTCTACACTTACCTTGTTAAGACTCTTTGGAATGGGGAGGTGCCATCACCCTAGACTGTTGTAATGAGTACAATGCAGCCTGAAAAAAACAGAACATAAGGTTATGAGGGGGGTTAAGGGCCCAAAAATCTGTCTGTTTCACAGTTTTTGCCTCATGCAAACTCTGAGTTTAGGGAAGCATATAATTTCTGACCTAAAAAATTTTAAGGTGATTATCAGGTGGGGCTTGTGGTAAGGCTAAGGCGACTGATCTGAGTTTTAGAGATAAGGCGTTCTTAACTTTTCTTTTATTATGTAGTTTATTCCTGTTACCAACTCTCCTGTGGATGGTGGATCGTTTGGCCAAGTGAAAGCTCCTCCCATAAAGATAACAAATGTAATTCTGCCTGGTGGATTTAGCCATTACTTGGGATCTGACTTCACTTCAACTCCTGAAGTTGAAGGTATTTTGACAGTTTCTGAGTGAATGTAAAAAAACAAAAACACTTCATTTGAAACAAAATCTCACTTTGATTTCTAATACTACTTAAAATTGCATATTTTACATTTACATTTCCTAAAATTGAATGTTTGTTCAAGTTTCATGTGACCATTCTGAGTTCAAAGAATCTATAGTATGGTACGCGGGCCTCTCACTATTGTGGCCTCTCCCGTCGCGGAGCACAGGCTCCGGACGCGCAGGCTCAGCGGCCATGGCTCACAGGCCCAGCCGCTCCGCGGCATGTGGGATCTTCCCGGACCGGGGCACCAACCCGTGTCCCCTGCATCGGCAGGCAGACTCTCAACCACTGCGCCACCAGGGAAGCCCTATATAGTATTTTTTGGTTCTACTCAACTACTAATATGTTGTAACTACACATTTGCTTGCAATTTGAACTTTGTGATACTTGCACAATTGTTCTTGACATTTCTTTTCAAAGCTTTTATTACATTTTGTGTATTTCATAGCAAATGACTACTAAAACCTGTAGTACATCCTGCTAAAAGTAGAAATCAGAGGTTTAAAAATATTGGTAACAACAGACTCTTGGGGTTCAAAGGGTATCTTACAGAAAGAAGATCAAACTTCATCCTTCAAACCACAATATTATTTTATATATTCATGAAGCTATTAGTAGGGAAGTGTTTCAAGAGGTAGCTCTCTAAAGGAAGGGAGTATATTAAAAGGACAAGGCATGGAAATGTTTCATTCTATTATATACATTTTCATTCAGACTTAGATCATGCCTTTTCTCTAATTCCAGATCTTCACTGGCTACCATTTTGGTGAAATTGGGGGTAGCTACTCTTTCCCTGAGGGCTCACCTCTTCCATTCTTTTTAACATCCCACTTTGCCTCAGACTACTGTTAGACAATAAAACTGAACATCACAATAATAATAAAATGATCTAAAAGCCTACTAAGAATATGCAATTATTTTTAAAGGAAACTCAGTTAAAAGAAATCCAACATAATTTACTCTAAGATGTTATTTTTTGTTTAACTTATTTTTCATACTTCTACATACTTATGGCTTCAAGATTTTAATCATAGTGAGAAATTTAATGCTTTTGTCCAGTAGATAGAACTATCAGTAAAACTAGACATACCAAATTGTTATTAGCCTCCTTAATAGTACAGTGTCATCACTGTCATCTTCAGGAATGTCTTCAATATCTTTGGGGGAGGGCATTAGTTCAACCCTGGATTCATTTCCATAACTTTCTTCTCAGATATCTTTCTTTAAGATTCATTATGCAACTACTTTTTTAGGATTTTCTGGAAAAGTCCTATTTCTTTCCTATTTTCTGACTGTGTTGCCCCAATTTTTGTTTTGAGAAGTATGGTCATTTTATCGATACATTTATTATAGCACACAGCTCTGGATATTTATATTTTTAAAAATTACCAAGAAGGTATCAAATTGATCCACTAGCTCAGAAAAATTTAAGCAGCATTAAGTGCTAGAAATATAGTCCAATTTTTATTTTTATTTAAAATTTTTAATTCATGTTATGAAATATGTATAGCACACAGTCAACTAAAGGACAACCAAACCTTATTAATTATTAATGCTTTTCATTGTTTCATAATTCCTAATTTCAGACAAAAAAGACAAGAATGCAGGGATTCTAACAAGTAATCCTCGGAGCATCCATGCAGAAACAGCTTTTCGGCAACTCAGAGGGATAAATCTCTCTCCATCTCTTTTATCACATCAGAATATGGCATCTCCAAGGGCACAAATATACCAGAGCAACCAAGATGAGGGAAGGTAAAGCTATTCTGTGTTTTAATATCACTTGTCATCATTAAAAAAAAAAAAACTTCCCAAATTTGCTTGCCATCTATAGAAATAGGAAACTATTAATTGGGAACTACTATTATGGGAACTACTTTTAATTGTATTCTCTCCCAAGTCACTTCTAATCACTGAATATGCAAAGCAGTTCACTTATATTTTGAACAACAGATAAGTTCAACTCTGAAATCACAAAGGCTGAGAATTATGTAAATTCTTCAAGCTTCTTGTAATTCCCAGTTGCCCTTCCTCCAGTTTGGATCCTAGCCCTAGAGGCCAGCTGAAGGCCTAAGAACATGCTACTTCTCATTAAGAATTCACTCTGCTGCTCAACACCTGTCCACCCAGATTTCCAGTTAATGCCTGTCCTCTAGCTTCTTTGTAGCCAATCTTGGGAGCATGTATTAGAGTGACCTAGCAGCAGATCTAGCTTAAGCCTGGTTCTTGCTGTACTGACTTCCCTGCTATAATCAGTCGTGTCCCACTGAGAATATATTTAGTGAGTGTAATATATTGATACCATATTTTGATATCAATGGTTTATCCTCATGATAACCTGATTTATAGATAGCCAAAAATAGGATATTATTCTCTCTTGTGTTGTCTTTTTGAAATTGTACACATATGAAAGACAAAAATTATTTACTGCAGAATTACCTTAAGTGAGCTGATCCATTAAGAAATTGTCACCATTACTTGACTCATAAATATTTTGTTTCTGACAGAATTCCTGGCAGACACCTTCCAAGATCAAATCGAATGTAACTGCCTAAAGAGAAATGAATATATACCAAGAAACCTATTTCTGTTTAGTAGTTGTGCAAAAACTAGCAGACAGTGTTGGTAATAAAAAATATAAGATAATCACGTTACTTATGTTACTGAAGCACTTCAGTTCCATATGAAGATAATCTCTATCACCCTTGGTGAATTTTATTTAATATAATCTTTCTTAAACTTTCTTTATGGTTATCTTAATTATTCATTTGATTTTCTATGTTAGAAAAATCATGAAATATATCTTACAACAATTTGAAAAGATACAAGTGACATAAAACAAAGTTCAAAGAATCAAATGTTTAGTCCTGGGGTATTGGAAGCATTTAGTTGTAAAATCTCATTTTGGCTTCTCATATAAAGATACTAAGAAAAGGTAATTTTAGGAAATAAGCATACTTTCATTTGTAGAGTATCTGTTCATTTAGGCTTACCTAAAGCTAAAGCACACATTTCTTACCAAACACAACTATTACTAAAGCAAGTTGAGTTTTGCTAGTTGAAATACAGATTAGTTTTTTAGGACTATATTTCAAAAAAAATAGCCTCAAACTGAGTCCACCCTAAGAATTGTTTAGAGATGGAAATCACAGGCATCAATAGTACTTCCTGAAGGTGGCTATGAGTGCAACCAGCCATTCATGCTCTAAGAATAAAAGAATAGTATTTCATATACACAATTCATTGAATGTGCCCGTAGTGATATAATTTTACAAATGAGTTTTAGGCTAAATAAACCCATGTTCAAAATAAGTGGACACATTTAAAATTTGGACTCAATTATATTTTACTGGAAATAAGTTTTCTAAAATATTGATAATTACATTGTATAGTACTAGGACAAATCACAAATCAAATGTGGTTTGGAATTTGATTATTTATTAAACACAGTTCTTTAAATTAATGATTAAATTGCCAATCATATTTTTTTATCAATGGGCTCCAAGATTCATGAAGTATTCTGTTTAAATTTTTCAAGTAGTGGTTCAAAGCTACATGTAATTTTCATATTATTTTATGTGTTCCTTACATGAGAATAAATTATTTTTACTAAAATATTTGTATTTTATAATCTGGAAATAGTTTTAAGGATATTTTGGAAACTAATGCCAATATGTATGCAACAATTTTGTGTCTTCTTTAAATACTGTATGTTTGTAATTTAATGATGTAATATTTAAAATTTCAAACCTAATACAGATTGATTTTACCCTTCTTAATGTGTGGTTTTTAAACAACTATTACTCTAAGGTAGAAATAAGATCCTTTGTTTAAAAAGGAACCATGCAGTTCTTAAGATGTCCAGAAGATGTCTTTGTTGCCCTTTAGTTCTGACAACTGTTTTCATTACAGTGTTGTGATAAGCACCTGCTCTTCACTATTTGTTACTAACTTGACATCATTTGCCTTTTCTTTCTCTTATGATTATATATAAATGAAATGCTCAATATATGCTACTTTTATAGTAAAAAGTGTCTTTGTAAATAATAAACTGGATGGGAAAAATAAAGTAACAGGTTTTCACTGGAGAAAAATTTACAAGAGCAGAAAAGTATAAAGCACGAAAACCATCACTTATTATCCAGCATCCACTTAACATTTGACATTTTTTTCTTGTAGCCATTTCTTCTATGTATTTTCTTCTATTCTATTTTCTTCTATGCATTTCTAATATATTTGATATCACTTGATTTTTTTGAACACATTGTTCAATTTTGAGATATTTTTATTATAAAATTTTAATTTAATTCGAATTTGTTCTAGAAAGTAAATTTGTGATACGTAATTTAATAGCAACAAACACTAAGAAGAAGAATAAACGTATAGGGCTTCCCTGGTGGTGCAGTGGTTGAGAGTCCACCTGCCGATGCAGGGGACACGGGTTCAGCCCCGGTCCGGGAAGATCTCACATGCCGCGGAGTGGCTAGGCCCGTGAGCCATAGCCACTGAGCCTGCGCATCCGGAAGTTGTGCTCCGCAACGGGAGAGGCCACAACAGTGGGAGGCCCGCGTACCGCAAATAAATAAATAAATAAATAAATACGAAACGTATACAGGCATTGCTAGGTGCTGTACAGAAACAGACACTGACTCAACCTTAAGAACATTTTAAATATAAATATACAATCAATAATTCCATATAAAAGCAATGAGGGGGATGATTACTAAGATAATTTGGCACAGTAGTTCTGAAGTTTTTCTGCCATGAAAGCAGATGATGATACATACTCTCCTGGACAGGTTAAGCTGTTGGTTATCTGCAGTTCTTAAAGCAGTAGCTATAACTTCATCCCCTTCCTATTCAACAAAACAAATGAAAATGTAATTGAATATGAGAGATGTTTTTACGGGTCTGCTTTAGATCTGCTCTAAAATTTTTTTTAAGTAGATCATTCACCAAGTGTGAAATTTTAAATTATTCATAATACATTTCACAACCGATTGTAACAAAACAAGCAGGTAGTGCTTATTACTATAAACCACTAGTCCATATTTTACATGGTTTATCCTAATAACAAACTTATGAAGTAGATGTGACATGTACTGTCTCCATTTATAGATTTAAAAGAACTGGCCTTGGGCTTCCCTGGTGGCGCAGTGGTTGAGAGTCCGCCTGCCAATGCAGGGGACGCGGGTTCGTGCCCCGGTCCGGAAAGATCCCACATGCCGCGAAGTGGCTAGGCCCGCGGGCCATGGCCGCTGAGCCTGCGCATCCGGAGCCTGTGCTCCGCAACGGGAGAGGCCACAGCAGTGAGGCCCGCGTACCACAAAAAAAAAAAAAAAAAAAAAAACTGGCCTTAAAAGGAAAAGATATCACACCAAATCCTAGATTTTTTCAACTCTAAATTCATTGCTTTTTTGATTACTACAAATGAACTGACATTTAATTATTCCTAATGTGCTGTTTAATCAGCTGTTGTTGTGCCCTAATGTGTGTAAAAACCGTAAACTATTTATTCATTCTCTTTCAGTGTATTTAACTTAGGGAAAATGTATAATTTCTGCAGTAAAATTAGTTCTTTGCCCCCCAGCAAATATCATGATAAATTTATTTTGTATACAGTCATATGCGTAATTGTATGACTTGTTTTAAATTAAAGGACAATTCCACAAACAACCTGGAAAGCTAAAATTTAGGGCACTTTAACTATAGACAAGGAGCCTACCTTGCTGAACTGCATATAGATGATGTCAAAGTGATCTTCTGATTTCTATTTATGAAGATTGACTATAACTGTTTATTAGAACTTTATTATTTGCTTGATTTCTCTATTACTGACACAAAATTAACTATGGTTGTGAACATATTTTTGCATAGAATATTTAGTGTGGATCTGTGTGTGTGTGTTTGCAGGCACTCATGACTAGTTTTAAAATAGTCCTTATGTTTAAGTAACGTGTCATTTCATTATTTATTCATAAGCTATCCTATATTATGAGAAGTGTTTAATGTTTTAAAACATTAGATCTTACTGTTAGTCATGCTATAGGTGCTTAGCTTCGATTAAATGTTACATAAAAAGAAGTAAATTATTTATAGTTCTATAAGAGTAGAAGCAAGCACTTACGTCTTGAGTTCTGTTGGTTATTCAATGAATCTATTATCAGTTTGTTTTGGTATAGAAACTGGCTGTTTTTTTAAAAATTCCTCTGCTATAAAACTTAGAACTTTTGAACAACCTGCAACTGCTTAACTACTTCTCTTGTTCATCTCTCTGTACTTTCCTCTATTACTGAATTTTTTTTTCTTTTTTTTAATTTGAAATATAGTTGACATACAATATTGTTCATTTTAGATGTACTACATAGTGATTTGACATGATCGCCACTCTAAGTCTTGTAATCACCTGTCCCTGTGATTCTGAAATGCTAATTTTAAAATTAGAATATTTTTCCTTATATTGTATCATTAAAAATAAGCGTATTTCCATATGCTCTGAATAAAAATCCATTGGGATAACATATTTTGGTACCTTTTAAAAATTCATTTCAGGGGCTTCCCTGGTGGCGCAGTGGTTGAGAGTCCGGCTGCCGATGCAGGGGACACAGGTTCGTGCCCTGCTCCGGGAAGATCCCACATGCCGTGGAGCGGCTGGGCCCGTGAGCCATGGCCGCTGAGCCTGCGCGTCCGGAGCCTGTGCTCCGCAACGGGAGAGGCCACAACAGTGAGAGGCCCGCGTACCGCAAAAAAAAAAAAAAAAGTTCATTTCATTTTGATCAAACAATAAAATGAAAATGGATGTGAAGTATTTTTCACAAATAGTATTCTACATTTTCTTCTAGTTTTTAATTTTATAATTCTAATGAACTTCCAAATGCTTAAAAGTATTTCATACCAACAGAGTTCCATTTTTATTTTTTTATTTTATTTTTAATTTTTTTTTTTTTTATGGTACGCAGGCCTCCCACTGCCGTGGCCCCTCCCGTTGCGGAGCACAGGCTCCGGACGCGCAGGCTCAGCGGCCATGGCTCACGGGCCCAGCCGCTCCGCGGCATGTGGGATCCTCCCAGACCGGGGCACGAACCCGTATCCCCTGCATCGGCAGGCGGACTCTCAACCACTGTGCCACCAGGGAAGCCCCAAAAGTTCCATTTTTAAACATTACAAATAGGAAAAAAGGTTAGTGATGGTATTAAATAAATCATTTACAGTTTATAGTTTTGTAAACCGTTATGATTACATTTCTTTTTAAACAACAATATCTGTATTTTAAACAGAAAAAAATTAAGACCATGTGGTTTAAAAGCTGTAGATTTTAATCATGGACCTGCATGTTTTACATATTGCTTACTGTAAAACATTAAAATGTTTTAAATAATTTTAGTAGTTTGGGTCTACTCTTTGACTGTTTGTTTCATCTTTAATTACAACATAACACCTTCCCTTCCCTCCCTGCCCCCAAATGTTTTACAAGTATGTTTCTTAAAGAACAACCAAAAAAGACTAATCTGTAAAGAATATATCAATAACATTTTTAAGTTTTCAATTATTTCTTATTTCATCCTACCAATTTGGCTGAAAACAGGTATTTACAAACACTGTAGCCTACTTTCTTATAGCCTTTCATTTTTTAATGCAGTTCTTTAAATGATTTCAATCAACCTTAATGGTGCATTTTTAGTTAAGAAAATAGAATGAGGAGAAGTCAATTTGAGCTCTCAGATGAACAAGTGTCTTCAGAAAGAATAGGCATAAATGGGTTTAGAAAACAGAGAGAACAGGAGTAAAATGCAGTGAGCAGAGCACTCAGAGAAGCCAGATACAATGGAAAGAGGAAAATACTGCAGAGCTTTTTAAGCTACATACAATTGGAACAATGGACTTGATCCAGCCATCTATGTTAAACTGTTAAAATATAGGTGAAAAGCAAGATGGAATTCTGTAAAGAGTGTTGAGGAACAGTAGAATGAGGAGCTTTAAATCTAAAGAGAATGAATGCAGTCATTCAATAGGACTGAAATGAAGTCAAAATTGGCATATTTCCCTGCTTAATTTACCTTGTGACCAACTCTGTTCAGTTTTAGGTATTAAGCCATTATTAGCAACAAAATAGTCTTTAAATTGCCACCACTGGAGTTTTTAAGCAACAACATATTGTACATCCGTGAATTTACTGAATACATGCAACTATCAGTCGGGACAGGGGGCGAAATTTCCCCCTCTACCCCTCTTGAGTTCTTATAGCTGGAATAATAATAAAATTTACACACGACAGATAACAGCAGAAAAACCAGCTGAATTTTGTGCACACAGAAGATCATAAAATGATGTTCAGAGACTGACCAAAAGCAGGCAGCTTTTATATCTTTTTACATGAAGAAAAATAAATTTGTGAGGATTTGACAGGATAAATAAACTCAGGTTTGGGTTCTTAGTTAGTAAGGAATTTACGCAAAGTTTAGGCTTGGGTAGCAAATTAGTAAAGAAGTAACAAGGTTTGTTAATACAAGCTTCTAGGCCCTGAATTCCCTATGTCTTTTTGCCTCCAGGTACAGCGAGGGAACATTTCACATGGGAGATTTATTTCCTACCTTCAGAGAGACAGAGAGGAGGGGTCAATATGTCCCTCTTGCATCAGTCGTGTTTTAAGTAACTTTAATTCAAAATAATCAATATGCCATTGAGGCATATTTTGGGGTGGTCCTAACACCACATAAACATACACAGATACATACAAGTAAAAATACAACATATAGGTCTCATATAATTGTAACAATTTAATATTATGGTCTATAGCAACCAGTACACTATTTATATCAAACTTCCTATCCTCCAAAATCAAAAACAAAAAAGGCTAATTTAGAGTTAATGGCAAAGGTGCAAGTGTACTATTACAAAAACTTGAAAATGAAAGCTCATCTAGATAACACATGCAACTCACAGAATAGGATACTTTGGAATAATCAGATGGCTTAAGTTTTTTAATTAGCTGGAAGTCAATCAGAACATTTGTTTTCTACATTTTGGGAAAACTTTTATTAAATGTATTGACATACTTTCCTGTTTTAGTAAGCAGAATAAATGAAATAAAATTTTATTTTCAATGATTTATAGTGTCTCAGGTGATAGTTGTGCATGATTTACAATTTTAAAGAAAATGTTGCTAAGAAAACTGTGTAGAATGTGACAATGAATTGACAATATAACCTTGGAAGTTGCTTAAGACCAAGATTCGTGATTTTTGCTTTTGTCTTCTGGCTTGCATTTTGTGTGTGTTCCTTCAATGACTAAGATGCTTAAATAATTTTTCAAGTTAGGTGAAAGTTCTAATATTTTTCATGTATAGTAAACTTAAGCATTACTATATTATTAAATTTTGTATGAAGGTATTAATTATATTTATGGAAATAGATCTAAAACCTCTGTAGATAGAAACTAAATAAAACTAAAGCCCAAATATCTGTCAATGTTAACAAGTTGGGCCATTGTTAACTCTCAAAAAGAATATGAAAACATCAGCCATATAATGTCATCCTTTAATAGTTCATTATTGAAAGTTTTAAATACCTATTCTTTTTAAGACTTACTTTTAACTAATATTGACATTATCAAGAATTTAAACAGCTACAACAGACTTCAGAAAGAGTGAAGATTTCCTATTACCATGGAACTGTTTTAATATAGTGCTATTTCCAGACTTTCTTCCAATACATTGTAAGAAGATAAGAGTAGAAATGTATGTATTTACCACATGAGTATTTCAGTCACTTCAATATTTAGAAGAGAAATCATCATGAACAGCTATTAAAGATAATAAAAGCCAAACTTTTTTTTTTTAAATAAATTTACTTATTTATTTATTTTTGGCTGTGTTGGGTCTTCGTTGCTGTGCGTGGGCTTTCTCTAGTTGCCGTGAGCAGGGGCTACTCTTCGTCATGGTGCGTGGGCTTCTCACTGCGTTGGCTTCTCTTGTTGTGGAGCATGGGCTCTAGGCACGTGGGCTTCAGTAGTTGTGGCTCATGGGCTCTAGAGTGAAGGTTCAGTAGTTGTGGTGCACAGGCTTAGTTGCTCCGCGGCATATGGGATCTTCCCAGACCAGGGATCGAACCCGTGTCCCCTGCATTGGCAGGCAGATTCTCAACCACTGCGCTACCAGGGAAGCCCCAAACTTACTTTTTTTTTTTTTTTTTTGTGGTATGCGGGCCTCTCACTGATGTGGCCTCTCCCGTTGCGGAGCACAGGCTCCAGACACGCAGCCTTGGCGGCCATGGCTCACGGGCCCAGCCGCTCTGCGGCATGCGGGATCTTCCCAGACCGGGGCACGAACCTGTGTCCCCTGCATCGGCAGGCGGACTCTCAACCACTGCACCACCAGGGAAGACCCCCCAAACTTACTTTTAAAGAGTATTATTTCCATGGAAGAAACAAACATGAAAGAAATTAGTTTTGGGTTAGGAAACACTTTTCTCTTGAAACTCAAAAGCAACTTTAAAAAGTGAGGTATTTGTTTCTACTATTCAATCCTGCATATTTTTTGATCAATTATTTTCCATTATATTCAAAAATCAATAAAGAATACAATTGTGAGCCTAGATGGGGAAAATCAAATGAAAACAAAGCAGAATATTGGTAAGCAGAGTAATGTTATTCATATTTGGTTATAAAGAAGCTTGAATTCCCTTACTGGATCATAACTGTTTAAGTTATTTTGTCTTGAGATCAATTATTGACATTTACATATTGTTTTATTTTCACTGAATTTTTAAATTTTATTCATTATGTTTATGAGTCTTTTCATGATGTTTGTGGGGGAAAAAACAAAATTTATTTTTAAAAAATAATAAAATCGGGCTTCCCTGGTGGCGCAGTGGTTGAGAGTCCGCCTGCCGATGCAGGGGACATGGGTTCGTGCCCCGGTCTGGGAGGATCCCATATGCCGCGGAGCGGCTGGGCCCGTGAGCCATGGCCGCTGAGCCTGCGCGTCTGGAGCCTGTGCTCCGCAACGGGAGAGGCCACATCAGTGAGAGGCCCGCGTACCGAAAAAAAAAAAATGATAATAATAAAATCAATCTACTCACTAGTTTAAATGAAAGTATAAGATTATGTAAAAACATTTAAAACTTATGGGCTTATACGTTTTTTTAAATTGATGCTATTCCTCTGATATAAATCTACTTATACATTTGGATATATGATTGAGCTTACTGTAGCTGAATGGCCTATGTATTAAAGAAGTAAGCACATGAATAATATTATAGCAGAGAATAGAGGGTACACAACTAACAAAAAGAATGATATAAATCAAAAAGTTGTCCTACTACATACTGGATCACTTCTATTTTATGACATCATACTTTTATTATCCTTTCACATTTATAAAAGATGTAAAAAAATGAGCTATGTACAGTCTCTTATCAAATCCTCAAATGATCAGACTATACTACAAAGCTACAGTAATCAAAACAGCATGGTAGGAACTTCCCTGGTGGCGCAGTGGTTAAGAATCCACCTGCCAATGCAGAGGACACAGGTTCGAGCCCTGGTCCAGGAAGATCCCAAATGCCACAGAGAAACTAAGCCCGTGCACCACAACTATTGAGCCTGCACTCTAGAGCCTGCGAGCCACAATGACTGAGCCTGCATGCCACAACTGCTGAAGCCTGCGTGCCTAGAGCCCATGCTCTGCAACAAAGAGAAGCCACCACAATGAGAAGCCCGCACACTGCAGTGAGGAATAGCCCCCGCTCGCTGCAACTAGAGAAAGCCCATACACAGCAACGAAGACCCAACACAGCCAAAATTTAATTAACTAATTAAAAAAAAGAAAGACAGAAAGAAAATGAGGTCCAGAGATCACTAAAAAAAAAAAAGTAAAACAGCACAGTACTGGCATAAAAACAGACACACAGATCAATGGAACAGAATAGAGAGCCCAGAAATAAACCCACACATTTATGGTCAATTAATCTACAACAACTATACAATGGAGGTAAGAATACACAATGGAGAAAAGACCATCTCTTCAATAAGTGGTGCTGGGAAAACTGGACAGCTACATGTAAAACAATGAGATTAGGACATTTCCTCATATTGTATAAAAAATAACAAAAAAACTCAAAATAGATTATAGACCTAAATGAAAGACCTGAAACCATAAAACTACTAGAAGAGAACATAGGTGGAACACTCTAACATAAATCATAGCAATATTTTTTTGAATCTGTTTCCTAAGGCAAAAGAAAAGTAAAAATAAATGGGACCTAAGTAAACTTAAAAGCTCTTGCACAGCAAAGGAAACAATCAACAAAACAAAAAGACAACCTATGGAATGAGAGAAAGTATTTGCAAGTGATATGACCGATAAGGGGTTAATATCCAAAATATACAAACAACTCATAAAGCTCATTATAAAAAAATGAACAACATAATTAAAAAATGGGCCAAAGACCTGGATAGACATTTTTCCAAAGAAGACATACAGATGGCCAAAAGACACATGTAAAAATGCTCAATCAACATTGCTAATCATCAGAGAAATGCAAATCAAAACCACAATAAGATATCACCTCACACCTGTCAAAATGGCTATGAAAAAGTCTACAAATAAAAAATGTTGGTGAGGACATGGAGAAAATGGAATCCTAGTACACTGTTGATGGGATTGCAAATTGGTGTAGCCACTATGGAAAACAGTATGGAGGTTCCTCAAAAAACTAAAAGTAGAATCACCATATGATCCAGCAATTCCACTGCTGGGTATATATCTCAAGAAAACCAAAATACTAATTTGAAAAGATATATGCACCCCAAAGTTCATAGCAGCATTATTTATAATAGCTAATATGTGGAAGCAACCTAAGTGCCCATCAAAAAATGAATGGATAAAGAAGATATGCCATATATATACATATATATATGCCATACATAAATATATATGTATAGGCTGGCTGAAAATCTAGGGAGTTCTAATTCCTTGTTTCTTACATAGCTACGGGCCAAGAAGTTTTATTCTGCACAAAGAGAAAGGTGAGATTAGAACCAAGAGTCAACACAGAAGTTCCTGGATCCCATCAAGAATCATACTGACCCCCCAAATAGACATAACTGAATCATCTATCTGTTTTTCTCAGCTGAAGTAGAAAATGACACAATTTAACATTTGCACACATTTTTTCCTATATCTTTCAGTCATTTCTTCAACCTACTGATGAGAAGAATTTCCAATCAGGTTCACATTTACAGATCTTTGTTCCTAATCAGAGTAATTTTCTCCTGCATTCAACAGACTGTGTGGTTTAATAAGAAATATATTTGGTCTTTCTCTCTGGTTCCTGGCATAAAGCTCCTAAAACCCTTGGAATTTCCTGAGTGGTAGGAGTTCCTTTGTCATTCATAGGATCCCCTTTAGAGCACACCTGAGTGTATACTAATGAGATTACTTAAGAGTGGGGTCCTAGATAGTTTATGCTAATTGGATAACTTAGGGTGGTAACCTAGGAGAGGGTCACCAGAAAGACCATGTAATTAGAGTTGGAACTTTCAACCCCACCCCCAACCTCTGGGAAGAGGAAGGTGGTTGGGGGTTGGAGATTAAAGATCTACAAGAACTCTTGAACAATGAGAGTTTGATAAGCTTACGGGTTAGTAAACACAACCATGTGGTGGGAGGGTGATGCCACCCAGTTCCATGGGGACAGAAGCTCCTGTGCTTAGGACCCTTCTGGACCCCACTCCATGTACCTCTTCATCTGTATCCTTTATAATATCTTTCATAATAAACTGGTAAACATAAATGTTTCTCTGAGTTCTGTGAGCCACTCTAGCAAATTAATCCTGATGAGAGGGTTGTGGGAGCATCCAATTTATAGCCAGTTGGTCAGAAGCACAGGTAACAACCTGAACTTGCAACTGGTGTCTAAAGTGGGGCCAGTCTTGTGAGACTGAGTCCTTACCCTGTGGGATCTGATACTATCTCCAGATAGAGAGTGTCAGAATTGAGTTAAATTTGTATTGATAGTACACCTAGTCAGTGTCTCCTGAGAGAATTGCTTGGTGGTGTGGGAAAAAAAAAACACACTGAAATGAGTAAAGAATACTGATGACTATGCAAACACCACAGTAATAATTATTGCAGGTAAAAATCATCTATGGATTCCTAAGTTAGTAGATGGCAGTATAAAGAAGATATTTGAGCAGTGTCTAAGAATTTCTCCACATGATACTTTTTAATTACAAATAGAAAAATAGTACCTTTATAGTGGAAAAACCTGGTAAACACCACTTTAAGTGATCAAAGTTAACATCACCAATAATCATAATAATAATTCATAATAATATCACCATAACCATCACCAATGTTAATATCCTGATATGATGCACTAAGGGTACAATAGCATTTCTGTGATATTCTTGCCAAAAATACACAACCTGATCGTGAGAAAATATCAGAAAAACCCAAACTAACGGACATTCTACATATAAGTGGTCAATAACTCTTCAAAAAGGTGAAGGGTACTGAATGATGAAAACTGGAGAACAGTCACAGATTGGAGGAAACTAAGGAGACATGACTAAGTGTAATATGTGGGTTCTGGATTGGGTCTTGGACGAGAAAAAGGATATTAGTGGGGAAAGCTGGGGAAAGCTGATAAAGTCTGCAGGTTAGTTAAGAGTATTTATTATTGTTGACTGCTTGGTTTCAATCATCGTTCTGTTACGTAAAATGTTATGTAAAATGCTAACATTAGGGGAAGCTGGGTGAATGGAAGTGCACTATTTTTTCAGCTTTACTATATGTTCAAAATTATTTCTTTAAAAAAAGAATTAGGAATTTGAAATGTAAATTTTGGACAATGTTCCTGACTCAAATTGTCATTTTACTGATGCTTATGTGTAAGAGCAAAACTAACAGTAAGCCCTATTACCACTGTATTTCACACAGTCTTCATGAAACTGGGGATCCAGGAAGGTCTTGGGGATCTTCTGTATTTTATTTTCATATCAGAATCAACAAGTAATGTAGTTTATTTTAAAACATGCCTTCCTTTTATGAGAACTTAACTCATAATGAAGCCATCATAGTTTGAAAAAAATCAAACTAATAGGAATTTCTGGTACAGAAATTTAACCACTCTATTCAAGCAATTGGAATAAGTATAATTATATAATAAAAACTTTATAATGTCCAAAAAACTTTTTTTTATTACAAAAGAAGCACTATTTTGGCTTTTTGTTCCAAGTTTTTACTAATTAATTGAACTAAAAATGTACAAAGTGATCCCAGAACAAAAAGCAAACTATGTTTTAGCTAGAAAGATGAGAAGTTACTTAGTGACATAGCGAAAAGAAGTGGAATTGGGGAGGAGACAACTAGTTACCTCCCAGCATCTGTTCATCATTCTCCTTTAGTAAAAGAACTCTGATTATTAGCTAGGCACAGTGCTTCCCTTGAAGCTAAGTGTGGTCATTTAGTTTGGCCAATGACATACATGGGCTAGTGCTGTATGGAAACTTTCTGGAAGTCTCCTTAAAAAGGAAAAGGAAAACAATGTCCCTTTCCTTCGTCCTGTGGTGTAGAATATGATGGAGGAGCTCTAGTTGGATCAGGAGGGAAAAGACCCTAAGGATGATGGCATAATAAAATGGATGGACCCACCAGCCCACGGAACTGCCATACTGACCCTGGAACACCTAAATCCAGACTTACTCTATATGGCAGAGAAATAAATTATATGTTGTTAAACCACTGTTGCTATGATTTCTCTGTTACATGAAGCTCAACCCATTCCTAACTGATACAGGAACATTATCAGAAAAGAGATGTGAAGAACTTTTATATTAAAATTTTAGCAGACAAATACAACTCAGTGATAAGTGAGAAAGACAGCAAATAAGAAATGTAGATCTTAAGAAAGAGTATAATATGGAAGATGTAAAATGAAGGCAGCAACTGGTTCTGAATGAGTTATATTAGAAGGTCACTGCAAAGTCCTTTAGTATCAGTATAAGGGGGAGGCACAGAAGAATAAACTCTAGAATTTGGGGCTATTAAATACATTAAGATGAAAAAAGAAATCATACTTAAATTCCCTAAGGTTCTAAATGATTAGAACCTTAGAGAAAATAATTATACTTCAAAATTATTTGGCTAAAATTTGGCAGATTGTACTAGTCATTGGCTTTAGTTGCAAGGAAAAGAAAATTACTCTGGTTGATGTAAATAGAAAAGGAATTCATATGATATTGAATAGCTTCTACAATCACCAGGAAGACTGGAAAACCAGGCTTGTAGAATGAGTAATTACCAAGGGAAGATATCTTGGGTGATCAGAAGACAGCATAACACTGCTTATGACATGGATCGACTCAATTAGAGTGCCAATACCTTGCTGCTACATGGGTGCTGCTGGGCCCTGAATGGTCCTGCTGCCATCAGAATGAATTCTAACTATTCCTGCTTCTTTACTTCTCATGTTTTACATTGAAAGCTCGAGGAAGATGGCCAAACGTAGGTTGCTTCCCAAAACTTTATGAGAGTTTTTAAAAAACATCTGTATTTTTGAACTTCCATGGTGGGAGATGTGGCCTGCCTTTCCACTAAGGCTCCCACAGTGGCTCCCACAGTGGCAAAGGAATGGGATTCAAACAGTGAGCACCCAAAAAGAGACAAATATGCAATACATTAAATAATTTGAAATATCTTAATGGAGTTGAACAGGAACATTGATGTTTATCTAAAAAACATTTTAAGTTGCTTCACATCTATAAAGTGGGTATAGTAGACTACGAGAGTTGCTCTTTTTGTCAGCCCAGATAATTCCCACCCATCCCTCTCTTCAGATTCGTTTGGGAAACTCCTCCTTGAACATATGAGTTACTGTTGGGGCTGCTGATCATACGGGTAGGCACACAGGACCTGAAATTGAGATACGGACACTGGGAGAGAGTTCTTTATTTCCTCTACTGTAACTGCTTTACCGGGAGGATGTGAGTCTGAAGCCTCTGGAGGTATGTGTCTGCCACTAGGAGAGAATCTATTTGAAAGATAAAATAATGCAAACCAAGAGATGGAGACAGTCCTGACAGTGGTATTTGAATCTCTGGATGCAGTCTTTCCTTAGGATCTACACTTGGACTTCTCAATTACATGAGCCAATAAATCCTTCTGGGGGGTTCAATTACTGTCATTTGCAAACAAAAGTGTTCTGACTTAGTATAATACATAAGATCTAGGAGATAATATTGTCTCTATTTTGAGTCCTACAATTAAAGAGTAATTTGAAAAAATACAATTCCCTCACTTCCTACAGTGGGGGTAGGAAGGATATTTGGCCATCAGTTCATAAAATATGAAGCACTAAAAAAAAAGTTCATAAAATAGTTTTAAAACTAATGAAAATGCATCTTCTCTTAGCATCAGAGGAACTATGGCTTGGGAAAACAAAAGGTGTGAAGTTAACAATTGCTTGAAAAAGTCAAAAGCAGAAGTAAAAGGCACAGATTTAAGCTATACCATAGGAAATTCATGTTTGATGTAAGAATTTCCTAGTAGAAAATAAAAAATTGAATGTTTCATAAGATTAACTTTTTAAAAAGATAAGAATCTGGCCTGCTTGATGTGGTATAAAGCTTAAATAACATTGTAATAAAAGTGAAGGGAGAGGAACCAAGATGGCGGAGTAGAAGGATGTGCTCTCACTCCCTCTTGTGAGAACACCAGAATCACAACTAGCTGCTGCACAATCATCGACAGGAAGACACAGGAACTCACTGAAAAAGATACCCCATATCCAAAGACAAAGGAGAAGCCACAATGAGACGGTAGGAGGGGAGCAATCACAGTAAAATCAAATCCCATAACTGGTGGGTGGGTGACTCACAGACTGGAGAACACTTATAACACAGAAGTGCACCCACTGGAGTGAAGGTTCTGAGCCCCATGTCAGGCTTCCCAAAATGGGGGTCCGGCAACGGGAGGAGGAATTCCCAGAGAATCAGAATTTGAAGTCTAGCGGGATTTCATTGCAGGACTTTGACAGGACTGGGGGAAACAGAGACTCCACTCTAGGAGGGCACACACAAACTAGAGTGCGCATTGGGACCCAGGGAAGGAGCAGTGACCCCAGGGGAGACTGAAACAGACCTACCTGCTAGTATTGGAGGGTCTCCTGCAGAGGCGGGGGGTGGCTGTGGCTCACCGAGGGGACAAGGACACTGGCAGCAGTTCTGGGAAGTACTTCTTGGCGAGAGCCCTCCCAGAGTCCACCATTAGCCCCATAAAAGAGCCCAGGCCGGCTCCAGTGTTGGGTTGCCTCAGGCCAAACAACCAACAGGGAGGGAACCCAGCCCCACCCATCAGCAGTCAAGCGGATTACAGTTTTACTGAGCTCTGCCCACCAGAGCAACAGTCAGCACTACCCACCACCAGTCCCTCCCATCAGGAAAATTGCACAAGCCTCTTAGATAGCCTCATCCACCAGAGAGCAGACAGCAGAAGCAAGAAGAACGACAATCCTGCAGCCTGTGGAACAAAAACCACATTCACAGAAAGATAGACGAGATGAAAAGGCAGAGAGCAATGTATGTACGAGATGAAGGAACAAGATAAAACGCCAGAAAAACAACTAAATGAAGTGGAGATAGACAACCTTCCAGAAAAAGAATTCAGAATAATGATAGTGAAGATGATATAGGACCTCGGAAAAAGAATGGAGGCAGAGATCGAGAAGATGCAAGAAATGTTTAACAAAGAGCTAGAAGAATTAAAGAACAAACAAACAAAGATGAACAATACAATAACTGAAATGAAAACTACACTAGAAGGAATCAATAGCAGAATAACTGATGCAGAAGAACCAATATGTGACCTGGAAGACAGAATGGTGGAATTCACTGCTGCAGAACAGAATAAAGAAAAAAGAATGAAAATAAATGAAGACAGCCTAAGAGACCTCTGGGACAACATTAAATGCAACAACATTCACGTTATAGGGGTCCCAGAAGGAGAAGAGAGAGAGAAAGGACCTGAGAAAATATTTGAAGAGATTACAGTGGAAAACTTCCCTAACATGGGAAAGGAAATAGCCACCCAAGTCCAGAAAGGCAGAGAGTCCCATACAGGATAAACTCAAGGAGAAACACACCGAGACACATAGTAATCAAATGGGCAAAAATTAAAGACAAAGAAAAATTATTGAAAGCAGCAAGGGAAAAATGACAAATAACACACAAGGGAACTCCCATAAGGTTAACAGCCGATTTCTCAGCAGAAACTGTACAAGCCAGAAGGGAGTGGCATGATATATTTAAAGTGATGAAAGGGAAGAACCTACAACCAAGATTACTCCACCTGGCAAGGATCTCATTCATATTCGACGGAGAAATCTAAAGCTTTACAGACAAGCAAAAGCTAAGAGAATTGGGCTTCCCTGGTGGTGCAGTGGTTGAGAGTCTGCCTGCCGATGCAGCAGACACGGGTTCGTGCCCTGGTCCTGGAAGATCCCACATGCCGCAGAGTGGCTGGGTCCGTGAGCCATGGCCGCTGAGCCTGCCTGTCCAGAGCCTGTGCTCTGCAACGGAAGAGGCCACAACAGTGAGAGGTCCGTGTACTGCAGAAAAAAAAAAAAAAGCTAAGAGAATTCAGCACCACCAAACCAACTCAACAACAAATGCTAAAGGAACTTCTCTAAGTGGGAAACACAAGAGAAGAAAAGGACCTACAAAAACAAACACAAAACAATTAAGAAAATGGTTATAGGAACATACATATCGATAATTACCTTAAACGTGAATGGATTAAATGCTCCAACCAAAAGACATAGGTTTGCTGAATGGATACAAAAACAAGACCCATCTATATGCTGTCTACAAGAGACCCACTTCAGACCTAGGGACACAAACACACTGAAAGTGAGGGGATGGAAAAAGATATTCCATGCAAATGAAAATCAAAAGAAAGCTGGAGTAGCAATACTCATATCAGATAAAATAGACTGTAAAATAAAGAATGTTACAAGAGACAAGGAAGGACACTACATAATGATCAAGGGATCAATCCAAGAAGAAGATATAACAATTATAAATATATATGCACCCAACATAGGAGAACCACAATACATAAGGCAACTGCTAACAGCTATAAAAGGGGAAATCGACAGTAACACAATAATAGTGGGGGACTTTAATACCTCAGTTACACCAATGGACAGATCATCCAAAGTGAAAATAAATAAGGAAACAGAAGCTTTAAATGACACAATAGACCAGATAGATTTAACTGATATTTACAGGACATTCAATCCAAAACCAGCAGATTACACTTTCTTCTCAAGTGCGCATGGAACATTCTCCAGGATAGATTACATCTTGGGTCACAAATCAAGCCTCAGTAAATATAAGAAAATTGAAATCATATCAAGCATCTTTTCTGACCACATCACTATGAGATTAGAAATGCATTGCAGGGGAAAAAAACATAAAAAACACAAACACATGGAGGCTAAACAATACGTTACTAAATAACAAAGAGATCACTGAAGAAATCAAAGAGGAAATCAAAAAATAACTGGAGAGAAATGACAATGAAAACACGATGCTCCAAAACCTATGGGATGCAACAAAAGCAGTTCTAAGAGGGAAGTTTATAGCTATACAAGCCTACCTCAAGAAACAAGAAAAATCTCAAATAAACAATCTAACCTTACACCTAAAGGAACTAGAAAAAGAACAAACAAAACCCAAAGTTAGCAGAAGGAAAGAAATCATAAAGATCAGAGCGAAATAAATGAAATAGAAACAAAGGAAACAATAGCAAAGATCAATAAAACTAAAAGCTGGTTCTTTGAGAAGATAAACAAAATTGATAAACCATTAGCCAGACTCATCAAGAAAAAGAGGGAGAGGACTCAAATCAATAAAATTAGAAATGAAAAAGGAGAAGTTACAACAGACACCGCAGAAATACAAAGCATCCTAAGAGACTAGTACAAGCAACTCTATGCCAGTAAAATGGACAACCTGGAAGAAATGGACAAATTCTTAGAAAGGTATAACCTTCCAAGACTGAACCAGGAAGAAATAGAAAATATGAGCAGACCAATCACAAGTAAGAAAATTGAAACTGTGATTAAAAATCTTCCAACAAACAGAAGTCCAGGACCAGATGGCTTCACAGGTGAATTCTAACAAACATTTAGAGAAGAGCTAACACCCATCCTTCCCAAACTCTTCCAAAAAAATTGAGGAGGAAGGAACACTCCCAAACTCATCCTATGAGGCCAACATCACCCTGATACCAAAACCAGGCAAAGATACTACAAAAAAAAGAAAATTACAGACCAATATCACTGATGAATATAGATGCAAATATCCTCAACAAAATACTTGCAAACAGAATCCAACATCACATTAAAAGGTTCATACACCATGATCAAGTGGGATTTATCTGAGGGATGCAAGGATTCTTCAATATACATAAATCCATCAATGTGATACACCATATTAACAAATTGAAGAATAAAAACCATATGATCATCTCAATAGATACAGAAAAAGCTTCTGACAAAATTCAACACCCATTTATGATAAAAACTCTCCAGAAAGTGGGCATAGAGGGAACCTACCTCAACATAATAAAGGCCATATATGACAAATGCACAGCCAACATCATTCTCAATGGTGAAAAACTGAAACCATTTCCTCTAAAATCAGGAACAAGACAAGGATGTCCACTCTCACCACTATTATTCAACATAGTTTTGGAAGTCCTAGAGAAGAAAAAGAAATAAAAGGAAAATCAGAGAAGAAAAAGAAATAAAAGGAATACAAATCGGAAAAGAAGAAGTAAAACTGTCACTGTTTGCAGATGACATGATACTATACATAAAGAATCCTAAAAATGCCACCAGGAAACTACTAGAGCTAATCAATGAATTTGGTAAAGTAGCAGGATACAAAATTAATGCACAGAAATGTCTTGCATTCCAAAACACTAATGATGAAAAATCTGAAAGAGAAATTAAGGAAACTCTCCCATTTACCACTGCAACAAAAAGAAAAAAATACCAACAATAAACCTACCTAGGGAGAAAAAAACCTGCATGCAGAAAACTATAAGACACTGATGAAAGAAATTAAAGATGATCCAACAGATGGAGAGATATACCACGTTCTTGTATTGGAAGAATCAATATTGTGAAAATGACTCTACTACCCAAAGCAATCTACAGATTCAATGCAATCCCTATCAAATTACCACTGGCATTTTTTACAGAACTAGAACAAAAATCTTAAAATTTGTATGGAGACAGAAAAGACCCCAAATAGCCAAAGCCATCTTGAGGGAAAAAAAACAGAGCTGGAGGAATCAGACTCCCTGACTTCAGACTATACTTCAAAGCTGCAGTAATCAAGACAATATGATACCAGAGCAAAAACAGAAACATAGATCAATGGAACAAGATAGAAAGCCCAGAGATAAACCCACGCGCCTATGTTCAACTAATCTATGACAAAGGAGGCAAGGATATACAATGGAGAAAAGACAGTCTCTTCAATAAGTGGTGCTGGGAAAACTGGACAGCTACATGTAAAAGAATGAAATTAGAACACTCCCTAACACCATACACAAAAATAAACTCAAAATGGATTTGAGAGCTAAATATAAGACTGAACACTATAAAACTCTTAGAGGAAAACATAGGCAGAAGACTCTATGACATAAATCACAGAAAGATCCTTTTGGACCCACCTCCTAGAGTAATGGTAATAAAAACAGAAATAAACAAATGGGACCTAATGAACCTTCAAAGCTTTTGCACAGCAAAGGAAACCATAAACAAGACGAAAAGACAACCCTCAGAATGGGAGAAAATATTTGCAAACGAATCAACAAAGGATTAATCTCCAAACTATATAAACAGCTCGTGCAGCTCAATATTAGAAAAACAAACAACCCAATCCAAAAATGGGCAGAAGACCTAAATAGACATTTCTCCAAAGAAGACATACAGATGGCCAAGAAGCACATGAAAAGCTGCTCAACATCACAAATTATTAGAGAAATGCAAATCAAAACTACAATGAGATATCACCTCACACCAGTTAGAATGGCCATCATTAAAAAATCTACAAACAACAAATGCTGGAGAGGGTGTGGAGAAAAGGGAACCCTCTTGCACTGTTGGTGGGAATGTAAATTGATACAGCCACTATGGAGAACAGTATGGAGGTTCCTTAAAAAACTAAAAATAGAATTACCATATGATCCAGCAATCCCACTACTGGGCATATACCCAGAGAAAACCATAATTCAAAAAGACACATGCACCCCAATGTTCATTGCAGCACTATTTACAATAGCCAGGTCATGGAAGCAACCTAAATGCCCATCGACAAACGAACGGATAAAGAAGATGTTGTACATATATACAATGGAATATTACTCATTTGTTGAGACGTGGATGGATCTAGAGACTGTCAAAGAGTGAAGTAAGTCAGAAAGAGAAAAACAAATATCGTATATTAACGCATATATGTGGAACCTAGAAAAATGTTATTGATGAACCTGTTTGCAGGGCAGAAATTGAGACACAGATGTAGAGAAGAAATGTATGGACACCAAGGGGGGAAAGTGGCGGGGGTGGTGGCAGTATGATAAATTGGGTGATTGGGATTGACATGTATACACTGATGTGTATGGAATTGATGACTAATAAGGACCTGCTGTATAAAAAATTAAAATAAAATTTCAAAAATTTTTAAAAAATATGGGAGGACATATGGGGTATATGTATATGTATAGCTGATTCACTTTGTTATAAAGCAGAAACTAACACACCATTGTAAAGCAATTATACTCCGATAAACATTAAAAAAAATAAATAAAAATGAAAAAACAAAAGTGAAGGGATCCATTCTAGTCATTTCTGTCATTACCTATCAATATAAGCTTAACTTCTCTGGACCCCTGGTTTCTCACCTTTTTTATTTCTTTTCTTTTTTTTTTTTTTTTTTGGTACGTGGGCCTCTCACTGTTGTGGCCTCTCCCGTTGCGCAGCACAGGCTCCAGACGCGCAGGCTCAGAGGCCATGGCTCACGGGCCCAGCCGCTCCGCGGCATGTGGGATCTTCCCGGACCGGGGCACGAACTCGTATCCCCTGCATCGGCAGGTGGACTCTCAACCACTGCGTCACCAGGGAAGCCCTCTCACCTCTTAACACAAGCATCTCTTTCACCTCTAAAATTGTGACTGAGCATTAAAAGCTCATTTTGGTCTCACAATTACATTTCTTTAAACTACCAACATACATGCGCTAGTAGGACAGATACCAAAATATTAATTTGAGCATAACAGAGAACAGAATTTGGGGATGTTCACTTTTAAAATTCTTTTTCCAACTGCTTTATGCATTTCATTTTTTCATTGTCTTGTACTCTTAAATCCATTAGCTAGCCCTTTTTACAACTTCTGATACATATCTAGAAATCCATCCATAACTCTGGGACTATTGTAGTAAAATACAGAACATAAAATTTACCATTTTAACTTTTTTATTTTTTAATTGTGGTAAAAAATACATAAAGGGCTTCCCTGGTGGCGCAGTGGTTGAGAGTCCGCCTGCCGATGCAGGGGACACGGGTTCATGCCCCGGTCTGGGAAGATCCCACATGCCGCGGAGCGGCTGGGCCTGCGAGCCATGGCTGCCGAGCCTGCGCGTCCAGAGCCTGTGCTCCGCAACGGGAGAGGCCACAACAGTGAGAGGCCCACATACCGCAAAAAAAAAAAAAAAAAAAAAAAAAAAAAAAAAAAAAAAAAAAAAAAAATACATAAAATTTGCCATCTGAACCATCTTTAATTGTCCAGTCCAGTGGCATTAAGTACACTTACACTGTTGCACAGCCATCTATCTCTAGACCTCTTTTCACCTTGCAAAACTGATATTCCATTGTAATAATATTCCATTGTAAGTATATACCATATTTTGCTTATCCATTCACCTGTCGACAGACAAAGTTTGTTTCCCCCTTTTGGCTATTGTGAATAATGCTGCTATGAACATTGGTGTAAAAATATCTGTTCAAGTCCCTGTTTTCAATTCTTTTGCTATATACCCAGAACTAGAATTTCTGAATCAAATTCCAAGTTTAATTTTTTTGAGGAACCACCATATCATTTTCCACAGCAGCTGTACCATTTCATATTCCCATCAGCAGTGCATGAGGGTTCCAGCTTGGGAATACTTTTAAACATAAAAAAAATTAATTATTTTTAAATAACATACAGTGCTTCCAAAACAAACACTGAAATGATTGTCTAAAACACCACCATGCTAATACAACTATCATTTTCTAAAATCTAAATGCTTTCTCACTTGTATATTTTTACAGAATTATACTTTATATAATTTTTGGGTTTTTCCACATTATAAATCTAAGCATTTTCCATGATATTAGAAAGCCAACATAATTATCATTTTAATATTTGAATTATATTCAACTAAAGGGAAATATTTTTGTAATCATACCTTTGAACATTCAAATTGCTTCCACTTTTACACCATTAAAAATATGCAATAGGGCTTCCCTGGTGGCGCAGTGGTTGAGAGGCTGCCTGCCGATATGGGGGACACGGGTTCGTGCCCCGGCCCGGGAAGATCCCACATGCCGTGGAGCAGCTAGGCCTGTGAGCCATGGCCACTGAGCCTGCACGTCCGGAGCCTGTGCTCCGCAACGGGAGAGGCCACAACAGTGAGAGGCCCGTGTACAGCAAAAAAAAAAAAAAAAAAATGCAATAAACACATACACGTATAAATCCTTTTTCTTCTGTTGAATACTTTCCATAGGAAGGTATTAATCAGCTAAAAGATATGCACTTTTTTATAGAGTTTTGGTAAATATCACTAATTTTTTTTTAACAAAGGAATCATATAGATTTGTATTACCCCAGCACTCTCACCAGAAGGAGCTGTGATGGGAGGTACCGTTATCCTTCTTCGTACCACTAATTCTCTAACAGATTGCTTATCACCTAGCAAACACACATGTTTATTAACAGAATTCATGAATGAATAAATGAGAATGCCATTTAACTGAATCCTAACTATCATTGAATCTTATTTTGTTTGCTAATTTAAGAGAACCAGTGCATTTTGGACTGGTTTAAACTATTTATTTTAACACAGTTAAAAATTTGGCCTTCAAATCAGGAGGTCCATAAAAAACTGAAAATATGTAGGTCTTCTTGGCATTTAAACGTTTTCCTACACATTTCCAATATGTAGGTCTTCTTGGTATTTAAACATTTTCCTATACATTTCCAAGTGTAATATAATTCCACTCAATTATAACCTTTCTTTCTAAACATAAAATATTACTGTGGGACCACATTCCTAACTTGCATAGTTTATGGTATTAGGTAGATACAGCTCCTATTTAGCATTTATGTATAAGCAAATGAAATAGTATCAGCCATACTCTACTTATCATAACTGAAGTGTAACTGGCTCTATGTTTTCTTTGTTCTTTTTTCTTATGAGTTTTCTATTGATTAAACTGTTGAGTCCTTTGACATTAAATGTTTCTTTTCATCTTTGTAACTGCCAAACTGACTAGCACAAAAAAAGGATCTGTACATAGTAGGTAACAATTAATATTCTGGTATATTTATTATGCTATATATTTATTTTCTATTTGATCTAATTGAGAATAATTTTAAAGAATCATGATACAAATAAAGTATATATGCATTAAAAATACACATTACAGAGATCCCCTCTTTATGTTAAAGTAGTAGAATAAAATTATCAGATAAAAAGGAAGCTTTAAACTATCCTGACGTTTAATGTAGTATTCAAGTCTTCTTCATAGATTGTAAATTATAATGGGAATGTTACTAGAACTGTCAAATTCTTCCCAAAGCAATCTTCAAGCTAATCAACATAGACAATCACTCTTTTCATTTCTATAGCAAAAGGAAAATTTTAAGCAATATCTTTTTTTTTTTTTTTATGTTGCTGTGCATGTTTTTTTTTTTTTTTTTTTTTTTATTAGTTTCTGCTTTATAACAAAGTGAATCAGTCATACATATACATCTGTTCCCACATCCCCTCCCTCATGCATCTCCCTCCCTCCCACCCTCCCCATCCCACCCCTCCAGGCGGTCACAAAGCACCGAGCTGATCTCCCTATGCTCTAAGCAATATCTTTTGACTGTCTTGAAAATTGCTTAGCTGGAGGCTTTATTTTAAATGCAACAAGCCTGAAATATTAAATGTAATTTGCAATGCAGCCTAGAGAAAGAATGAAGCATTTAGTACATTTTTCCTGTTCCTGGTTGCTGCCTGGGTAGCTCCAGCACTTCTCTATCTTCAAAATCACCTTTGAGGGTTTCAACATCTTTTGACCACTACTTTTAATCAAAGAGGCTAAACATAAAATAATTTGATTCTTATGTGGCAAAAATCTTAACAACACTGGCTTTGACATTTTTATTTAATTGACCTTAAACAGAAATTCCTCAGAAAGTAAACTGTTGGCACTTAACGAATTCTGATTAAGGTGACACATTACCCGATGTTAACATTGACAGAAATCACTGTCCCAGGAAAAAGTGGTCAATACTGAAGTTAGCAGAGTTTAGCTTTCCAATGATAATCATGTTTGTTTAGGTCTGCCTGACAATAAATAAGGCTCAATCTTTTGTTAAAGGATTGTTATTTAGAAAACTCATACACCTTAAAAAATCTGCACACACAAAAATGTTATAGCCTGTCTTTATTTCCACCCATACCATGAGATGTTTAACACAAAAATAATACAAAAGCAGAAATACAGAATTAAATGGAAATTTATGAGATGTAGCCCAATCTCTTAAAAGGAGGAAAGTGAAGTCCAGAGAGTTTGACTTGTTCAATGTCCAATTATTGAGTTTCTTGCAGAGAGTGAATTATAATTCAGATCTCATTATTTCTGATTAAATATGCTTTCTATAGTTCTATGAAAATCATTGGCCTTGCCCTTCACACTAAGAGCACTGTTTTCTTAATTTTCCACTATTTTAATCTGGAATAAAGTTCCCACATCCATTTATCCAACATGGAGGAAGAAAGCAGTTATTGAGTTCATGCTTTGATAAGGAGAGAGGAAAATACCGGTCTAGTAAATGGAGGTTATGAAAAGAAAAGAGGGCAAAGTATTTCAGAATGTCATCAGGTAGAGCTGCTTTTATTTCTGAATAGAAGGAGTCATTCTCTTTGGGAGGAGGCAGTAATGGATGGGATGTTGGGGTTATAATCGAAAGGAGGGGAAAAACAGCTCAGTGCCCTCCTCATTGCTCTTAAAGACTGTTCATTGTCTAATAAGGCAAACACTATTCACTATGTGCATCAGGAGAATCAGGAGAAAAAGGAATACATTTTATTTCTGGAAGAATCCACATCATATTCAAGTTCATATTTTTATGATGTATTATAGTTTTAAAGAAAATGTATAGTGGGGGAAAGAGACATAGATGAACAAAGGAAGTCTTTTTATAGAGTAAATGTAAGTTTTAGGTTTTCATAGCCCAATGTTCTAGCCCAATATACATTTGGGCATATCAATGATACAGGAACAAGTTGCCCACGGATACTGGATTGTAGAATTCAGAGTGTACGACTCTACTCTAACTGGGCCATTTTGGGGGGGCGGTGGGAAAGTTTCATTTGATTTTTTCAGTAGAGAGTATGAGTATTTGTTTGGTATTGCATGTGTTAGGAAGGGCATATATGCCCTTATGCCCTTAAAATAAAGCTTATCTCTAAAATTTTATTCATTATTGTTGCCAGGAGAAAAAGTTATAAGGGAAAAAATTCACAGGGAAAAAAGAATCCACAGACAAGTTTTATATAAAAACCACAAACAAAAATGATTCATTGTTTCTTAACATATGGTTATTTCTACAAGTAAATGCATCTCTTTCTTGCACGTTGCTCTTTACTGGTATATACATTTTCCACTAATTACAAAGTTTTTTAGGAGGAAAATTTCTATGTAAAAACATGAATCTGTTATTGGCTTGAATTTTTTTTTTTTTTTGCGGTACACGGGCCTCTCACTGTTGCAGCCTCTCCCATTGCGGAGCACAGGCTCCGGATGCGCAGGCCCAGCAGCCATGGCTCACGGGCCTAGCTGCTCCGCGGCATGTGGGATCTTCCCGGACCGGGGCACGAACCCGTGTCCCCTGCATCGGCAGGCGGACTCTCAACCACTGCGCTACCAGGGAAGCCCTTTGGCTTGAAATTTATAGACAGAATTTTTTAATGCAGTAGGATTAATGATTGTTCCGATATTCATTTCTATACACTGATTTTCATTTAAACCAAGAGCCTAAAAAGCACCTCTGGCAAATTTTTAAAAAATTACTGGCATAAATTTTATTAAAAATTGTTGTGCTTTAAAATTATATTGCTAAAGACAAACCACGTATGAAAAATTTTTCCATTAATACCTAGTCATTGCTGGTTCAATAAAACATGATTACCATGTATTTTATTTTACATGTTATATATAACAGATACTTTTGATATGTATATTTTATGTATACATCTGTATGAATACACTAATCTGTGTATATTTTACATATATACTAAAATTAGGATTTTATACCCAACATTAGAAAGAAACCCTAATAATTTTGAGAATGTATACATAAATTCAGTAAATGTTCTCATTTAGCATAAAATGAACTAATTTTAAGGATTCCTATCGATGTAACTCTGAAGTGGTCAAGATTTTAAGCAGTCTCTGATGATCAGAGCTCAAAATTTACCAGTATACCAAATGACTTATTGTAACTTCTCACTGTAATATAACACTAAAAAATAGCATTTTTCTCCCTATGAAAGCATCAATACTGTAATCATTTATTCATAGAAACTAGCAACTATATTTTTCAAATTATTTTCTGGATTAAAAGTATTATTATAAAAACAAAAATCCACTGTGCCAGTTTTCTGGTTATACAGCAGCTTGGTGGAGTTTGGGGAAGAGTAGGGGGGTGTTTTTGATTGTCAATTTATTTTTGTTTGTTGGCTATTTTACGATTTAAAAATTATAAAAGTAATACATATTGATTGCTAAAAATATATTACCAGCATAAGAGTAAAGGTAAAAAGTAGAAGTCCCCTTCCTATAAAACCCCAGATGGGCTTCCCTGGTGGTGCAGTGGTTGAGAGTCCGCCTGCCGATGCAGGGGACACGGGTTCGTGCCCCGGTCTGGGAAGATCCCACATGCCGCAGAGCAGCTAGGCCCGTGAGCCATGGCCACTGAGCCTGCGCCTCCGGATCCTGTGCTCCGCAACGCGAGAGGCCACAACAGTCAGAGATCCACGTACCGCAAAAAGAAAAAAAACAAAAAAAAACAAAAAAAACCTCCTCAGTTAACCTCTTCAGAGGTTGAATTCTATCATAGTTTCCTATGTGCCCATTAAAGATAAGTTTATACAAACCATGCTCGTGCATACATCTAGTTTTTACATAAGATCATACTATACAAACTGTAGTGTAATTTAAAAATTTCATACCTAATATAAGTTGGACATGCTTGCATAGCAGTACATGTAGGTGTACATCCTTTTTAAATTAATTTATTTAAAACTGTTCCCTATTTAAGAATGTTTTGCATTTTGCTATTGCAAATGTTTTAAGTACAACTTTGTACAAATATTGCTACCTACTTAGGTGAGATATCTGTAAAGGAAGATATCTGTAAGGCATGTTTCTAGAGATAAAATTTCTCTGTCAAAGAGAATTGCATTTAAAATTTTGCTAGATAGAGCCAAGCTAAGTTTCAAAACGTACCTCTAAACTGCCATCCCACCAAAGCTGGTTATTGCTGATATTGTTGTTGTTATTTATATTTTTTGTATAATTTTATTTGCCAAATGTGGTTTCATATCCCCTAAATTATTTATCTGTGAGTAACCTCCAATTTTCATGCTTTTAATTATATTAACATGAAGAGGGCATCACAATGCAAGCTCTAGGAAATAATTCTAACCAGTGTGGACTTTCCCATTCAACAGCAATAGTATCATGAGTCTGGAAACATTACGAGAGGGTACATAAGCTTTCTTCTACCTTTAGGCAAATTACACCTAACTCTCCCCCACCGCCACATTCTTATTTAATTGCAACTTCAAACAGAAATTTTATCAGGCAAACTGTTTACTGCATTTCCTTATATATTCATTCTATAGGAAAGTGAAAATAATGTTCACACAATTCTAAACAATTGGTACACATAAACAAAGAAGTTAGCAGGCAAATGCCAGGAAAAGGACACCTATTTGAGGTTACTAACTTCAGTTCTAGCTTTAGAAATTAATGTTACTAATAATAAGACATCTTTTTCTTGGTAACACTGTCAACAGAAGAGGTTAACTGATGTTCCAAACTTAATACAGGACACTGGGGATAAAGACTATGAAATCTGCAGAGTCAACTCTTATTTATATATGCCAAAATAAAAGGGAATCATTGTTATTAATTCAGATCTGCATGTAACTTAATTTTTGTAAAGAGTGAAATTGTAAATATGCCTGGGGATATTTATAGAGTTTGGTTACGCTTAAAATTTGATCTTTCAGTGAAGTTATATTCACAAACTTTTACAAAATGTAACATAACTTTAAAAAATGAAACTTTAGCCTTTTAAATACTGCAATTTAGTGATTTCCAGGCTACTACTAATTCTGTGTTCCTTTTTAAATGACTATGTAAAGTAAGTTCCAGTGGTGATAACTTTCTAAAATAATATTAATTGAAACACCTCTAGAATTAAAAATGTAATCTATGAAGTTACTGATGTGAAATAATTAAATTTAAAAGCTACACAATAAAATTCAAAATTCTTCATCAAAATCAAAACCTGAGAAACTCTATCCTTTCACCCTACAGGAATTACTGTAAGATTTTCAGAACTGTAATTTAAAATATATTGTCTTTTATAACAAAGCTTAAAACCAATTAATGGCAAATCTATGATTATATTATACATTATTTGTTCTACTTATGAATGTCTGTGTGGTATGAGATATTTTCTATAATAAAGGATGTTTCAGTATGAAACTTCACAATTAACAAGTGGTCACTCCCTGTCTTTAATATCCTCATAACTCAATGTCACCCAACTCACGTGCCTGTGAATATGCTGGGACATACTAAAATTTCTACCCATCACATGCCCATTCACTTGGCCTTTGTATACATTTACGTGCATATCACAATCTGTGATATAAAAACAATGAGATAAATTTCAACAAGCCATGTAAGAAATCAATCATTTTATAGTCCCTTTCGTCTTCTCTCCTGATGCTTTTCTTTGCAGCCACTAATATCCAAATCTTGGCATTCTCTTCCAACCTTGTGATTTCAACTTTTTTAAAAATGTAGAATACAGGGAGGGTACAGGGAGGGTAAATTTCACATAGGAGCTCCTTGGTTTCAAGGAGACTGAGAGGAGGTTCAAAGGACCCTCTTGCATCCGCCATTCCTTAAATAACTTTAATTCAAAATAATCAATGTGCCACTGAGGGATATTTTGGGGTGGCCTGCCCAGGCCCCAGTAGTTCTAACTCAGGCTTCCAGACCCCAGAGCTTCTACTCTTAACCACTCTATACTGACTTCCTAGCGGTAGCTGATGCTTCAGAGATGTTTAATGTGGTACCGTGACCCATGATGACTGAGGTTCCCCAAAAGACTGGAAAACATTAGGGATGGACCAAATGCACACTTCCTCTTCACACCAAACTAGGAAAAGTCCTATCTGCGAATTGTATCCTCGAAAGCAAGTATATATATACCTCATTGTCATGGATGGCACCCAGGGTTTTCTTCCATATGCTTTCAACAAACTACATTTTTCCTCTAGACAGATTTATATCTTCTTTTTTTTTTTATAAGCCTTGGCTTTCTTTTAATTAATACCAAAAGGTTTTCCCCATTATGGCCTGAAAACCTAAGTGCTTAAGAACTAAGCCATCATTTTCAGTAAAGCCACAAAAGAAACAAAAAAGGGCGCATTCATAGTTTTTAGATAAGGAGATCCTTATCTAAAGACGGTCCTCAAGCCAATCAGAAGTCTCGTGTATGCAGAACTGCTAGGTTATCAATCACGTGGGAAAACTCGGGTACCTTGATACCGACAAATTGGCTTCAACGTTCTGGTACTCGCACCTCTAAATCGTTAGAGACCAATTTAAAGATCTCAGGGGCCGCCTCCTGGGCTCCCAACTGGCAACTTGGAAGGTGTCCAGAACTTGGAGAAGCAATGAAACTTGGTGGAAAATGGAGGCAGTGGGTGATGGGCATGTGTTTAATTTTTAAACTAGCAAAACTTGGGACTTCGCGGGCACCCTGTAAAGATTCCCGGCCCTGAAATTAATACCACTAATAATCGTCTGCCAGTTTTTTTGTTTTGTTTTTGATGGAACACGGTAACTCTGCCTTATTTTATTAATAAACAGATACTTTAGTGGCATGTTTCACTTATAGGTATTTTGGTTCCTAGTATTTAAAATACAGTCACAAATCCAATAATGGGGGGAAAAATTCAATAAAGGGGCGACAGCGAACACGTATATGTATGAAGTATCACTTAAAAGCATTTATTACCGTCGGTGTGTTGGGTGGTGACGGCCAAAGTGCGGCTGTGGTTAATGTACGTCGCAGGACCCTGAGCGGCTGGAGTCGCACCACGCCCCGGACTCGTCAGTCAGAACACTGGGCACCTCACGCTCTAAAAATGGCGGCCGCGCCTCTATCCACCAGAGAGCACTACCCCAGAGGAACGTCACGTCATCAGGGCAACGACGCTCTTGCGTAAGGGCGCGACGCGGGTGAAAGTTCAGGGCTGAGGCTGCGAACCCTGGCGCCGCGTCTGGGCCCAAGGCGAGGCCGGAACCCAAGCGACTCCCAAGGTTTTCGGCCAGCCGAGCGTTGGCCCGGGCCTGGGAGCGGACGAAGCGCGCCTCTCCCTGCGCTCGGCCTCGCCTGGCGGGCCGGAGGCTGGACGCCCAGACGCGACCTCAGGCTGAGGGGCGGGGCGAGCCGAGCGCCCGGCCCTCCCCTGAGCACGCGAGCTCCGTTCCGCGCCGGGTGGCGCCCGCTGGAGTTGACGTTAGCCATGGAAACGGGGAGCGGGTCGCGACGCCACCGCGGTAAGCTGGTTACCCCGGCCGCCACAGCTCTTCTGCCTCCGCGTTCGGACCGCAGGCAGCCTCCCGGCGGGAGCGCCCTATACGGGTTTACCTGCAAAAACGCAGTCCCCGGGATGCCTTCGCATCGCCCCTTCCTTCAGGTGACTCGAGGTACGTTAGATCCCCGACACCCACCTGGGAACTTCTTGGTAGCCTTAATTTCCAAGCCTGTGCAGAGTGATTATTGCACTTTTTAAGACGTGAGATGAACTCAGTCGCTAGAGGCATCAATCTGGTGTGATTTTAATTTTCTTTCGTAAGGCAGCGTTAGCCTGTTGAGTTTTAACATTTTATTTCTAAGAGACACTTGCGAAATGGAAAATGGCCGTTTCAGTCTTAGTTTAGGGATGACTTTGTTATCCCAATAAAGTTTACACACTATGCCCCTTACTACTGTGTTCATTCTCTCTTTATCTCCCCTTTTGCCCCATAATGGTCAAATCATGGACCCCTGAACAGGAACAACCCTTTCCCCACTGATCTGCATCCTCTCTCCACAGCCCGCTGTTTATCAAAGACCAACATTTACTTCGATGAAGTCTACTCCATCAGAAGTCATTTATCAGGCCTCTGAATTAATTTTCTCTCTTATTCAGCTGTATAATATTAGGTGGATTTTTCCTTTGTTAGCTCATTCCTTCATTTAGGGCAAAGACCATCCTTTATATTATTGGGTGTCTACTACCACCTATGCCAAATTTCCAAACCGTTATCATAGCATCCAAAGCCAGTTCAGATGTTGCCATTTTAGTAATTTAACTGTTTGGGCACCTGACCATTGCTTTAAAATTTCCTACTTAAAGAGATGCCTGCTAATTATTAACTGCCACAGAAAATACCACGTTGAGGATCTTTTCTGTTTCTTTTTCTTTTATAAGAACTTTATTGAGAAAAAAATTCACATTCCATACAATTCAATTTTAAAACATTTTCATCACTCCCAAAAGAAGCACTGTACCCTTTAGCAGTCACTCTCCCTGCCCCCAGTCCTCACTATATCCACCAGCCCAGGCATACTCTAATCTGTTTTCTGTCTTTATAGATTTGCTGGTCCTGGACAATTCATATAAATGGAATTATACAATATGTGGCCTTTTGTGATTAGCTTCTTCCACTTAGCATTCTGTTTTCAGGGTTCATTCATGTTGTGGCATGCATCAGTACTTCATTGTCATTTATAGTCTATTACTATTCTATTGTGTGGATATATTACATTTTATTTCATCTGTTGATGGCCGTTTATGTTGTTTCCATTTTTTGGCTATTAATAATATTTCTGCTATGAATGTTCATGTACAAATTTTTGTGTAGACTTCTCTTGGGTAAATACCTAGGAATGAAATTGTTAAGTCATATGGTAACTCTATGTTTAGCCTTTTGAGAAACTGCCATACTGTTTACAAAGCAGCTGCACTATTTTACATTTATCACTTGACGGTTCTGATTTCTCCATAACCTCGGCAGTACTTGTTATTGTCCGTCTTTCTGATGGCCAGTCAAGTGGATTTGAAGTGATATCTCATTGTGGTTTTGATTTGCATTTCCCCAATCAGTAATGTTGTTGAGCATCATTTTGTGTGCTTATACTGGCCATTGGTATATTATCTTTGGAGAAATTCAGATCCTTTGCCCATTTTTAAATTATTTGTTTTTTCATTATTAAGTTGTAAGAGATTTTTCTATATTCTAGATATAAGTCCCTTAACATATATATATTTTGCAATAATTTTCTCCCATTCTGTGAGTTGTTTTCACTTTCTTCATGGTGAGAACCTTTTCTTTTAGACACTTTCCCCCCTTGTGTTTGTTTATGTCTTATCAAGCAGTCCTACCTGCCATGGCCATGCTGGCTAAGTTAACAAAAGTTTCCTATTTTGACATTTGTATATTTCTCTTAGGTCCACCTTCCTCTGAAAACACTTTTTCCAAATTTGTCCTTCTATTTCTTAATTCACAAAAGAAACTTCCCTTTCATATGTCAGTAGCTTGGTGTGATTGAAAAACTCTGTCTTCCTCCAACTGACATTATGTGTTGGTTCAGTCACTTAATATCACTGGTTCTCAGTTTTACTTTCTGTAAAATATATTGATTTATTTCTGGTAATTCATGTGAGTGGTAGACTTCATTTGCCTGGTACTTGATTTTGAAGGAAGAGCTTATTAATCCATTTGAATTTATAATGGCTAAGATGTGTGAGGTGTGGGAAGGGTAGATTGGGATAGGAGCAGAAGTATTACTGGCAGTGCTGCACATTTATGATGCTTTGATGTGACCTTTGGCTGTTTCCTACCATCTTAGTTTTCTGTAAGTAATGGAATGCTATCAGTTCATGTTCTAGTGTTATACATTTGGGAAGTGTGAATCATAGAACCAACAACTCATCATTCCACCTGGGAAGCATTGCCAATACATAATCTGCAATAAATAGATCCTTTGAGCTATCTAATCACCCCTCCCATCCAGTCAGTTTTCCCTACATACCAATTCCTGTGAATTTACAGAAAACTCTTAAATTGAAAGACCCTTCAAAATCTGGAATTTGAAAAATTACCATTTTGTATAGCCAAAGAGATGTTAACGTCCTTGTTCTTTTTAGGTGCTTGGGTAGATTTTCCTTTTACTGGTAAGGGAGGAGTGTGCTTACTACATAACTGATAAACTAAAACACGAAATGTATTTTTCATCTTTAAGCACCAAATGTCTTTCAAAAGACTCTTCAAGAATCTAGCTGTTCATCCATGGCATAGCATTTGGTTCAGATCCCATAGAGTATTTTCATAATTACAGGGATAACTATCTTTGCATCTGTAGATTCCTGTTAGTACCCTCAACAGTTAGTACTTGGCTATCTAAAAAGTGCACATATGTGTTCTGGTGATGACAGATGATTTCGATCCAGAGTAACTGAGAAATTAAGTTGTTTCATATCTTGCCAGATTTAGTAAAATTTGACAAGTATATTAAAACACAATAAGTTTCCTGAAAGTACAACAAAACTATAGTTGAGGTACAGTGCAGAAGTGCTCGGTAAATATGTGTGAATTCAATATCATCTTACACCTGTTAGGATAGCTGTTATAAAAAAACAAAAGATAACAAGTGTTGGGGAGGATGTGGAGAAATTGGAAGCTTCCCACTGTTGGTGGGAATACAAAATGGCACATCACACAGAAGTAACACAGTGCTACTGAAAACAGTATGGGGAATCCTCAAAATACTAAAATTAGAACTGCCATGTGATCCGGCAATTCTGCTTCTGGGTATTTATCCAAAAGAATTGAAAGCAAGGTCTTTCAACATATTTGCACTTTCATGTTTACTGAAGCATTATTCATAATAGCCAAAAAGTGGAAACAAACCAAGTGTCCATCAGCTGATGAATGGATAAATAAAATGTAGTATATATATATAATGGAGTATTAGTAAGCCCTGAAAAGGAAAGAAATCCTGCCATATGTGACAACATGGATGAGCCTTGAAGACATGGTAAATGAAATAAGACAATCATAGAAGGACAAATACTGCATGAGTCCACTTACATGAGGTATCTAAATCATCCAAGTCCTAGAAACAGGGAGTAGAATGATGTGCCAGGCACTTGGGGGAGGAATAAATGGAGAGTTGCTGTTTAACAAGTTTTAGTTATACAAGATAAATAAATTCTAGAGATCTACTGTACAACATTGTGTTGCTAGTTAACAATACTGTATTGTACGATTGAAAATTTAAGAGGGTAGATCATATGTTAAGTGTCCTTGCCATAAAAAAAAAAATCTAGTGTAATAACAGAAAATAAATATGTGGACTCAATGAATGAAGTCAACCAACAATAAAAACAATATGCTAGATTAAAAAAAAACAAAGTAACCTTTGCTAACCAAAATCAGGCAATTGCTAAAACTTCTATTTCTAGGAATTCTTTTTGCCAAATTTAGAGTACTATAAATTCAGTATAATCCCCCAAAACTGCCACTTTTTGTTATCTCTTTCTTTGTTTTAAGGGATTTTCAGGCTGATATATTGCATGATTACTGAGTTAAAGTTTTGGTAACTAGGTACTCCTTTCTAGGTCATTGCTAAATTGATCTCTGTTTCCTACCCTTTTGGATAATGGGTAAGAAATGTGGCTCAAATTCCAAAAAAAGTAACATTTCTATGGCTATTTTGTTGGCCTGCTTTCAGAGTAGCATATGAAGAAAGCATATGGCCTAAATGATTATTGTGATGCCACCCTTTATCCCTTAACTTCTCTTTTCACAGCTTAAAAATTTTTTTCTCTAAGCCTTGAGCCATTTTTCATTTTAACATGTTGGAGGTAGCAGCCATATAAATGCATCAATCTGTTGTCTTTAACAGTCTTTCAGAGCATATGCCAAATTCTCATTCAGGGAGTTAGTTTTAATTCTGATTTTATTTTTTCATGCTACTAATCCAGATTAGGACTTAGAAGATCTCTCTATAGAAATGTAACTGTCATTTCATACAAAGAAAATATTTTTGAAGTATTCCAGGATCTGTAGTTAAAGTTTAAGTCAAACAGTACCAATTTATCATAATTTTTGCCTAAACGAATTTACAGTATCTGTCATGTAATCCTCTTTTATCCTTAAAATACTAGAAAAAACAACCTGATGTACTTGCTACCTATCAAATTTCCATAATTTTTTTTCTTGTGTACCTTTGTTCATGACATTCCTCCTTAACTGGTATATCTTTTTAACTCTCCTTCACCTACCTAAATCTTTAAAGTTGTGATTGAAGCCCAGGCTGATATTTCTGAAAGCAGCTTCCATAAAACACTGCACACATGATCTATTATTAGATATCAAGGGAAAAATGGGTTCCAAGGACAAATAAGTTTGGAAAACTCAAATGACATATTTTAAGCAGATTTGCAGTGGTATTTTTTTTAACTTGAAGATGTCTCAGAGTCTTTAGTCTGCTGATATCCATTGTGACTCTTCAAGATTACAGTCTGGTATATAGTTTCTCAAACTTCTTTGACCACCGACACCTTTTCAAAAAACATTCTGTAGGGCAAACAATCCTGTATCCTTCAGCCTTTCTTTTTATATTCCATTAAAATAAATGGCCATCCCAGTGTCCTCCACCATTCTCCTAAGGCTTCTTGAGGGAACTTATACCCTTCATACTTTTTCGTCTGCCCTCACTTTATTATCGCTCCTGCCTTATTTTGCCTCTTGTGTCTGCCGTTCTTCCTGTTTTTCTCTCCCAGTAAGAACTAGCTGCTCCTTCCTGGTAATGAAGGAGATTAAAGTGTAGCATAAGACAAGGAGCAAATTAAAATTGGACTTCTGACATGTTAAAATCCTCTAGCCATTTCCTTCTCCATGGGAGAAACCTAGCCATGTTTCTCCCTCAGGCCCATCCTGCTCCAGTATTACTGGGATACTATACTGCTCTAGGCAAAATCTTCTCTGAGCCAATAGTACTATCATTAGACGCCATTATTTAGTCCATAAGAAAAAATAAATGAAGATACTTTCCAAACATTTAAAAACTGGGAATAAAGAGTTTATGGGTTTACTGTTTTGAATGGGGCAGGATATGCCGGAAGAAGTTTTCAAAAACAGTAAATAACATCCAACTTCCCTTTTAACAACAATATTTAATGTTCTCCAACTTTAATCATCTTACTTAAGCTATGCCAGTAATGTAATAAATACATGCCTTTCTGTGCCAAGGTACAGTATTTTACTAAATATTATGGAGAATCAGAAGTATCTCAAGATTTGGCCCTTACCCACAAATAACTTAATAGTAGAGAAAAGAAAAACATTTGAAAAGATAACATGTAAAGAGGTGAACAATACAAGAAATGCCCTCTGTTGATACCTGTTACAAGATGAGTACTATGAACAAGCAATGTTTTTGATACACAGATAGGAGAGAGGCATAGTTTGGTCTAAGTGCTCTGCAAAATTTTCAGAAAGGATTAGACTGAATCTTGACAGTTGACTAAGATTAGTAATTATGGATGGAAGGAGAAGACATCCTGGGCAAAGGAAAGGGTATGAACATAGGCACCCAGAAGGCCACAGGATGTGTTTGCAGGGCATGGGTTGAGAGTTCTAGAGGATATTTGGTATTTTAAAGAGGTGTCAAAATGTTATATGTAAAATACACATAAACACAGCCTAGTGAGTGTGACTTCTGAAATTTTTTACACTTATACACACCGAATAACCATGTATACAGACAAGTGTGTGTACTTTTTTTTTCTAATACAAATGGGATCGTCAGTGTGTTTATTGTACTTTGCATTATATTGTGGGCATCTTTCCATGTTTCCAAATCAACAGTAGATCTTGAGAGTATTCCACTGTCTGGAATATAATCACAGAGTATTCCATCAAATGGATAAGAACATTTAAACTAAATTTACAGAAGACTCAGAAGTACTAAAAGGTTAATGAATATGGGTAGTAACATGCAGCTAGATAATCTAGTTTATAAGATATCTTCAATTTCTGGCTTCCTTTCCCAGTGAGCCATCTCACCTTGTTCCTCACTTGCCTCAGTGGAGAAGGAGGGGCCAGCTTTTACCTAACTCCCTGGGGAGATTTCAGGTACATCTAGATTCTTCAAAATGCTCAGGCCAGCCATCCAAACTCGATTTCCTGTCTGATAGCATCATCCATAGATAATTGAAATCAGAATCTTTACTCACACTCATAGGGGCATGTCCTTACTTACCTATGGCTTGTACTGAACAAGCATATCAGTACAATACACTGACATCACTGACATCAGTACAGGAGATATGCTCATTCAGAGGGGAGGGAGGCAATCTTTTCATTTTCTGAGATTAAACCATCAACTATTAAGGTTCCATCTGGCCCTGTGGTTCTGTTGTTTTGTGAGTACTTGCAGGGCTGTCATGTGAGTAAAAGCTATGACTTTCTATATAGAACTAAGGCTAGTAGCTGGAAGATATAAGACGATAAATGTTTACAGTATAAAGAATTTCCCAAAAGTATAGCAAGAGGTGCTCTAAGGTAGTAATTCTTAGTGATGACCAAAAAACCTTTTGATACCCAAAAGCTCCCTCCATGGCTGATGTTGGTTGGGTAGAAGTGACTTGCAGAAAGACTCTTAAACTGACAGGAAGAAAGGTTACTTTAAGATGGCTTAAAATTTTTTGTGTGTGGTAAAATACACAGAGCATAAAATTTACCATCTTGACCATATTTCTAAGTGTACAGTTCAGTGATACTCAGTGCATTCACATTGTTTTGCAGGCATCATCACTGTCTCTCCCCGTGATTCTTTTCATCTTGTAAAACTCTATACCAATTAAACAGTAATGACCCATTCTCCTCTCCCCTCAGCCCATGGCAACCACTGTTCTGCTTTCTGTCTGTGATTTTGACTACTCTAAGTACCTTGTAGATTTCTGTAGTATTTGTCTTATTGTGACTGGCTTATTTCACTATGCATAATGTCCTAAAGTTTCACCTATGATATAGCAATTTGCAAGATTTCCTTCCTTTTTAAGGGTGAATAATATTCCATTGTATGTATATACTAAATTTTGCTTATTTATTCATCCTTTGATGAACACTTGGTTTGCTTCCACCTTTTAATTATTGTGAATAATGCTGCTGTAAACGTGAGTATACAAATTATTTCTTTGAGACCCTGCTTTCAATTCTTTGTAGTATATATCAAGAAGTGGAATTCTTAGATCATATGGTAATTCAATTTTTAATGTTTTGAGGAACTACCATACTGTTTTCCACAGCAACTGTACCATTTTACCTTCCTACCAACAGTGCACAGGGTTCCAATTTTTCCACATCCTCGGCAACACTTACTTTCTGGGTTTTTTTTTTTTTTTTTTGATAGTAGCTATCCTAATGAACATGAAGTGTTATCTCATTGTATTTTGATTTGCATTTCCCTAATGATTAGTGATGTTGAGCATCTTTTCATGTACTTATTGCCATTTGTGTATCTTCTTTAGAGAAATGTCTGTTCAAGTTCTTTGCCAGTTTTTGAATTAGATTGTTTGTGTTTCTGTTGTTGAGTTTTAGGAGGTCTTTATATATCCTGGATATTCATAACTTATTTTATTCTCCCATTCTGTTAATTGTCTTTTCACTCTGTTGATAGTGTCTTTTGATGCACATGATTTAATTTTTGTGAAGTCCATTTTGTCTATTTCTTTTGTTACCTGTACCTTTGGTGTCATACCCAAGAAGTCATTGCCAAATCCAATATCAGAAGCTTTGTCCTATGTTTTCTTTTAAGAGTGTTGTTGTTTTAGGTCTTATACTTTAAAGCTCTTGATCCATTTTGAGTTACCTTTTGTATATGGTGTTAGGTAAGGATCTAACTTCATCCTTTTGCATGTGGACACCCAGTTTTCCCAGCACCATTTTTTGCAGACTATTCTTTCCTCATTGAATGGTCTTGGCACCCTTGTCAAATATTTGACTGTATATGTGAGGGTTTATTTCTGGATGCTTTATTCTATTCTTTTGGTCTATATGTCTGTCTTTATGAAGATGGCTTTAAACTTAATTTTTCATTTCTAACTTAGTATATGACCCCTGAGGTAATGCTTCACTAGCTGATCTTGTTAACAGGTAACTGTTTTTCAGAAACAGGAAAAGGGAAAGTTGAAGAGAACAAAATCCATATTATTTGATCCTTAGTTTTTTATGGCCCTTAAATGAAAATAATCTAGACTAAAGCATATATGGGTCCTTTTATTATTTCATGTTTTGCTAGTTCTGGTAGATTTTGGAAACTGACAAGAGAAAGAGAGACTAAAAATTGAGTCATGAAGTGGTTTGCATGTGGTAACATAGTAATAATATGCTTAATAATAAGCATATATTCTGACTCTTGGAGTCTTTTGGTTTCCAGTTCATTGTCCTTGATACTGCATGTTGAGCTGCCAGTGGCTTTTTATTGAAATGCTACTATTTTAGCAGGGTTTGACTTTTTGAATTATCAGAAAAGCCTAAGTTTACTATAATTGTTAAGTGATGTGACTAACACTTAGTATTTCTATTTTCCACTTCTATTTCCATTTCAAGTCAAAGGAATTATAGAGAATATCCTTATTTTATAGAGCAGGGGTTGGCAAACTATGGCCCACAGGCCAATCTGGCCCATAGCCTGTTTGTATATAAATACTGTAAAGTTATATTGGGAGACAGCTACTAATATCCACTTATCTATGGCTGCTTTTCTGCAACAACAGCTGGGCTGAGTCATTGTAACAGAAAAATATTTACTATTTGACCCTTTATAGAAAAATTTTGCTCACCCTTGTAATAGAAAAGTTAAGAAACAAACAACAGAAGCACTCAGGGAAATGATCGGTTAAACCACTAGCAGATTTGAGTTCAGAGTACTGGCTTTTGAACTTCCCTTTGACCTCAAAATCTGAAAATGTGGGTTACTTAAGAAATTCCAAGTTTATCTAAGTTCCAGATAAATTAATAGTGAATATGACTTTTTTCCAAATTAAAAAAAAAGTACTTAGCAACTGTTTGTTTTGTGCCAAGTATGTGTCAGGCAATGGGAAGGAGCTAGAGAAGTGAAGTTACAAATCCTGCACTAAGGAACTAACTAATGGAAATACGGGATTTTTCTCCTTCATGTTTTAAGTATGATATTTTCAAATAGTGATTTTTTTCTTTTTCTTAGAGACCGCTGTGTTACAGAAAAGGATGTGACTTTCAGAATAATCCTGAGTGAGAAGGATGAGTCCAGATGTGCCTCTGCTGAATGATTACAAACAGGACTTCTTTCTGAAGCGCTTTCCACAGACTGTTCTTGGAGGCCCTCGACTCAAGTTAGGCTATTGTGCCCCTCCTTACATATATGTTAATCAGATTATCCTTTTTTTGATGCCATGGGTTTTGGGTGGAATAGGAACACTTTTGTACCAGTTAGGCATCCTGGAAGACTATTATACAGCAGCACTTTCAGGTGGACTAATGCTTTTCACTGCATTTGTCATCCAATTCACAAGTTTATACGCCAGAAGCAGATCGGTGACAGTGGAAAGAATGCTGACCACAGATATCTTAGCAGAGGAAGATGAGCATGAATTTACAAGTTGTGCTGGTGCTGAGACCATCAAATTTCTAATTCCTGGCAAAAAACATACAGCCAATACCGTTTTTCATTCTGTTCTTGCTGGCTTAGTGTGTGGTCTTGGAACATGGTATTTGCTTCCGAATAGAATAACCCTGCTGTACGGCAGTGCAGGAGGCACTGTTTTATTATTTTTCTTTGGATGGATGACATTGTGTATAGGAGAATATTCATTAATTGTAAACACAGCTACAGAGACTGCAACTTTCCAAACCCAGGATACTTATGAAATCACTCCTCTTATGAGACCTCTTTATATTTTTTTCTTTGTTTCTATAGATCTTGCACACAGGTAATAAGTTATCAAATACTTTATAACTTTATTTTTAAGCATACATAGTAAGAGCATTCTCCTTAGTATTAAAAGAAAAGAATCTATGAATTAAAAGTCACCAAACCATTGGGTGATAGGTTGTTTTGATGAATAATCTCATAGGACTAATCTTTTTTTTTTTTTTTTTGCCGTACACTGGCCTCTCACCTCTGTGGCCTCTCCCATTGCGGAGCACAGGCTCCGGACGCGCAGGGTCAGCGGCCATGGCTCACGGGCACAGCCGCTGCGCAGCATGTGGGATTTTCCCGAACCGGGGCACGAACCCGTGTCCCCTGCATCGGCAGGCGGACTCTCAACAACTGCGCCACCAGGGAAGCCCCAGGACTAATCTTTGTTAAACATTCATCCTAAAGCAGTAATTAAATCTTGTTGAAGAGTAAAAAGAAAACCCTTTATAAGATAAGATAAATAAGCAAAATTTCAGTCCTGTGTTTTACTTTAAATAAGGAGCTATGGATCTGTAAGATAGCCTGGGTGAAACCTGTGAAATGAGATGGAACTTTCCTGTGAAGGGAAAATACAGAATTTATACACATAAATGTTAATGCACAGATTGAGTGGATTTAAGATGAATAGAATAACTTACTCAATTTTGTTATAGTAATTATATAGAATATTGATTTTTTAAAATCAATTTGCTATGGAAGAAAAATAGAAAATAGCAATTTTAAACAAAATTATTCGATGACTTCTTTTGCTTGCCTTTTCTAAATCTGACATTTCTTTCTCTGTTCCTATAGATTGCAGCTTTCTCTATCACAGGTAGAAATGTACAGGCACCACTTTATGGACTGAGTGTTTGTACCACCCCCATTCATATATTAAATCCCTAACCCCCAACATGGTCATATTTGGAGATGGGGTCTTTGGGAGCTAATTAGGATAATGAGGGTGGGGCCCTGGTATGATGGGATTAGTACCCTTATAGGAAGACACACTAAAGAGCCTGATTTCTCCCTCCAACATATGAAGATGAAATGAGAAGGCAGCTGTCTTCAAGCCAGAAAGAGAGTTTTCACCATACCCTGATCATGGTGGCACTCTAATCTCAGACTTCCAGACTCCAGGTCTGTGAGAAATAAATTTCTGTTGTTTAAGTCACCTGACTATGGTATTTCATTATGAGCTGGCTAAGATTTTGATACCAAGAAGATGGGTGCTCCCTTAACAAATACCTAAAAGTGTAGAAGTGGCTTTGGAACTGGATAATGGGTAGAGGCTGGAAGAGTTTTGAAGTGTGTGCTAGAAATGTGGACATTAAAGGTAATTCTGGTGAAGTCTCAAGACAGCAGTGAGAGCATGTTATTGGAAACTGGAGGAGAGGGCAATCCTAGTTATAAAGTGGCAAAGAACTTAGCTGAATCATTTTCTAATATTTTGTGAAAGGTAGAACTTGAGAGTGATAAATTTGGATATATAGCCGAGGAGATTTCTAAGCAAAGTGTTGAATGAACAGCTTGATTTCTCCTGACTGCTTATAGTAAAATATAAAAGGAGAGAGATGAATTGAAGAAGCAATTGCTAAACAAAATGGAACCAGAACTTGAAGATTTGGGAAATTTTCAGTCTATCCATATTGCAAAAAATGAGAAAGCATGTTCTGAAGAGAACACCAGGGGTGTGGCTGGACTGTCGCTCAGTGAAGAGTTTCTGAGTGATCTTTTCTCTTCCTGCATTCTTTAGTCTACCTAGTACAGTTGTATATTAATAATTTTAAATGACTTTTTCTATGCATTTTTATCAAAGACAAGTGTGAAACCTTCAGTGCTTAATTCATAGATTCTCAGGAACTGTTTGAATGAATGATGCATGTTTATATCATCTTAGCCACTGCATATTAGGAACATCTTTTTCTGGGCATGTGGATCTTAGTGAGTGTACAGAATTTGAAATATTTTTATGGTTATTAGAAAAACAGTTTTTTCTTGCGGGCTTAGATTTTTTTGCTCTAGAAAATTACTGTTATGTTATCAGAAATTTTAGGATTTAAACATTTTTCTGTTATAAAAGAACCACAGTAATCATCTGTTTGATCATCCTGAGTCATACACATAGGAAAGTAATCACAATGTTTGGTTATTTCAATTATGTATTCTTATATTGTGCTCTCCTTGTGTATAAACACTTTTCTGTACTATTGCTTGTTTACTTTAAGAACAAAAAGAGATTGGGGGGATAAAATAGAACTTGGGTAACATTTCCTAAGTATACATATTTTTACACAAATTATCCTTTCCTTGAATATGTTAGCAAGAGAAGTGTTGTCTTTAAAAAAAAAAACTGTACAAATCTACATGTTTTCCTTGACCTTCCTATGGTTTATTGTGTATGGTTTGATTTTCTTTTTTGTTACTGGAGTGTTTTCTTCTCAGAATGAAATGAATTTTATTTTAAAACTACACTACAGAAAGTATCCTTTAATTTAGCATCACATTGTTAACCTTGTGTTCGTTAATTCTCTCTGCTTATAAAAATTTGAAGGACATACATTATGAAGCAGAGTGCATTAGCTGGCATCGTCCTGATATCTGTGTAAGGAAGCACATTATACCATTATTATAATCAGAGTTGCTATGCATTTGCTTCTTGGCTATTAACACACACTTAAGTGTATAAATATTAGTTGCCTTTCTCCTTGACTTTGATTCCTAGCAGCTCAGATATTCAAGTACAATTATTATGCTATAAGTTTTGAGATTTAGTTTTCTCTTTTGAAAGTTGTCTTCGGAACTCCATAAGTATTACAGCGTTGTTGGTTTCCAGGCAAGGTGTTTGGCTAACCTTATTCCAAAAACTTAGTAACATATTGATAATGTTTATTCCTCTGTGCTTTAAAGTTTTTGTTAAATTATTTGAAACAATTTGATAATGTTATGTATAACTGGTAAGTGCTGTACCAAAAACCAGTTTCTCCACTTAAGATAGAAGCCTTCACTACTTTATGAGACTGTGTTGTACAAGTTTGTGTTCTCAAATCCATACCACTGTTTATACAAAGTAGAAACAATATTATATGTTTGTTAAATTCCCAAGCTAACCCACAGAGACATGTTCATAACCTAATGTTGCTGACCTCTGATTTTAAATATATTGATTTCAAATTCCAGGACCTGGGAGCAAGACAGTACAGGAGAGAGTACGAAAAAGAGAAGAGCTTACTCTCTTTGCTGGCTGCTAAGATATGAACAGCAGGAAGGCTTTGGCTTTCCCAGGGTTGCCTGCAATTTTAAATTTAAAATTTTTTAACTCTATAGAATCATTGGTGGAATTGCAGCCAATGTAGTTTAAAGATTTAAGGGAGAAATATTTTCGCCCTGTACTACACTTGTATACAATTGAGTACTTGCTGGTATAGAGGAAGGACAGGGGTCACAATTTATGTTTTTGGTCTTTTGCAATTTGGGATTGGGACCTTCCTGTAAATATTCTTTTGTTTCAGGGCAGAGGTGGGTTATAGAGGGAGGTGTATGTGTTTTGTTTTTCCTTTAGAGATCTTCTATTTATTGTTTTGTATGATTTAAATATTTTCTTTTTATTGTAGGTTTATGGTAAATATACCAGTTCTAGAACAAATGAATCAGATTTTACACATCTTGTTTATATTTTTACCCTTTCTGTGGGCACTCGGGACCCTACCCCCACCTGATGCACTTTTCTTATGGGCAATGGAGCAGGTTTTAGAGTTTGGCCTTGGAGGCTCATCTATGTCAACCCACCTACGGTAATTATTTTAAATATTATAGTGATATGTAATTTATTCTCAAAGAACATTTTTTCTTTTCAAGCACATCTTTTTTTTCCCCTCTGCAGGTTGTTAATAATGTTCATCATTTCTACTGGAACAGCTGTAACATCATATTTCATTCCCAGCACTGTTGGTGTGGTTCTTTTCATGACTGGACTTGGATTCTTACTGAGTCTTAACCTAAGTGAGATGGTTTTTGGCTTCAAACACAGTGTGACCGGACACAGAGTTGGAACCAAATCTAAGGCTTTACCCAACGGTTTGGAAAAACAGTTTACTTGGAAGGAATACCTTTTCTACAGCATTGTATTAGTCTTGGCTCTCTTAGAAACTGGTTTGTTGCATCACTTTGCTGGTTTCTCACAGATTTCCAAAAACAGTCCCCAGGCTATTGTTGGCTATATTTTGATGATATTATTTATAATACTATGGATACTTAAAGAAATTCAAAGTGTCTATATATTTGGAATTTTCCGGAACCCTATCTATCCAAAGCATGCGCAGACTGTGACTTTATTCCTAGAGAAGCAAACAAAGCTCATCAAGATTGGTGTTGTCAGACGGATTTTGATAAATCTAGGTAGGAAGACAAATATTAATAAACTTGTATTTTATCTAGGAAGTGTACAAAAATATTATGGAATTCCTGTATTTGTATAATGTTATACTGCATACAAGTGTTTATTCTTTTATGTTTTGGTTTATTTATTGGTTTTTTTAGCTCATTGCTTAAATGTGCTTATAAAAATACTCATAGGCCAAAATAAAATATGGTAGAAGGGGTTATTTTGCCTTCATTAAATTTGTCTTTTTTTGTTTGCCTTAGTGTCACCTTTTACTATGATAGCATTTCTTTCATTGGACAGTTCCTTACAAGGACTCCATTCTGTGTCTGTCTCCATTGGATTCACAAGAGCTTTTAGAATGGTAATGCTAATATGCACTTAATAGTATTTTCCTATTCCCAAATTTAATTATGATTTTATTTACTCTAACAGTTTACTTAGATTATCAAATTCTGCCTAATAAAGTGGTAAATTTGTGTACTGCAGGTATGGCAGAATACAGAAAATGCTTTATTGGAGACAGTCATTGTATCATCAGTGCACTTGTTGATCTCCAATACAGACATATGGTGGAACCGAAACCTGGATACAGGAATCAGACTCTTACTGGTAAATACATTTTTAACAGCTTCAATGAGATGTATTTCATATACCATAAAATCATTCACTTAAAGTGTAAAGTTCTGCATTGTATATTCAGAACTTTGCAGCCATCACCACAATCTAATTTTAGAATATTTTCAACATCCCCAAAAGAAACCTCATACACATTAATAGTCATTTCCATTCTGCTCTCCATCTCTTCTACTCCCTACTCCAGCCCCAGCAACAATTAATCTACTTTCTGTCTCTAAGCATTTGCCAATTCTGGACATTTCCCACGAATATGATTATACAGTATGTTGTCTTTTGCATCTGGCTTCTTTCTCTCACATGTTTTCAAGATTCATCCATGTTGTAGCATATATCAGTATTTTATTCTTTTTTATTGCTGAAAAATATTCCATTTTATGGATATATCACATTTAGTTGATTCATTCATTAAATGATAGATATTTAGGTTGTCGCCACTTTTTTACTATTATGAATAATGCTGCTATGAACATTCAAGTACAAGTTTTTATATGGACATGTGAGTTCATTTCTGTCAGGTATGTTTACCTAGGACTGGAATTTCAGTTATGCACGAACTTTATGCCTTAACACTTCAAGGTATTGCCAGACATTTTTCCAAAGTGATTGCACCATTTTACATTCTCACCAGCAGTGTGTGAGGATTCTAATTGGTCTACATTCTCACCAACAGTTGTAGTCTGACTTTTTCATTATAGCATTTTCATGGGTCTTTTCATGATTTTGATACTGCATTTCTCTGAATACTAATGATTCATCTTTACGTATGTTTATTGGCCCTATGTGTATGTTTTTGGGGAAATGTCTTTCAAATTCTTTGCCCATTTTTACCTGGGCTATTTGACTTCTTATTGTTAAGTTTAAGAGTTCTTTATATATTCTGGATACAAGTTCCTTGACAAAATATATGACAAGCAAAAATTTCCTCCCATTCTGTAGGTTGTCTTTAGCTTTCTTGATAATGTCCCTTGAAGCAAAAAAGTTTTAATTTTGATGAAATTCAATCTATTTTTTTCTTTTGTTGCTTGTATTTTTGGTGTCATATCTAATAAACACTGCCTATTCAAGATCGTAAAGATTTGCTATGTTTTCTTCTAAGAGTTTTATGGTTTTAGCTCTTACATTTGGGTCTATGATCTACTCGGAGTTAATTTTTGTATATGTTATGAGGTAGGATTCCAAATCCATTCTTTTGTATATGGATGTACAATGGTTTCATCATAATTTATTGAAAAAGCTATTCTTCCCTCAATGACTTTTCTTGGCGCCCTGCCAGAAATCAAACAAATGTAAGGGTTTATTTCTGGGCTCTTATTCTTTTTTCCATTCATCTATATGTCTGTCCTTATGCTAGTACTACACTGTCTTGATTACAGTAGCTTTGTAGTAGGTTTTAAAATTGGGAAGTGTGAATGTTATGACTTTGTTGTTCTTTTTCAAGATTGTTTAGACTATTCTTGTACCTTTGTGTTACCATAGAAATATTGGTTTTGGCTTTTCAAGTTTTTCAGAAAGGCATCTGAGACTTTGATAGGGATTGCCTTAGATCTGTAGATAAAATTTGGGGAATATTGCTGAAACCGAGCAGGACCCTGTGGGGCTCCTGGGCACAAAAGCCTTTCTGTGTCCCCTTCCCTGAGTTCCAAAGGGCAGGTTCAAACAGTTGCTAATCAGGGAAGGGAGAGGATGGAGAGACAAGTGAGGAGCAGTCAAGAAACAATAGTGCAGCCTTAGGAGCAGGGTCCTGGTTCCCACTCAAGGGATACACATAACAATATCTTTGAGCTCTTCTGCAGAACTAAAACCCCCACCAAATGGAAGGTGTTAACTACTTGATGAAGCACTCTTCATTCCAGAGAAGGTCACAGTTTGCCCATCATCACCTGATGCTAGATAATCTTTGGATTGAAGGAATGCAGCAAGGCACCCTGATCATTACCAGCAACCCTGCTCCCCTTGACTATAAAACTCCTCACCCCACCTCCACCACCCCCACCCCCGGGTTTGAGACACAAAGTTTTGAGCACATTAACCCGTTGTGGCCCCCTTTGCCTGGCAAAGCAATAAAACTATTCTTTTCTACTTCACCCAAAACTCTTGTCTCCGAGATTCAATTCAGTGTCGGGATACAGAGGCTAGATTCAGCTTCGTTGCTGTCTTAAAAATATTAATTCTTCCCATTCATCTATATGACATGTCTTCATGTTTATTTATATCTTCTTTATTTCAACATTGTTTTGTAGTTTTCAGTGTACAAGTTTTACAGTTTTATTAAATATTATTCCTAAGTATTTTATTCTTTTTGATGATAAGTAGATTGTTTTCTTAGTTAATTTTTTGGGTTGTTTATTGCTCAAGTATAAACTGCAATTGATTAGTTAATGTTAATTTTATATCCTGAAACCTCACTGAAATATTTTTTGTTTCTAATAGGTTTTTAGTGGATTTCTTAGGATATTCTGTATATGAGATCATGTCATCTGCAAATTAGATATAGTAAAGATAGTTTTACTTCTTCCTTTCCAATCTAAATGTCTTTCATTTCTTTTTCTTACCTAATTGCCCTGGCTAGAACCTCCAGTATAATGTTGAATAGAAGAGGTAAGAGTGGACATCTTATGAGGAAAGCATTCAGTCTTTCTCCATTAAGTTGATGTCTGTCTTTTACCATTCCTGCTTTTAGTTCCCTTCTATTCCTAGTTAAACTTTTTTATCCTGGAGGGTGTTGGATTTTGCCTCTTCTGTGTCTATTGAAATAGTCATGTGGTTTTGGTTCTTTAATCTACTAACATGGTGTAATATATTGATTTTCAGTTGTTAAACCAATCTTGCATTCCTGTAATAAATCTCACTCAGTCTTGGTGTATAGTCTTGTCTTTATGTTGCAGGATTCAGTTGGCTAGTGTTTTGTTGAGAATTTTTGTCTGATGTATATATTTGTGGCTTTCTTTTCTTATCTTTTGTTTAGATATCAGAATAGTAGTGACCTCATAGAATGAGTTGGGAATTTCATATCAGTAATCTTGAATGTTTGTAGTATTTAGTATGTATCTTAAAATATTCTGTACTATGTAGTATTTTGTAGTATGGAAGCCATCTGGGCCTCAGCTTTTCTCTTTGGGTAGCTTTTAAATTGTTAATTCAGTTTCTCTACTTGTTATAGGTATATTCAGATTTTCTATTTCTTCTTGAGTTGGTTTCAGTAATTTATGTCTTTTTCTAGGAAGTTGTCTGTTTCATCTAAGTGATCTAATTTATTGGCATACCATTGTTCATAATATTCTCTTATAATTCTTTTTATTTTGTTCTGTAAGATTGCTGGCAATATTATCTCTTTCCTTCCTGATTTTAGTAATTTGAGTCTTCTATGTATTTTTCTTGGTTAGTCTAGCTAAAGGTTTGTCAGTTTTGCTGATCTCAAAAAAACAGCTTTTCTGGCTTCCCTGGTGGCACAGTGGTTGAGAGTCTGCCTGCTGATGCAGGGGACATGGGTTCGTGCCCCGGTCTGGGAAGATCCCACATGCCGCGGAGCGGCTGGGCCCGTGAGCCATGGGCGCTGACCCTGCACGTCCGGAGCCTGTGCTCCGCAACAGGAGAGGCCACAACAGTGAGAGGCCCGCGTACCGAAAAAAAAAAAACCAAAAAATGAAAACAGCTTTTGGTTTCATTGATTTTTCTCTATTATTTTTCTATTCTCTGTTTTATTAATTTCCACTCCAATCTTTATTATTTCCTTACCTCTGCTTACTTGAGATTTAGTTGCTCTTTGTTTTCTAGTTTCCTAAGGTGGAAGATTAGGTTATTGGCTTAAGATCTTTCTGCTCTTTCATTTGTAGCTATAAATTTCCCTCTGAGGACTGGGTTTGCTGTATCACAAGTTTTGGTGTGTGTTTCATTCATCTGAAAATGTTTTCTTGTTTATCTTGTGATTTCTTCTTTGACCTGTTGGTTATTTAGGAATTTGTCTTCTAATTTCCAGATTTCTTTCTATTGTTGATTTAATTCAGTTTTGATTGAAGGACATACTTTTCATGATTTGTATGAATACACTTAGTATGATTTCAGTCTATTGAGGTTTGTCTTATGGCATGATGTCTGTTTCTTAATCTGTAAAATATTCTCTAAAATAAGGATAAATTAAGGATAGTTGCTTAACTGTTTACTAGTGCTAGTTCTTATGACTTAACAAGCATGTAATGCAAAGCTTAATCAACCTTAAGATACACATAGCACTCTGTTCTCTTTAGTACTACATTTTTTTTAAGAGAGCGGAAACTTAAAAATGTAGTCTCATTTATTAATTGTGAGATTGGAGAAAATTATAACAAAGGATCTCATATAAGGGCTATTTCCTCAAAAATATTGGAGTAATAAAATTATACTGTTTTTCTTATATGATCTTGAACATTTATGAAAGATATTTAAGAATAAAAACTTCATTTTTATGTCTCTGCAGGTTGGTATCATGCGTGATCGTCTGATTCAATTCATCTCTAAATTGCAGTTTGCTGTGACCATACTCTTGGCATCATGGACAGAGAAAAAACGTAGAAAATCAACCACCACTTTATGTGTACTCAACATTGTCTTCTCTCCATTCGTGCTGGTCTTCATAGTTTTTTCTACACTACTCTCTTCTCCCTTACTCCCCCTCTTCACCCTTCCTTTGTTCTTGGTGGGGTTTCCTCGACCTGTTCAGAGTTGGCCTGGAGTTGTGGGCACCACAGCCTGTGTATGTGCAGATACAGTGTACTACTACCAGATGGTCCCGAGTTTGAACACTGCCCTGCAGTCTGCAATGGCAGCTGGAAGTTTAGGTAAGTAAATGGGTTGTGCTTAAGAAATCCTCACAAATGTATTTAAAGTACAAAAAAATGAACACACAGAAAAACAGTCTTTTGATCCAACTGTTATACAGATTCTAATACTTTGATGTGCAGGCAGAAAGACTAAATATGAAGGAGTATATCTCCTACTCCTTATTTTGAGGGAAATAAAGTTATAAAAATACCAAGTGAAAATTTCATTTAGGTGATTTGACAATTTTTAAAAAACATTTTCTTGACTAAAATCAAGTTATAGTCCCCCCATGAAACATGAAAACACCTTATCCCAAAATTTTCATGAATTTTAATGAGTTCATGTCAAGTAGATGTAACAGCTTAGGCCCATAAAGAGTGAAAACTAGCATTATATAAATATCAGATTGAAGAGCTTAAAGGAGTTTGCTTGTATCTTATTAGTTAATGTCTAGCAACTTGTCTGACAAGGTTACAGGGTAAGGTAACATAAAAGCTTTGGTCAGGGGCTTCCCTGGTGGCGCAGTGGTTGAGAGTCTGCCTGCCGATACAGGGGACATGGGTTCGTGCCCCAGTCCGGGAAGATCCCACATGCTGCGGAGCCGCTGGGCCCGTGAGCCATGGCCGCTGAGCCTGCGCATCTGGAGCCTGTGCTCTGCAACGGGAGAGGCCACAACAGTGAGAGGCCCGCGTACCGCAAAAAAAAAAAAAAAAAAAAGCTTTGGTCAGTGATCGGTAACCTCCCAAAATGAAGTGCTATACGAATATTAGCAAGATTTTTGATGAGAATGAGCTAATATTATAATTTTGTGATAATTTTATAATTTCATCATAACTAACTGTAAATTCAGCTATATTGTACTTCTCAGGGTTGGTTTTAGATAAAGTACAGGCCGATGACAATAGTGTGTTGTCTCCTACTGTATGCTTTAGCCCCTGAACTTGTTTTAGGTATGTCCAGTGACTTCCTAGCAGACTGACTACCCTAGCAGAGAGTAGCAATTTAAAATTAGAATTTTAATGAAATGTTTATTTGGGTTGAACTTTTCTAATTATCTATTATGTGAGATAATTTAGGAAAAATTTTATTTTTGTAATACAAATTTTTTATGAATAATCATTTTCCTTTCTTATAGGAAATACTCTACACTTTTAATACTTTCATAGAGTTCCAATTAATTTTTATTATATAGTGCAGTGCCACTTTTTAAAATGCCTGTAAGGTTAAACTCACATCTGAAATAATAAATACCTTAGTAATAAGGTAGAAATTATACGTTATTATAAAGTCAGTTATATTCAACCAGTAAGTGTGTTGTAAAGTATTTCCTGGGGTAAAAAACAGAAAACAGTGAGGTAACATTTCACACACATCTGATTGACAAAAATGTGAAAAAAGTCTGACATTAACAAGTATTGGCTAGGGAGTGGGGAACAGGAACTCTCAAACCCTGTTGAAAGGGAATGTGTAAATTCATACAGCTAGCTTGAAGAGTAAACTTAATAGTCTGTAGTAAAGATGTACATATCCCATGGCCTAGGGATTCCAGTTTTAGATTCCATGATCCAGTGATTGCAATTCTAGAGAAACTCTTGCACGTGTATCTTGAGGGTCCCCAAGACCATTCCCAAATTTCATGATTTTCTAGGAGGACACATAGGACAGCATATAGTTGTGCTCATAGCTAAGATTTAGTATAGCAAAAGGATGCAGAACAAATACATCAAAGGAAAAGTCACATGGGGTGAGAGACTGGGTGGTGAGAGCTTCCAGGTACCCTCTCCCAGTGGAGTTACACAGAACGTGCTTAATTCCCCAGCGCCTTGTGACAGTATGTGTGATATGTTGACTACTGGGGAAGCTTATTTGAGACTCAATGCCTAAGGCTTATATTGAGGGCTGGTCATGTAGGCACCCGCTGCCTACCAAATACCAAAATTTCAGACTCACAAAAGGAAAGCAAGTGCTCAGTATAAACTGTATTCTTTGCACAGACAGTTTAGGCACAATGTGAGACTGTTTATCGGTTAGGGTGGTGAGAGCTCCTTTGAAATACAAGTTCCCAGTTTCCAGCCAAGGGCCAACTTTGTAAGCAGGCCTTTCAACAGACAGCAGTTATTTCTGCTATGTTAACTCTTTCTACATAATACATTGTACAAGCAGACTTGTACAAAGATAATTTATACAGCATTATTTATAATAGTGAAAAATTGGAAAACATCTGAAATGTTTGTTATCAGGGAAATGAATATTTAAATTCAGCCATATTCATACAATGAATTCTCATTATAGTTACAGTGAAGGAGCTTTGTAGTCAATATATAATGTCTCAGAGACAATGTTGAGAGAAAACCTGAGTTTTAAGGGTATTTGTACAGTGTGGTAGATAGCATTTTATGTAAATTTTTAACACCACAAAACACTTTTATAGGCATGTATATAAAAATGTCCAGAATGTTTTAAATCATTAATGTGAAGTTGGCTTTTATATATTTAATATATTTTCCTAATATATTTAATATGTATTTAGGGTTTTACATAACAGGTTCTAATTTGTAGTTTTTCTGGAAAATATATTCTTAATTCTTATAAATTATCACCTGTAGATTTTCTCTTCCAACTGTTCCTGTAAAGAGCTTAATTTAATGCCTCCTGATATGCAATGGATAGTTGTTTGTATTCTTGACCTAAAAAGAGGGTAGAAAGAATTATTATTAATAATTATTAATTAGTTCCAAGTGTGTTATTAATTTTAAAGATTCACGTGGCAAAATAAAACAAGCTTTAACAATTACTTACTTTTTTTTTCTAATTTGTTTTAGGTCTCCTCTTACCTGGGTCTCATTACTTGGGCCGTTTTCAGGATCGTTTAATATGGATAATGATTCTAGAATGTGGCTATACTTATTGCTGTATTAACATTAAGGTCAATGTGCATTTGAAACCTCTCTAATACATGTGTAAAAATTTTGTTATGCACACATCAAAGAATTAATAGCTCACTTTGGAAGAGTATTTTTTTACTTGTGGAAACACTTAGGATTGTTAAAGTGTATTTCAATATGTACATATTGATAGACAGGCTAGTGTTGACTGTATGATAGAGCATAGTAACAAAATACACTTGCCCCTTTTTTATCCAGTCTTTTTCTTTTTATCCCTATCTAGTTGAGCATCTCAAAAAGGTGACTCAGTAATATTTTCTTCACTCCTATATCATATAAGCATTCTCAACTTAATATAAAAACCTTTTTTTGACCCCACTGCCCTTACCTGCTAATACTCTGTTTTTCTCCTTTCAGAGCAAAATGCCTTATTAGAGTCACTTATAATCACATCTCCAATTTCATTTCTTCCACTTTTCTCTTCAACTTACTCTAGGTTTTTGACCCTATTACCTATTACTCTAGTAAAAACCGCTGTTGTCAAGGTCTCCAGTGGCTGTGGCATTGCTAAATCCAAGGATTGATTCTCAGACCCGTTCTTGACCTGTAAGCAGAATTTGACAGAGTTCATCTCTTCACTTGTTTCACGGATTAATCCTTGACAGTCTCCTTTGATGGTTCCTTCTCTTTCCTTGACCTGTTAATATCAGACTGCCCCAGTCCTTGCTGACAACTCCATCCTTCTAGTGGCTCAGATCAAAAACATTTGGGCTTTAGTCCAGTGATATATGACTCCTTGTTTACTTCTATACCGCACATCCAATCCAACAAGAAATCCTGTTGGCTCTGCCTTTAAGTCATATCCTGTATCCCAACACTTCTCACCACTCTACCTTTCAGACACCTTCATTTCTTTCCTGGATAGCTGCAATCACTTCCTAATTGGTCTCTCCACTTCTGCCTCTGGCCCCCCACAGCCTATTATCAACCAGAATGATCTTTAAAATCTAAGTCAGATCATGTCACTTCCCTACTCAAAATCCTACAGTGAATATCTTCCTTCATTCAGAGTAGAATTGGTCTCATCTGCTCCTTTAACCATCTCACCCTACTCCAGCATACTGGCTGTTCCCTCTGCCTGAAGCACTCTTCCTCAGACAGCCACACAGCTAACTCCATCACCACCTTTAAGGCTTTGCTCAAATGTCACCTTCCCAATGAGGTCTACTGTGGGCATCCTACTTAAAATTGAATACCCACTCCCATTCCTGCCTGCACTTCCAATCCTCCTTGCTTGCTTTACTTTTTCTCTGTTTTCATAACACTTACACCTTCTAGCAAACTATGTAACTTACTTATTAATTTTATTGTGGATTACCTGTGTTCCTCCACTCTCTAATATAAATGTTGCAAGAGCAAGGATCTCTGTTTTTATTTGGAGAATATATCCTGAGCCCCTGGAACAGTGCCTGGCACCTAGTAGGCTGTTAATAAATATTTGTTGAATGAGTAGTGAATAAATGAATTTTTTTTGTCTTAATGCAGATTGGATAAAATTGCTGGTGACTAAAAAGCTGTTCCTTTAGTCCAGTGGTTCTCAAAATGCAGTTCTCCAGATTAGTAATTTTAACATGTCCTGGGAACTTTTTAGAAATGGAAATTCTTAGGCCTCACCCCAGACCTACTAAATCAGAAACTCTGGGGGAGTGCCCAGCAGTCTGTGTTTTAACAAGCCTTCCAGTGTATCTGACTCACCTAAAGTTTGAGAACTACTGCTCTAGTCTAACATGTACAAGTAGGAAAAGGCGAAAAATCATGCAGAATATGGAGGACATTTTCATTGCTTAATTTAGTTCTGTTTTTTTAATGGTACAGTTTTATAATACCTAATAATGTGGGTCCTTTTATTGATCTTTTGTGCTCCATGAAATATATATACTTTTTGGTGGCAGTCTTTTTTTCTTTCTTTTTCATTTTTCCGGACACAAGCTTGCTTAGCTATACCATCTACTAACATCTATATAACACTTTAAATTTGACAAGGCACTTTCATTACTTGCTTTACTCTTCACAACCCTATGTGCCAGGGTTATTTTTCTTTGAAAGAGAAGCAAAAGGAATCTCAGGGGGTAAGTGACCTACTTACGATTGTGTACTAGCATCTGGCAGAGCCATGATTTAAAAGCAGATTCTGATGTCACATTCCGTGTTCTTTCCCTGGATCATAATACAACCTAACAGCATTGCCTTTTATTAAAATCACTGGTAGTTTTGTAAAGATGTTTAAATAAATAAGCAATAATAATAATAATAATAATAATAGTAAACAGTGACCTGATGTATCCTCTTCAAGTGATTCCTTCTAGCGAAGTAATCAAAATGGGTTTAAAATTTACATAAGGACGTATTCATAATATTCATTCTTCCAGCATATATTTGTTGTATCCCTCACTGTGTGCCAAGTACTAGTTTAGGCACTGAGGATACAGTAGTAACCAAAAGAGAGCTGCTCTGTGGAGTTTATATTATAGTTGGAGGAGATAGATAATAATCAAATACATAAATCTGTATTATTATTATGTTATTATAATTTTTTTAACTGGAACAAAGAAATGGTTAGATAAATTATGGCATATCCATATAGTAGAATACTGCTCTCATATAAAGTAGGATGGAAAGGATACAAAGCTAATGTGCATATTGTGTAGTTCCAATTTTGCTCCCCCCCCAAATTTGTATAATTTTTAAAAGTTTTTAACAAGTGTGATTCAACCTTGACGTACAGTCTTAAAATTATGGTCATACTCATTAAAATTGTTTTGCCAATTTCCAGTGGAATTTCTAAAATTTCTTTAAAAATATAGCATTATTTTTCATATCTGTATCCAACATCAAATGTATTAAGTGTCATTAAGTTTGAATTAAGGTGTAGCTCTTGGGTTAAAGACATTTTTTGCTTTTAACATATTTTTATTTTGAGAATCCAATCCATGAGCATTTACAAAACTAGTTACTTTTCTCTGTGTAATAAGTGATCATAAACTCAAGTATTTTCTTATTTCCTCTTTAGGGGTTAGAATTGCAAGAGACATCCTGTCATACTGCTGAAGCTCGAAGAGTTGACGAAGTTTTTGAAGGTGCCTTTGAACAAGAAGAATATGCAAGAGTATGTTCCATTAATGAACACTTCGGAAATGTCTTGACACCCTGTACTGTTTTACCTGTGAAACTCTATTCTGATGCCAGGAATGTCCTGTCTGGCATAATTGATTCCCATGACAACTTAAAAGAATTTAAAGGTGACCTTGTTAAAGTACTTGTGTGGATACTTCTTCAGTACTGTTCCAGAAGATCCAACATGCAGGAAAATGTTCACAAAACTGAAAATAAAGGGAAAGCATCTCTAATAATCCCGCCTCCTTTGAATACTTCACCACAAACCGAATCCCCAAAAGACACAGATAGTTTAAATTCAGAAAATTTGGATGACTGGTCTGATGATGTTTTTGGTGAAGAGCCAACTATCAAAAAAGGAAAAGAAGAAAAAGATCAGTTGAAAGTTTTGCCAGGTATAAATTTGCCTATTCCAGGATCAGTGGAATCACAGGGGGTTGGTAAACATTCTACAGGCACAGTTACTGAAAATAGTCTTTACCAAGCAGTTGCATTGGGATACCCTGCTACTGACAAAGGAAAACAAGAAGCCGTGGCATACATCCCTCTCATGGAGTTCAGTTGTTCTCATTCTCACTTGTTAAGCTTACCCGAAGAGTGGATATCTAATTGTTTGCCTAATTCCAAAGTGAAGGAGATGAGCTCATTATTTCCAGAAGACTGGTACCACTTTGTTTTAAGGCAGTTGGAATGTTTTCATTCAGAAGAAAATGCCTCAAATGTAGTGGAAGAAATTGCAAAGGACAGAGTTTTAAAAGACTTTTATGTTCATGCAGTAATGACTTGTTATTTTAGTTTGTTTGGAGTAGACAATACGATTCCTAGTCCTGGTCATATATTGAGAGTCTACAGTGGTGTTTTCCCTTGGTCTCTTGCCTTGGATTGGCTCACAGAAAAGCCAGAACTATTCCAGCTAGCCCTAAAAGCTTTCAGGTAATTCATTTTGATTACATACAAGTTGTAATGTTGGCCAAAAAATGTTGATTTTTTTATAACCTAGAAGGAGATGCTCTTTCATTTCTAATTTTAAAAAATAATCACTTTCCAAAAAATGAAAAATGCTTGGTAGGTACTCTGATTATATGGGGAGCACACTTAAATTTGTACTTTCTTTTTGTTTATGTGGAGAACCTATTTTTTGTATGACTTACTGGATTGTTTTGCTTTAACTCTTATCATTTCTCCCAGATCTTTTTTTCTGAAATATGTATGATTTCAGTTCAGTGTCTTTAAAAATCTATTTCATCTATAAAGTTGATTTTAAAAATTCTAAAATTCTTTGTTTCTCCATTTTTAGGTACACTCTGAAACTAATGATTGATAAAGCGAGTTTAGGTCCAATAGAAGACTTTAAAGAACTGACTAACTGCCTTGAAGAATATGAAAGTGACTGGTACATTGGTTTGGTATCTGATGAAAAGTGGAAGGAAGCAATTTTACAAGAAAAACCATACTTGTTTTCTCTGGGGTATGATCCTAATATGGTAAGGTTAAAAATGTGTTCTTAAACATTTTCGTATATTAACCTTAAAGAATAGAAATCAGTTATAAAGTATTTAACCTAAGTGATAGAGATAACATTCTAGGTATAAATATATTAATTATAGTATTAAGATATTTGTAATCATGACTTTATGGCCAACATAATCCAGTCCTAGAATGACTGATTATTTACTTTTGCAAAGCTAATAGGAGCCAATAAAGAATGTTGTGTAGCTATTATGCAGTAATTGAGCTATAAGGTAGTCAAATAAATGTAATTTGCTATAGCATATTTGACTAAATGGGTTGTATTTATATAGCAAATTCAAGTGTATGAATTATTACTTTGGACTTGAATCCTAGAAGAAAAATTAATTTGTAATTTGTAAGCAAGTCTGACTTGTGAAAATTCAGAGACTCTAAATAAGGAATGCCTTTTTTAAGATTTAGTACTTGTTCTCATTGCATTTAAAATGTCATTGAGTGTGCACAATATGAAAGATTCAGTGTTATGAGCTTATTGTGGGTTCCACATGTGGTGTTACTGCACATGTGCTTCCCAAGGAAAATGATGAAAGTTATTTTTAAAAAACAACCATTTAAAGTCTTAGAAATGGTCCTAAGGGCATACAGCAAATAAACATTTATTAAAGAAAATCTTCTAAAACCTAAGAACAGTTAGAGACTACATTATTTGAACCAAGACCCATTGCCTCCCAGCTCAGCAAGACAGAAACTCCACTCAGACTGGTATGGCCAAGAACACAGGGCTCCCTCTCCCCTCAGCTCCCAGTTGGAGGACTGTTTTCCCAGAAGAGGAAGGACTTCAGCATTGCTCATCTTACTCCCACCTGCCTATTGTGAGGCTTGGTTCTGGGCATGTGTAATCAAGAGGTTGGAACTCCCTTCTGGCCACCCCCAACTTGTTGGATGGAGGCTTTACCTGGGCCTGGTGCCACTGACAATAGCGGGGCCTGATCCCCCTTGTCTGTGGATGTTCCACAGTGGGAGAGGCAAGCCAAGAAGACCTGAGTTTACTGCTCCTCCTCTACCAAACACATGTCCTGAAGCATAGGTGTTACTCAGAAGTGCGCCATTGTCTTACACCCCAGTTCCAGCGCTCTGGCTCAGAGATTCTGCCCACTGGGAGAAGCAGACCATTAAAAAAAAAAAGCTCTAGATCTCTTACCAAAGGAAGTGACTTCATTTGCACATAGTGTGGACACACTGAAGCTTAAGATGTTCCTCAAAAAACAGTGGAGGTGGTGGTGAAAGTTACTAGAGGCAATTGGTAAAATCACTAGAGGTCTCAGCTGAACTGCAGGCCAGGTAGATTAACACAGAGAACCAGGGAAAGAAACAGCGGAGAAGAGCCCTCCTGGGGTCAAAACAAATCTCAGACACTGACCTCCAAAACTGTTCTTTCAAAGGAGCCCAAATTTAATTGGATCACTCTGGAGCAATTTAGGTCCCAGGTCATTGTTGAAAATGTAGAGCAACCAGCTGGGTGTGAGCATTTAACAAAGAGAACCTTGCCAAAACCACTGCCATCCCATCATAACTGTGGGCACTCACAAGGCTGCACTCCCTGAGGAGCAATATCAAAGACTTCACAATTGAACGGGAGGTAGGATTAACTTCACTAAAGTCATCCAGCCATTCACTAAACAAATATGCAAATAATAATAACAAGCCCTGGGGTGTGGGGTAGAGAGGATCAGTACCCAGAATTGCTGCAGTGTTATCTAAAATGTCCAGTTTTCAACAAAAATTAGGCGATATGAAAAGAAACAAAAAAATCACAAGAAAGTCTGACCCATGTGTAGGGTGGTGGGGGGGGGACATGACAGAAATGGCCTGTGAGATCAACGACATGTCAGATTTAACAAAGATATCAAAGTAACCATTTTATATATATGTTCAAAGGACTGAAGGAAATTATGATTAAAGAACTAAACAAAGTGGGAAACAAAGTGGTTATAGAGTGAACCTACCTCAACATAATAAGGGCCATATATGAGAAGCCCACAGCTAACATCATACTTAGTGGTGAAGAGCTGAAGGTATTTCCTCTAAGATCAGGAAAATGACAAGGTTGCCCACTCTCACCACTTGTATTCAACATAGTATTGGAAGTCCTAGCCAGAGCACTTTAGTTAAGAAAAAGAAATAAAAGGCATCCAAATTGGAGAGGAAGAAGTAAAACTGGTACTATTTGCAGATGATGTGATATTGTATATAGAAAACCCTATACTCTGTAATAACAATCAGAAAGAGAAATTAAGACAACAGTCCATTTACAATTGCATCAAAAGAATAAAATACCTAGGAATAAATTTTTTTTGTAACTGGAAGTTTGTACCTCTTAATCTCCTGCACCTATTTCTTTCCTCTCTCCATCCCCTTCCCCTTCTCCCTCCCCTCCGGCAACCACTTGTTTGTTTCCTATGTCTATAACTCTGTTTCTGTTTGTTTGTTTTTTTAATGTTTATTCATTTGTTTTGTTTTTTAGATTCCAAATATAAACAAAATCATATTTGTCTTTTTTCTGTCTGACTTATTGCATTTAGCATAATAGCCTCTAGGTCCATCCATGTTGTCACAAATGGCAAGATTTCATTCTTTTTTATGGCTGATTAATATTCCATTGTATATATGCCACATCTTCTTTGTTCATTCATCTATTGATGGGCACTTAAGTTGCTTCCATATCTTGGCTATTATAAATAATGCTGCAATGAACATAGGGGTGCACATATTTCTTTTCTTTTTTTTTTAATTTATTTTTTATTTTTGGCTGCACTGGTTCTTTGTTGCTGTGCACAGGCTTTCTCTAGTTGCAGGGGGCGAGGGATACTCTTTGTTGCAGTGCGCGGGCTTCTCATTGAGGGGGTTTCTCTTTGTTGCAGAGTATGGGCTCTAGGCATGCAGGCTTCAGTAGTTGTGGCACTCGGGCTCAGTAGTTGTGGCCCATGGGCTTAGTTGCTCCATGGCATGTGGGATCTTCCCAGACCAGGGCTCGAACCCGTGTCCCCTGCATTGGCAGGTGGATTCTTAACCACTGTGCCACCAAGGAAGTCCTATATTTCTTTTAATTAGATAAATACCCAGGAGCAGAATTGCTGGATCATATGGTAGGTCTATTTTTAATTTTTTGAGGAATCTCCTTACTGTTTTTCATGGTGGCTGCACCAATTTACATTCCCACCAACAGTGCGTGAGGGTTCCTTTTTCTCCACATCCTCACCAACACTGTTATTCGTTGTTTTTTTGATAATAGCCATTCTGACAGGTGTGAGGTGATATCTCATTGTGGTTTTGATTTGCCTTGCTCTGATGATCAGTGATGTTGATCATCTTTTCATGTGCCTTTAGGCCATCTATACGTCTTCTTTGGAAAAATGTCTATTCAAGTCCTCTGCCCATTTTTAAATCGGGTTGTTTCTTTGTTTGATGTTGAGTTGTATGAGTTCTTTGTATGTTTTGGACATTCATGCCTTATCAGGTATATTATTTGCAAATATCTTCTGCCATTCAGTAAGTGGCCTTTTCGTTTAGTTTATAGTTTCCTTCACTGTGCAAAAGCTTTTTAGTTTGATGTAGTCCCATTTGTTTATTTTTGCTTTTGTTTCCTTTACCTGAGGAGACATATCAAAAATATGTATTGCTAAGTCTCATGTAAAATAACTTACTGCCTGTGTTTTCTTCTAGAGGTTTTATAGTTTCAGGTCTTACATTTAAGTCTTTAATCCATTTTGAATTTGTCTATGATATGAGAGAATACTCCAGTTTCATTCATTTGTACGTAGCTGTCCAGTTTTCCCAACACCATTTATTGAAGAGGCTGTCTTTTTCCCGCTGTATGTTTTTGTCCCCTTTGTCATAGATTAATCACCCACATATGTGTGGGTTCGTTTCTGGGCTCTCTGTTCTGTTCCATTGGTCTATGTACTATTTTTTTGCCAGTACCATACTTTTGATTACTGTAGCTTTGTAATATATTTTGAATTCAGAGAGTGTGATACCTGCAGCTTTGTTTCTTCTCAAGATTGTTTTGACTATTTGGGGTCTTTTATTATATGGCATAATAAAGGCCATATATGACAAACCCACAGCTAACATCATACTTAGTGGTGCAAAGCTGAAAGCATTTTCTCTAAGATCAGGAACAAGACAAGGACTTTCAGGCAAGACAATGCCCACTCTTTCCACTTTCATTCAACATAGTTTCAAAGTCCTAGCCACAGCAACCAGAGAAGAAAAAGAATCCACATTGGAAAGGAAGAAGTAAATCTATCACTGTTTGCTGATAACATGATACATTACATAGAAAACCCTAAAGACTCCACCAGAAAACTACTAGAGCTCATTAGTGAATTTGGTAAAGTTGCAGGATATAAAATTAATATACAGAAATCTCTTGCATTTCTGTACGCAAAAAAACCAAATATCAGAAAGAAAAATTTAGGGAACAATCCCATTTACCATTGCATCAAAAAGAATAAAATACCTAGGAATAAAGCTACCTAAGGAGGCAAAAGACCTGTACTCTGAAAACTGTATGATGCTGATGAAAGAAATTGAAGACAACACAGATGGAAAGATATACCGTGTTCTTGGATTGGAAGAATTGGTATTGTTAAAATAACTGTATTAACCAAGGCAATCTACAGATTCAGTGTAATCCCTATCAAATTAACAATGGCATTTTTCACAGACCTAGAACAAATAATTTTAAAATTTGTATGGAGAAACACAGAAGACCCTGAATAGCCAAAACAATCTTGAGAAAGAAGAACGAGCTGGAGGAATTATGCTCCCTGACTTCAGACTATACTATAAAGCTTCAGTAATCAAAATAGTATGGTACTGGCACAAAAACAGACACATAGATCAATGGAATAGGATAGAAAGCTCAGAAATAAGTCCATACACTTATAGTCAATTAATCTTCGACAAAGTAGGCAAGAATATACAATGGAGAAAAGATATTCTCTTCAATAAGTGGTGCTGGGAAAGCTGGACAACTGCATATAAAAGAATGAAATTAGAAATTCTCTAACACTGTATACAAAAATAAACTCAAAATGGATTAAAGACCTAAATTTAAGACCAGATACTATAAAACTCCTAGAGGAAAACATAGGCAGAACACTTTGAGATAAATCGCAGCAAATTTTTTGGATCTGTCTCCTAGAACAATGGAAATGAAAGGAAGATAAACAAATGGGACCTACTTTTTCACGCTAAGAAAACCATAAACAAAACTAAAAGGCAACCTATGGTTTGGGAGAAAATGTTTGCAAAACAATGAGACCAACAAGGGATTAATTTCCAAAATATGCAAACTCATACAGCTCAATATCAAAAAAACCAAACAACCCAATCAAAAATTGGGCAGGGGCTTCCCTGGTGGCGCAGTGGTTGAGAGTCTGCCTGCCGATGCAGGGGACACAGGTTCGTGCCCCGATCCGGGAAGATCCCACATGCCTCGGAGCGGCTGTGCCCGTGAGCCATGGCCGCTGGGCCTGCGCGTCCGGAGCCTGTGCTCCGCAACGGGAGAGGCCACAACAGTGAGAGGCCCGCGTACCGGAAAAAAAAAAAAAAATGGGCAGAAGACCTAAATAGACATTTCTCCAAAGAAGACATACAGGTGGCCAACTGGCACATGAAAGGATGCTCAACACTGCTAATTTTTAGAAAAATGCAAATCAAAACTACAGTGAGATATCACCTCACACCAGTCAAAATGGTCATCATCAAAAAGTCTACAAACAGGGGCTTCCCTGGTGGCGCAGTGGTTGAGAGTCTGCCTGCCGATGCAGGGGACACGGGTTCGTGTCCCGGTCCGGGAAGATCCCACATGCCGTGGAGCGGCTGGGCCCGTGAGCCATGGCTGCTGAGCCTGCGCGTCCGGAGCCTGTGCTCCGCAACGGGAGAGGCCACAACAGTGAGAGGCCCGCATACCGCAAAAAAAAAAAAAAAAAAAGAGAAAAAAAAAGTCTACAAACAATAAATGCTGGACAGGGTGTGGAGAAAATGGAACCCTCCTACACTATTGGTGGGAATGTAAACTGGTGCAGCTACTATGGAGAACAATATAGAAATTCCTTAATAAACTAAAACTAGAGTTACCATATGATCCAGCAATCCCACTCCTGGGCATATATCTGGAAAATACAAAAACTCTAATTCAAAAAGGTGCATACACCCCAGTGTTCATAACAGCACTATTATAATAGCCAAGACATGGAAGCAACCTAAATATCCATCGACAGATGAATGGATAAAGAAGATGTAGTATATATTGGGTTGGCCAAAAAGTTTGTTCAGGTTTTTCTGTAAGATGTTATGGGAAAACCCAAACGAACTTTCTGGCCAACCCAATTTACACACACACACATATATATACATGCACACATACATACATATACATACATAGATATATACACACAGTGGAATATTACTTAACCATAAAAAGAATGAAATAATGCCATTTGCAGCAATATGTTTGGACCTAGAGATTATCATACTAAGTGAAGTAAGTCAGACAGAGAAAGACAAGTATCATATCACTTATATGTGGAATATAAAATAATAATACAAATGAACTTACTTACAAAACAGAAATAGACTCACAGACATAGAAAACAAACTTATTTTTACCAAAGAGGAAAGGAGAGGAGGGATAAATTAGGAGTTTGGGATTAACAGACACACACTACTATATGTAAAATAGATAAACAACAAGGACCTACTATATCACACAGGGAACTATATTCAATATCTTGTAATAACCTATAATGGAAAAGAATCTGAAAAAGAATATATTATATATATGTATTTATGAATATGTATAACTGAATCACTTTGCTGAACACCTGAAACTTACACAACATTGTAAATCAACTATACCTTCCGTTTTTTAAAAAATCATATGATCATCTCAATAGATGCAGAAAAAGCTTTTGACAAAATTCAACATCCATTTATGATAAAAACTCTTTAACAGAGTGGGTATAAAGGGAACATACCTCAACATAATAAAGGCCATATATGAGAAGCCTAGAGCTAACATCATACTCAGTGCTGAAGAGCTGAAAGTATTTCCTCTAAGATAAGGAACATGACAAGGATTTCCACTCTCACCACTTTTATTCAACATAGTATTGAAAGTCCTAGCCACAGCAACCAGAGAAGAGAAAGAAATTAAAGGAATCGAAATTGGAAAGATAGAAGTAAAACTCACTGTTTGCAGATGATGTGATAGTATACATAGAAAATCCTAATGACACCACCAAAAAACTACTAGAATGCATCCATGAATTTGGTAAAGTTGCAGTATACAAACAATATACAGAAATATGTTGTATTTCTACACACTAATAATGAACTATCAGAAAGGCAAGTTAGGAAGACCTAGGAGTAAATTTTTGAAAGAATGTGAAAGACACTAAAAACTATAAGGCATCGATGAAAGAAATTGAAGACACAAATAAATGGAAAGATATTCCATGCTCATGGGTTGGAAGAATTAACATTGTTAAGATGTCCATACTACCCAAAGCAGTCTACAGATGCAGTGCAATCCCTGTCAAAATCCCAATGGCATTTTTCACAGAAATATAACAAACAATCCTAAACTTTGTATGGATCCACAGAAGATCCCAAATAGCCAAAGCAATCTTGAGAAGGAGCAAAACTGGAGGCATCATGCTTCCTGATTTCAAACTATATTACAAAGCCATAGTAATCAAAACAGTATGGTATTGGCATAAAAACAGACACATAGGTCAATGGAATAGAATAGAGAGCCCAGAAATAAACCCACATATATATGGTCAATTAATATATGACAAAAGAGCCAATAATATGCAATGGGGGAAAAGATGGTCTCTTCAATAAATGGTGTTATGAAAACTGGGCCACTGTCTTAATACTATACACAAACGCTAACTCAAAATGGATTAAAGACTTAAATGTAAGACCTGAAACTATAAAACTCCTAGAGGAAAACATAGGTGGTAGCTCCTTGACATCGGTCTTGGTAATGATTTTTTGGATTTGACAACAAAAGCAAAAATAAACAAGTGGGATTACTTCAAACTAAAAAGCTTCATTCAGGGACTTCCCTGGCAGTCCAGTGGTTAAGATTCTGCATTTCCACTGCAGGGGCACAGGTTTGATCCCTGGTTGGGGAACTAAGATCTTACATGCTGTGTGGCTCAGCAAAATAAAAAAATTAAATTAAAAAATAAAAATCTTCATTCAGCACAGCAAAGGAAATCATCAACAAAATGAAAAGACAATCTACAAAGTGGGAGAAATATTTGTAAAACATATATCTAATAAGGGGTTATTATGTTTTAAAATATATAAAAAACTCATATAACTCAATAGCAAAAAAAAAAAAAATCTGATTTTAAAATGGGCAGGGGATCTGAGTAGACTGAATATGAATTTTTCCAAAGAAGATATACAGTTTGCCAACAAGGATATGAAAAGGTTCTCAACATCACTAACCATCAGGGAAATGCAAATCAAAACCACTATCACCTCATAACCTGTTAGAATGGCTCTTATCAAAAAGATAGGAAATAACAAGTGTTGGCTAAGATGTGGAGAAAAGGGAATCCTTCTTTGGTGGGAATGTAAATTAATGCAGCCACTCTGGAAAACAATATGGATGTTCCTCAGAAAATTAAAAACAGAACTACCATATGATCCAGCCATTTCAATTTTGAATGTTTATTCAAAGGAAATGAAAACACTAATTCAGAACCATACCTGCACCCCCATGCTCAATGCAGCATTATTTTTAACAGCCAAGTCATGGAAATAACCTGTATACCTACGGATGTGTGGATAAAGAAAATACACACACACACACACACACACACACACACACACACAGAGGAATATTATTCATCCATAAAAAAGGAAATCTTGCCATTTGTGACAAAATGGATAAACCTTAAGGGTATTATGCTAAGTGAAATAAGTCAAAGATAAATATCATTTGATCTCACTTATATGTGGAATCTAAAAAATTAAAAAGAAAAAAACCAAACTCACAGACACAGAGAACAGATTGGTGGTTGCCAGAGGGTGGGAGTGGGTGCAATTGGTAAAGGTACAAACTTCCAGTTACAAAATAAATAAGACCTGGGGATGCAATGCACAGTGTGGTTAATAATATTGATTGTATATTGTTATATTGCTAAGAGAGTAGATCATAAAAGTTCTCATCTCAAGAAGTGATGGATGTTAATTAGACTTATTGTGATTATTTCACAATATATCCAAATATTGAATCATGTTGTACACCTGAAACTAATATGTCAATTGTATTTCAATTTAAAAAGGGAGGTAAAGGAAGGTATGGTGACAATCTCACATCAAATAGGGAAAGAATATCAATAGAGATAGAAATTATAAAAAAGAACTAAATGAAAAATATACTAGAGGGCTAGACCATAAATAGCATAACTTAACCCAATTTAAAAATAACAAAGGATTGTATAGACATTTCTTCAAAGGAAATGTACAAGTGGAACAATAAACACATGAAAAGATGCTCAACATCATTCATCATCAGCAAAATGCAAGTCAAAACCACAATGAGGGCTTCCCTGGTGGCGCAGTGGTTGAGAGTCCGCCTGCCAATGCAGGGGACACGGGTTCGTGCCCCGGTCCCGGAGGATCCCACATGCCGCAGAGCGGCTAGGCCTGTGAGCCATGGCCACTGAGCCTGCGCGTCCGGAGCCTGTGTTCCGCAACAGGAGAGGCCACAACAGAGAGGCCCGCATACCGCAAAAAAACCCCCAAAAAACAAAAAACCCCCACAATGACATCACTTCATAGTAGGATGTCTGAAATCAAAAAGTTAGATAATAAGCGTTGGTGAGGATATGGAGAAATTGGAACTCTGATACAGTGCTGGCAGAAATGTAAAATGGTGCTACCACTTCGGAAAACATTCTGGCATTTTCTCAACTAGACATAGAGTTACCATATGATCCAGTAATTCCGCTCCTGTATACCCAAGATAAATGAAAACATAAATCCACATGAAAATTCAAATATAGCAGCATTATTCATAACTGCTGAAAGATGGACACACCCAATGTCCATCAATTGATGAATGAATAAACAAATCGTGGTATATTCATTCTATGCAACATGAATCAACCTTGAAAACATGCTGAATTAAAGAAGCCAGTCACGAAAAACCACACGATTCCATTCATGTAAAATTTCCAAGACGAGGCAAATCAATACATTAGATTAGAAAATACATTAGTGGTTGCTAATGACTGGGGAAATTAAGGGATAGCAGGATAATAGCTAAAGAGTACAAGGTTTCTTTTTGAGGTCATGAAAATATTCTACAATTGTGGAGATAGTTGTATGTATCTGAACATACTAAAAAGTCATTGAATTATACATTTCACATCAGTAAATTATATGGAATGTGAACTATATCTCAATAAAGCTGCTTTTGAAAAGAGCCTACTGGATGATCGTTCACTGACTATTATTTATGACTTATGCATTGCTGAGGCCAGATGGGATGAGGGAATAGAGAGGAAAGTAAAGAGAAGTGAGTGCAGTGGCTATCAGGAAGTTTTTTTCTCTTGCACTTATTTGGAGAGCAATCAGATAGATGTGATTCTTGATTCTGAAGACAAGCAACTCGTGTACATTTTGATACACTACTTTCTGTTTAAGTTTGCCTAACTACAATGGAATTTTTCTCTCATTTTATAAATAAAGGCCTGAATATAATCTCTTTTCTTTTGCTTTCCCTCCCACCTCGTTTATTCTTTACAGGGAGTTTACACTGGGAGAGTACTTACCCTTCAAGAATTATTGATCCAAGTTGGGAAGTTAAATGCTGAAGCTGTTAGAGGTCAGTGGGCCAATCTTTCATGGGAATTGCTTTATGCCACCAATGATGATGAGGAACGTTATAGTATACAAGCTCATGCACTACTTTTAAGAAACCTTACAGTACAAGCGGCTGATCCTCCCCTGGGATATCCAATTTATTCTTCAAAACCTCTCCACATACATTTGTTTTAGAGCCCATTTTAACTTGTATTGTGAGCAAATGAGATGTCTAGAAAATTAATATGATTCCTCATAACTTCACTGGACTTCTCTCTCTCCTCCCACAGGTCAGATGCCTAAGAAAAGCTAAGCTCTATAAAGTTGATTCTCTTAGGTATCTTAATGGTTTAAAACAACAACTTTATGCCTAACATAGAAGTTAAAATTAGTTGGCCAGTATTTGTGCCCTATTGAGTGTGGTTGGCTTTGGTAAATATAAAACATTTGTGTAAGATTATATAATGAATTTTTTAATGCTTTCTTAAACGTGTGATAAGTGACTTGCCTTAGAGAAGTCAACAACTATGTAATTTTTACATGCTTAAAAGATACACATATCAGTGTTTTTAAGTCAAGATAATGGATCCTACTGAAGGTTACATAATGTATATATATTTATTTGAAATATTAAATTTTATAGTATTTTGAAACTTTGTGCTATTTTATTTTAATATTTAACAGGGTCTGTTTCCATATAATCCATTCATTTTCTTTTCATATACTTCAATTCAGAAACCTTAAAAATTTTCAATAAAATCTCTTCCAAAAAAAATCTTTTTTTTTTTCCAAGTATCCTTTTGATATGTTTGAAAGGAAAAGGTCATCCCATTCATCATGTGAATACTCACAGGATCAGCAACATTAAGGTAATCTGATTATGACTGTTAGAGGCCATTCTGTAGATCTGGCTCCTTATGCATTTCTTTTCAACTGAATATACTGCTTTGGAAGAACGACTTATCCGGTAGGACTACCAGTTACTAGTGTCTTAAGGTGTTTGAACTAAAGGCAGAAAGAGATCGGAGAAAATTTTTCATAATGTGATCAGGCTTTTATATTTTCACTGTTTTGCTGCTTAGAACTTTTTATAGGTACTTATAAGGAGGATGAACAATGAATCTGCATCATTTGGGACATGAATTTCCTCTACACCTTATTTATTTCCATCTATAGTACCCGTTATTTAATCTGCAGTAGCCTCCTGAGTAGGTAGTACAGTAATACATTCTCTTTAGTAATGATTGAAATTATTTGCAATGTACCAATTAGGTTTTTATTACTATTACTCCTTTATTAAGTGGAACAGTTCAATACAGCAGTGTTAAAGGATAGCTTTTTGGACTAATTTCAATTAATGAATTCATGAGATTCGTGTGTTAAGTCATTTTGGGGGAAGCAATGTAGTACAGTTGATAAGATAGGGTTTGGTGTTACATCTGAGTTCAGATCTCAGGCTTATGATTTATGTAACAGATTTATTAGCTGGAAAATTATATATATATACCTTTTTTGTCACCTAGGGAAATTTTCTCATATCATTAACAACACTAGTTATCAGTTTTAATGACTGTATAACATTGATAGATATGACAAATTATTAGACTGTCCCCCAAATAATGGGCATTTTAAGTTGTTTAAAGATTTTCAGTATTATAATAGTGCCAAGCCATGCTTTCCCTTTACCATGAATTTTTCTCAAACTGCCGCCATGTCCCTCCATTTCTTTTCATGGCCAAGTTTCCTCATCTTCATTCATCAAAACATTCCAGTCTGGATTCCATCTCTACTATCCCCCCAAATAAAGAAAGTTTTTATTAAAGTCATTATTTACTTTCATACTGTCAAACCAACTACTGCTGACCCTTGAACAACGTGGGTTTGAACTGTGCAGGTCCACTTGTACATGGATTTTTTCAGTAGTGAATACTAAGATACAAAGTCGATTGAATCCACAGATAAGGAGAAACCACGGATACAGAGGGCCCACTCTAAATTATATGCAGATTAAAACCCCAGCACTATTCGAGGGTAAACTATAGTTACTTTTATATTCTCGTCTTATTTGTCCTCTAAGTAGCATTTGACACATTTGACAACTCCTTGAATTTTTTTCTTTTGGGCTTCCCTGACACTACATTATCTTCATTTTCTTCCTGTCTCCCTGACTACTCCTTCTCAATCACCTTTGCTGCTTTTCCTTTTCTACCTGACGTCTAAATTTTGGAATTTCTTAACAACTGGTTCAGGCCCCCTCTTCTTACTCTACATTTCACCACAGACAATCTCATTCACTCCCAAGACCTAAAATATCATCAGTAAGTCGATGATGTTCAAATACATGTACTCAACCTCTCTTCTTAGCACTGAAGCTGTATATGTAACTATTTATCTCCATCTCATATATTCAAAATATCTGACCTGATTGAACTTGCCCTAATACCAGCTTTTCTGACTTCTACCTTAGTACTGCCTAGGTAATTCACATGAGACATCTCACAGAGAATTAGGAAAGCTGGGCAAAATAGTATTTTTAAGTCTGTTTAAAGGTATCAGAGAACCAAGAAGATAGTGAAGAATTATATCACCAACCAAGATCCCAGGCAAAATGAAACTTAAGAGACCTGAGCTCAGCATTTGAGCTGCTTTTCTTCTAGGAACATTTGCCAATTAAGGAAGAGGTGGCTGAGAAGATAACTAACACTTTTGGCAGACTTGCTACTAAGTTAGAGGGTTAAAAAATGGAGCCCACGGCTCTCCAAAGAAGGAGGGTGAACAAAAAAAATAGATGCATTTTCAATCTTTTCAATCCCTAAAACTGGATTAAGGTGACCCTGGATTTGTAGTGTACCTAGCTACTACCCAGAGCAAATGTACATCTTCTCTGGACCTTTTAAGTTATTTTTATAATTTTTCATATTTATGTTGGACAATCTAAAATAAAGCACCTGAGGAGATAAGACAACATGAGCAAAATCCAAGAGAAACAACAGACAATAGGAACAAACCCACAGGGGTTTATAACTGGAGGCTTTTTCCTCTTAATCCCCTTCACCTATTTTGCCCCCACCCCACAATAATCACCCATGTTTTCTCTGTGGCTGTGTGTCTGTTTTTTGTTTTCTTTTTTTAAATTACACATATTAGTGAGATCATGTGGTATTTTTCTTTGACATATTTCACTTAGCATAATACCCTCTAGATCCATCCATGTTGTATCAAGTGGCAAGATTTCTTTTTTTAATGGCTGAGTAATATTACATTGTATATATATACACAACATCTTCTTTATTCATCAATGGACACTTAGGTTGCTGCTGAAATTCTCAATCTTGTGTTTTATATCTTTAAATATACCAAACCTAATTTTCAAGCCTGTGTTTAATAATTCCATTATCTGGGATCCCCTGTGGACAAAATGAGCACTATCTTCTGTGCACATAAATTAAAGTATATGTAAACAGGATTGTTATAGTCATCATTTACTTTCTTCACTCATCACCGTGCTTCTAGGATATATCCATCTTGCCATGTATGCATTTATTCCATTGCTTTTACTTGCTGTACCTCATGGTGTCACTCCACCATTTACACCTTCCCCATTTCCCAAAGGTAGCCACCAGGGTGGTCTCCAACTTCTCCACCAACTGTTCCAGTTATTTTATGGGTGTTACCTTGTCCATAGGTAAACTGTGAACTGCTTATACATAAGAACCATGTTTTTCTTCCCCTGTTCTTCTCCCTTCTATTATGGCCTATGCATGTTTTCTACTATAAGGTGCTAAAGATTAAAGTAAAATTAATGATAATAACTAAAATAAGAAGTTGCCAATGGAATCTTCCTGAGCTGAGTTTAACCCAGGCTTTACCCCTTATGAGCTCTGTGACCTTGGGAAAGTAACACCTACTTGCTTTGGGCATTTCTTTCTTCATCTATTAAGGTGGATAATACCACCTACCTTAGAGGGCTGTTATGAGAAATAAGTGAATTAACTAATTACAAAGCACCTCAGTACAGCAAATGACATATAATAGATTTTTAATCAATTATGGCTGCTATGAGTCCTACCTATGGCCTCAAATTCCAGTCATTTGTACCTGTCAACTCTTCCAAGAGTGTAAGCACCTTGGAGGCAGGCCATTTCAGACACTTCTTTATATCTGCCCATTCCCCAGCACTCTGCTTCATGTAATATTCCATGCATTTATGCTAAATGGATTACTGTAATTCTTTGGTTGGCATTCTGCTCACCTAGATTTTAAGCATACATGCTAGAGTATGTTAAAATGCTCTTTAATCCAGGAATGTAGTATGTATTAATACCCTTATTGCAAGACTCCTGGCAATCTTATTTATTACACGTTGAAAGGAAAGTTGTATCTATTAAGAAGTAAAATCACAAAGTCTTCAGTGCATAAGAAAATTGCTGTTGTCATGTTTTCCGTTTCTCTTTCCATTGGCTTGAAAAATGCAAGTACTCCTTCACTGATATTTTGTCTTCCAGATTTTAAAATAAGAGGAATCTGCATCCTATAACAGAATGACAGAAACATGAATCAGTCTCTTCTACCCTTGTTTTTTACAATTAATTCCTTCTGTTTTGAGGAGCTATATCATTATGATTCACTGTTGAGAATCCTTATAAAACCTGGGCAAATTCTTAAATCAGAATAAAAATCATAGCCAAAATTCTAGATCTACACAAAAATATCTCTAATGGGCTTAGCATAGTTATTTCCCTGTCATTTGTTAGCATCTGACTATGCCATTTCATAAATGCTGAAATTTCTATTATTACTCTTCTGGATCAGCATGTCACACCTACACTGACTTGCCTTAATAAATACAAAGAACAGTATCTTTAGAATTAAAATAATTGACAGACAACTTCAAAATCTTTTGTGGACTTTGAGTACATTGCTTAAAGAGTAAAACAAGGCAACTCAGTCTCTAAGAGGTAACATTTCATTTGGGAAGATATCCATTTACCGCTTTCAAGAATTTGCACTAAATAAGACAAAAATTAATTATAACACAAAATTCAATGCAATTCTTTATGCCTAAAATTAATAACGATTCATCAAAACAAAGTTCCAGACATAATGTTCCTAGCTTAAATGACAGAAGCAAATTCAAGTATTATCAACAAGTACATTTAGTTTGGGATAATACTGGCATCTCTTAACTTAGATGCTTATAAACAAATTTCAATAAGGAGATGGATATATACAATACAAAATAACCGTGGGGCGGAAAGGAGCAAGGAGGAGAGAATTAAGTAAAAAAAAAAAAGAGGAACAACTTTTAAAAGTTTCTAGGGTTTTGTGTAAAGAATAAGGTATATCTCAGAAATGGTTCTGGGAAATGAAAGGATACCCAGTTTATCATAAAGTGATAAAGCAGTATGACCACGTAATAAGCAATATTTTAAAGATGTCGGTAGGAAGAGAGAGGTCATCATTTTTAGCAAATGTGAGATGTAATGAAGTGCCTAGATTTATTGAGTGATGTTTATATCTTACAGTTAGGTATTCTGTAAACAAAAAAAAATCCTTCTTATGGACATTCCTGAAAGAACAGCTGCTACAGTGGGACTGAAACTCTAGCCCCTAGTCCTTCTTTGCCCTCTGAAACAATTATTTCTATAATGCATTCTCTCTCTGCCATATTATTTAACTCTTTGATCTTTACTATCTGTTTGCTGAATATCCTCCTGCCGTCAAAACAAAAGCATTAACAGCTAACACTTAATAATCATAACACTCCACGGTATATTTTAAGAGCTTTCCACATACTAAATCATTTACTCCCCATAACAATCCTATGACTAGGTGCTATTATCATCAGTAATCTCCATTTTGTAGATGGGGAGACTGAAAGAGAAGTTACTTGCCTGGGGTCATGGGACGAGTATGGGGTAGAGCTGGGATTTCAACCTAGGTAGACCGGCACCAGGCTCCATGCTCTTAACCAGGATGCTGTGTCACCTCTTTAGTAAGGTGGCCTTTCCCTCTCAACTCTTATCCATCACTGGGCACAATGCCACTATATCTGCTGTCCTCTAAATTTCAAACTCAGATGTAATATTTGATGAAGCTCTACCTTTGGAACCATCCCACACTACCAAGTCCCAGTGTTGGGACTTAATGTTACCAAAACACTTATAAATGTTTTGGCCCAAAGCAAACTGGTTAGTAGAAAATGAATAGCCCCCTTCATGATTTTTCAAGCTCTAGACATGTTAGTGCATATTGAAAGTTTTATAACCTTTAAGTCTCTTTAAGTATTTTGTTTTCTTTTGTTTTTTTGCTTTTTTCACTAATTCATTTTCACTGTCCTGCAAAAAGCTGGAACAAATGTCTAACAATTTGTGATTGCTTAAATAGTGGTAGGTTATATAATGATACAAATGGTATGATCCCATTTTATAATTCTCCTTATATACAATCCTTGCTGACATTTCTAAAAGAAGGTAGTAATCACTGAAAGAAATACTTTAACAGTAAAAACCATCCACAGAAATAATGCTTCTTTGCATAATCATATCTATATGATCTATAATTTTTAGCTTAACTCATTACATATCCTGTGCTGTTTATACATTAAACTCTTTTGATGGTCACAATTTTCTCAGAAATAGTTTATAACATTCCTTACTTTTCTGGAAGAATGAGTGCTGAAAGAATGAGCGATCAGCGTATTTTCCTAGACACATCTCAGATGTGCAAAGTGCTTCTGGAACAAAGTCAAAGGAACCAGCACTACATGTAAGAGTGCATCTCTTTTAATAGTGTGGAAGTGCTTTGACGGAGGTAGGCACAGGGCTGAGGTACACCAAGTCCTGGGGAGAAATGGGAGGGGAGGCCAGGTATCAACCCAAGGAGGTGACACTTGTAGACTTGTAGGATGGTTGGAGTTTGTGGGGACACATGGTAGAGAAAAAGCATTTTGGCCCATACACTAGCCAAACAGTAAGTATAGAAGAAAAAATGGCAATCCTTGATTTGATTTTACCTTGTAGAAAACTTTCTCCAAGACCAGTAGTAATTTATAGTAAACCAACAGATAGGCATGGGGGAATGGAAAACTTTTTATACCTTTTGTATTTATATCATGAGGTTGGTGGAAGGTTAGTAAGAAAAGTTTTCAAGCACTAGAAGATGTCTTACTTTCCTACAAGATTGATATGTATTCAGAAATGTATAAATTGGTCTTACCACACCATTCTTAAAGTTCTCAATCCTTTTCTTCCCTAATTTGTCGGTTATCCACCAGGCCCAGGTTGGCATATACTGCCACAAATATGCCATTAACAAAAAAGGCTGATCCGCAATCCAAACTTCCTTCAAATCATTGGCCATGCTGATTAACATCAGCTGCACACAACGACTGGCTGCCATCTTGTGGGACTGATCTGCATCGCTGCCTGTAGTCTAAGAAAATTTTGAAAAATTAGGGATGTGTATTTTTTTTAATTAGTTTCTACTTTATAACAAAGTGAATCAGTCATACATATACATCTGTTCCCACATCCCTTCCCTCATGCATCTCCCTCCCTCCCACCCTCCCCATCCCACCCCTCCAGGCGGTCACAAAGCACCGAGCTGATCTCCCTGTGCTCTGCGGCTGCTTCCCACTATCTATCTACCTTACGTTTGGTAGTGTATATATGTCCATGCCTCTCTTTTGTTTTGTCACAGCTTACCCTTCCCCCTCCCCAGGGATGTGTATTTATCCAAGTTATCTCACAGAACTTTTAGGCTAGAAAGGACCCAGAAGACATCTAGTTGAGTGACTCCTTTAATGTGGCCTCATGCCCCTTAGGAGTCCCCACAGGTACTAATGGGTGCCTATAAGCTATTTGTAATATTTCAAAAAGCCTAATGGAATTCATACACTTAACCAGATAAGGTTGTGCACGCTAACTACAAGATAAAGGTTCTCTGCTTTTAATTAGAATTGTACCATCTTAAAGTACTTAATGATAATTCCATGTCACTTTAATAGTAAAAAATTTTAAACAACTTATTAATACATACATTTAGCAAGTGAAATTCTATAAAATATGGAGTCCATGGGGATGAAATGGAGGAAGAAGATAAAAGCGGTTTCTTGGTATTGAACAAATCTGGTACTGCTATTCTAGTTAACCCATTACCATTGTACAAATAAACTGAGGCCCAGAAAGGCAGTAACTTATCTGTGCTCACACAGATCATTTAGTAGTAGCCAGTTCTATATTCCTAGTCCCTTGATTCCTATAATAGAGTGCTTATTCTGTTTTACCATAGTGCCTCCACAGAAAATGTGAAAATGTAAACTGTAAACATTTACATAGAAGCATATATACATTTATATCTCAGTTGAAATATTAGTGGAGAAGAAGGAAAATTTCATAGCCTTTAGAGAGATTTTTGTATTAGTGAGTGATACTGGATTCTTCATGAGACATTCACTATTCATTTGATAGATCACTTATGTGTAATCTATGAGCTGAGGGAAGCACAGGCCTGGGTGAGGCTAACCTAAAATTAGTACAACTCAACAAGCTTTTTTCTAAGCTCCTTCACCATAATCCCTTTTTAAAATCCCAGTAAGATTTAATGTACTAAAATTCAGCCACACAGAACCTTTCAACGTTGCTATAATTTGTGAATTGATTAAAACTGGGTTTTAAAAATACTGATAGTGCACATAATAGTGGATTACTTATAAGCAGTATCTTAGTAATTTCTTTAGCTTTTATTAAAACTGGATGCCAAAGCCCTATCAGCTAACCTTAACCATTTTCCTAATGCTGAGTTAAGTTCTATAAATAGTTCATAAGCAATTCTAACATGAAAACCCTGAGGCATAGTGATATGATGCCAGTGTATAACTACTAAAGCATTCAAATTATTCCCCAACTAGAAATTTTTACCTTTGTGACTTCTTCAGTTAGGGCATTCTTCACAATATTTGACTGCACAGGTCCTGGGCAAATGTTAGAAACTGTTATACCTGGGTATGTAGCAAGTTCAATTCGGAGGGTATTAAAATATCCCTAAAAGGCAAAAAAAAAAAAAAAAAAAAGTAAAATTAAATAGTCACATATCTCATGTTTACTAATAGCACTGAATTACTTTTCTTCAACTTTTTATGAAGGACAACAGCAGCAGAAAATGTTCTGAAATGCCTGAGTAAAGGATAGGAAATGTAATTACGCAAGATGAGGCATTTTTAAGTGTAAGTCTGAAAGCAATCTAGAAGAGGCATTCTCAGCTCTTCCCAGGTATGAATGGTTCATCCCCGCATTGGCAGTGGCAGCTCGTGCCACCAGTGATTTAGCACTGGATAAGTGAGAGACTACCCCTGGAGGGTCTGATACACCCTCCCACCCAGTCGCCGCCAGCTCCCCACTCCACAAGCGTTGCATGTTCTCCACTGAGCATCACTGAGGCTGGGTTTCTTTTCCTCCCTCAAAGTGGCCTAAAGTGCAGATGTTGGGGCAAGGGGGAGCAAGCGGGGATTAGTACTAAACCGAAACTATCATAGAGGAACAGTTCAACCTTTTCAATTACTATTTGAATAGATAATTAGTTTCAGCAAAGATTTATATTTTGGGGGTAGTAAGAGAGTACACGGCTAGTTAAAAATGTAATATGATTGCTTACTCAATGGCTTTTGTAAAAACAAGCTGGACCCTCTAGACTTAAAAGGTACTGCCCATTTCTAAACCAAATAGGGAGTAAACATCTATATCCCTTCACCTCCTCTCTAAATCAGGACATATTCCAAGACTACATTGTGATAAACTGAATTAACTGAAAAGCCTAAATAAGCAGCTAACCCAGGGTACATTCATTTATGATCCAATAACATCAAACAGTTACCAGCCTTTAATGCTGATGCCTAACAAACACAGGGTCTTTGAGGGTTCACGCTGTCAGAGACTAATACAGTGCCTGACTCAGATGGACAGGAAAAAAGCCTTCATGAATGAACTCCTGCATCCTTAACCTTCTGCCACTCTAAGCAAAAGAGGGGAGAGGACACCATGAAAGCCAATACACCAGACACGAAAACCTCTCCTTGTTTGCAATCACATCTAGTATAGTGTGTGAACTTCTGAATGACAAATAAGTTCACTCTCTAGCTTGCTGGGTATCGGGGAAGGAAATGTGCTCTTCAAAAAGAGCCTCCTGGGGCTTCCCTGGTGGCACAGTGGTTGAGAGTCCGCCTGCCGATGCAGGGGACATGGGTTCATGCCCCAGTCCGGGAAGATACCACATGCTGCAGAGCGGCTGGGCCCGTGAGCCATGGCCGCTGAGCCGCAACGGGAGAGGCCACAACAGTGAGAGGCCCACGTACCGCAAAAAAAAAAAAAAAAAAAAGAGCCTCCTGGTCTCAGTGTTCAGCTACTGGTATAACCAGAGTCTCAACCTGCCACATGGTATCAGATGATCAAATCCAATAATAAAACAGTGAGTCTTGGAGGGCAGGCCAGACAACTCATATTGTGTTTGATTGAAAGCATCTTGCATGTCTTATGAGATACTAAGTGCGAAACAGATGGAATGGCCAACTTCCCTCATCTGCCTGCCTTAGACTTAACCAACTGCTCTGCAGGAAGTAACTGATACCCCACTACCAAATATGAGGAAATCATCACTCCCATATTTCATTTCATCACTCTGCAACTGTCTTCTCTTCACAGCAGAAAGAGGATCCTAAGGAACCAAAGCTTCAAATTTTCATGAAACTGATGACCATTCAACTATTGCATCTCATTATTCCAACAGTGAAACATTCTACTTAAACTGACCTTCAACAGCATTAATTATAAATCATTTGTCTTTCTTAATCATTCTCCTCCTATTGGCCTTACGATTTAGTTTGCTCCATGTTATAGTTTAGTAACATTTCTTATCCACTCTTAAGCCAGCATTAAAAATTCATTCGTTTCTAATATTCACATCTCATAAATTATGCAAGCCAAATTAAGCTTTCTCTGAGACTCTGCCTTAACTAGATTTTCTTCTTCCAATGAAATCAGAGTAAACAGAGTCAAGGCTAGTCCCAGTAGGGATATGAACACAGGGCTCATCATTCAGTGGGCAGTTCCTATATCTGACATGCATGTACATTTAGAAATTCAGGTAAAATAAACACCAACAACAATGGGGAAGGAAAAAGAAGTCACGGAAATGAGGACAAGTACATCCTGAAATGTGTGTAGAAGAAACAAGGGGTAGACCCCAAATTTTCCATGAAGATGTGTTAGAAATGAGGATAAGGTAAAGGGTGACATGTCAACTAGACTATACAGTTTTCATGGGCAAGGATATCATATCTTATCATCTTTATACTCCCAGGACCTGTTGCAGTGCACGACACAGTGTAGGTGCTCAAGACATGTTTGCTAAATTAGGAAGAGGCATGTAAGGCTCAAGTCTTTTTTAGCATCATATGGGTAAGTCTTCTACCCGAGATCTCCTTGGGTCTCTCTCTGTCTCCATACATCACTACCCAGTTCCGATGATCTCTTGCAGTGAAGGCCATATGTCCCATATACACATTCAGGTCAGTTCTATCCGAGTTGAGTTTTGGCAGCCTTACCTGAAGAGCATGTTTGCTGGCACAATATCCAGCAGAAAGGGGTGCAGATATAACACCCAGGAGGCTAGTCACAGTAACAATTTTTCCTTGCTTCCTCTCAATCATGTGAGGCAGAACACACTTTGTCAAGGACACCGTCCCTAAGTAGTTAACCTCTATTAGCTCCTTGTAGACGTCCAGGCTGGTGTCCACACACAAAGAACGCTGGGATACTCCACCATTGTTGACCAGAATGTCAATCTAATTAAAGAAAATCAGAAAAGGGGCACTTTAGAGATGACCTGTAAATGTATTGTTGGAATTCCCAGGGATGGCTGGTTATATTGTTAACTTGATGAATCAATGGAACAGGATGGTATATTTCCAGAAGTCAGCAATAAAAAAGATAAAATGAAAATCAGAATTCACCTATGGATCTAAATTCTCAACTTAAGTGACTTTTTATGGAAAATAATATGTCACAAAAATAATAGGCACAGTGGATTTTTAGCTTCTTTTGTTCTACATGGAGGAGTTAGTATTTGTGAAGGGAGGAAAAGTTCTAATTACATAAAGCCACAGACTCAGAGATTAAGAGGCCCAACTCATGGGCCTTCATCACACTGCATGAACCCATTTGCCTAAAGCCCTTTGAATGACAGCACCATAGATGGGAATCTCTTTTGCAGCTACTTCAAAGCAAGATTCATGCACTCAAAATGCTACTTACTTTGCCAAACTCCTGGAGAACTGCTTTGGTAGCCATTTCATGGGAACTTCTGTTAGTCAGGTCAAGGGGCAAAATGAGTATATCTTTTCCTTTCAAATTGCCATTCTCTAAATAAAGACACTTAAAAATTAATGTGGAAGTCATGTGCTATTTACATTAACATTTAACACCCACCCTACAACCACATTTGGCAATGAACTCATTTCTGGGTGGCCCTGTGGATGAGGTTCTCTTCAGTGACCAAGAAGAGGGCTGGTGGTGATATGGCAATATATCGGACAAAAAGCTGGGTACACAGGAAGTAGAATTCCTCTCTTCAGCTTGAATATATACAGCCTAATATTGGAACAGACTCCAGAAGAAATCAAGATTATACTACAAACTAAAAAAAGCAAAAATCTTAGAGCAATTTCTTTATAAGTACAGAGGTACATCTGTACAGCTGTTATATGATAGGTTCACTACTTGATTTTTAAACATATTTTTTAAAATTTTATGCTGAAAATCAATAAGTTGAGTCCTCCAGTCACATGACACATAGAAGCTTCCTTCCAGAGGCTAAGGATTCCAGGAGGCAAACTAGGAAAAGGATACAGTCCTGAAATTCACAACCAAGAAACAAGTTGTGCTGTAATGGCCCTTTCTATTTCTGTTCATCAAAAGAGCAACTGAAACTAATTTCCTGAATTCTAACCTTGAAATACAACAAGGTTGTGTTTCAATAAGAAAAACAAGTAAGTAGAGAAAACGAGGTGTAAAGGCTTTATGGGCAAAGGAGTAAATTGTGAAACAGTAACTGTTTTTTAAAAGAAATAGTTTGCACTAATAATCTGACAAATAAAAGGAAACAGCCTTACTCCAGCTAAGAAATGCTGTTATGGGGCCTCCCTGGTGGCGCAGTGGTTGAGAGTCCGCCTGCCGATGCAGGGGATACGGGTTCGTGCCCCGGTCCGGGAGGATCCCATATGCCGCGGAGCGGCTGGGCCCGTGAGCCATGGCCGCTGAGCCTGCGCATCCGGAGCCTGTGCTCCGCAACGGGAGAGGCCACAGCAGTGAGAGGCCCGCATACCGCAAAAAAAAAAAAAAAAAAAAAAAAAAGAAATGCTGTTATGGTTCATTTCTGCCAGTGCAAGTCTCAACAGAGGAGGAGCAACTGCCATAAGAAGTGGCCCAGTTCAAAAACACAGGAAGCCTTTGAAAGCAATATCGTGAAAGAGGGCTTGTGGCCTTGGCAACTATCTCTGTTTCTGGGTGGTTAGTTCCATCAGCAATCAGCAAAGTGAAAGAAAGATTTTTAAAGAATGACAGGTAAATGACCAAAAAAATGGTCTACCGGAAAATTCAAAATTATTTCAGTGTAGATACTAAATGTCCCATGAGAAATAATAATTTTATTACTTGAGGCTGCTTGCACTGTGAACATAACTACACCAAAACCCAAACAGACAAAAACATCGTTGTCCTATATATATGAAAAATATATGAAATATATTTAAATATATAAAAATATATTTAATAAATATAAAATAAAAATAAAATAAAAATTATGAAAAATGCAACCTCAAGTTGCATTTTTCAAACTTAATTCTATTCTGAGACTTCCCTAGTAGTCCAGTGGTTAAGACTCCATGCTTCCACTGCAAAGGGGCATGGGTACGATCCCTGGTCCGGGAACTAAGATCCCACATGTGTGGCGTGCCCGAAAAAAAAAAATTTAACTCTATTCCTGTTTTTTCCTGGTAACAAAAATCTTATACCATTTCATATGATTTTAATATCTGATGTTTTACCAAAATGTCAATTAAATTTCTCTGGTTACATACATGTATATCATACATAAGAACCAAACTGTTCTTTCTCTAAGACAAAAATATAAGACATTTATTTGGTCACTAAAAATCCACTAGCATTTGAGAGAATTGATGGTCACTCCCTAATGCTAAGAACCAGTGTCAAAAAAAAAGTAGAAATGTGGCAGAAAAAGAGAAGAAAAAGGCCAGGCCAGCAGACTAAGAGATGACAAAAGAAAGAGGACTTGGATCAAAGCATGTAGAGCATTTGGAAACAGAGTCTACTGCCCAGGAGAATTCCCCTCTTCACTCTAAAATTCCCAAATTTTGACTTTGGGTTCTGATTTACTTCTAGGAAGCACTGCTGCTATTTTAGATTTACTTACCAAGGCATCTTCTTTTCACCCTTTCCAGCTCATGCACTCTTCTGGATGACAGCACAAGAGAAACTCCTAGTTTGGACAGCTGGTAAGCCAGCTCTTCACCAATCCCACTTGATGCTCCAGTCACCCACACCACCATATCAGTCAGCTCCCATTCTATTGAAAAAGGAGTGGTGATTGAGGGGAGAAAATAAGCTATGGGTTACATCCGTAAATCAAAGATTAACCAAAGGAAAAAAGTAGTTTTAAACAATATCACTGAATATGAAGACATAATGTGTGGCGTTTAAAAATTTAAATATCCTATGTTTACAGCCTTGATTGTGGTGATGGTCTCACAGGTGTATACTTATCCCCAAACTCATCCAGTTATATACATTAAATATGGACAGTTTCTTATATGATAATCATACCTCAATAAAGTGGTTTAAAAATTTTTTTAATTAAATATCCTAAGAAAACACTTCCTACCTAGTGCTACAAATCATATTAGTAACAGTTATTAACATGTTATTTTGTGTATTCTAGACTCTTGGTGAGTTTTCCAGACTTTACTTCAAGGTATAACTCCATGGTCTGACTCTAAGGCTCTATTTATCTGTATATTTGATCAAGAAAAGTAAGGGTAAGTAAATAGAAAGTATCTGGACTCACATTCTCACTTTCCTTATTCATAAATGAGGGATTCAGATAAGATGATCACTAAAAGTCCCATCCAGTTTTCAATTCTGTTATTCTAATTTCTTGCAAATCTAAATATACCAAGTTCTACTCTAGGGTATGGTAGAATCACCCTGGATTTTTAAAGTCATGTTTTCCCCATTTGTCAATCATATCTGATGCCTATCAACTAAAGGTTTCTAGTGCCCCCCAAATGCCTGAGCTTTCATCTTAGAAGAATCTAGTAGTTCATCCAAGAAGAAATACATATGAGCAATGAAATGTACTCTGCTTGCCCAAGTATCATCTTGTTAAAGATTGTAAAAATGTAAAATAAAGCAATGACGAGTGGTTTACTCTCCAGTGAAAAACTTATTTGCCCTGAAGCACACGATAGCCACCGTCCATCTGAATTCGTAGAGAGTCCCTGTAGTGCAGTGTTCCTGTGTGCCTTGTTTATTAAAATGTGTTATTTATCAAAAATAGCAAACAAGGTTTTATTTAAGATACACATTGCTGATTTTAGATCAGAAAAGTTAAAATCAGGAAACTAGTTTACTGTTTTAGTCAAACAATTCTAAAACCTAACTGGCAGGTAATCAGTACGAGCTCTGGAGACTATCAGGGCTCAAATTCCAGTTGTGTCACACACAGCAATGAAATGCTCCCATGTGAGAACTCGGTGCCTTAATTTTCCAAACCTGGAAAACTGAATTAATAATAAAACCTCCTTCATAGGACTGTTGAGAGAAATGAGTTAAAACATGTAAAGCACTCAGAGCAGTGTGTGACACATACTCAGTGCTTAATAAAATGTCAACTGTAATTGTTGCTAAAATTGTTTAACAAATGGACTTTTTGGCAGCAAAACACATTGTATGTTATAATATCTCCAGCCAGGGGCAATGGGGTTACTAACTTTAATGGCTTAACATTTTTTCATTGCTTCCTATGTGCTTAAACAATATTACCTTATTAAAACCCTCACAAGGACCTTATGAAACAAGAATTCTCTCAATTTTATAGAAAAGGAAACTGAGGTTTACAGCACTAGACTGTAAATTTCCTTAAGGCTATAGGACCCTAACTCCCTTATCCATTGCTGTGTCCTCAGCTTATCGCACAGAGACTCGCATAGAGAAAGCACTCCATAAATCACTGTTGAATAAACACCCAAGAACCCTGGCAGAGCTAGGATAGGAGTCCAGGTATATCTAGCTCCAAAGCCCACACTCTGATCACTAGCCTACACTGACCACGTTTTAATAAGATCAATATCTTACAACCCAACTGTCTCAGCCATTCAAGAAAATGTCCTCAGGAAAGAGGTGTCATGTAAATATCTGAGCTAAGGACAGAAACATCCCAAATACTGTGTCTGGGCTACAATGCTTTCCTATCATCTGATGTACTTTTTTCTTTTCTTTTTTTTTTTTTGGCTGCAGCTTGAAGGATCTCAGTTCCCTAACCTGGGCCACGGCAATGAAAGCTCCAAGTCCTAACCACTAGACCACCAGGGAACTCCCACATCTGATGTACTTTTGTGGCAAGGCTCAACTGAGCAACCTTCCTGAAGGACTTTATCAGGAATAGCAGAATGTATATTCAGATAGTCATTCATTGACTACTCATTGTTCCAAAGTTCTGCAATACACAAGACTCCAAGGTGAATATAATTTGTTTGTAACTATTTACTAACTAGCACAGAACTAACAAAGATTTCTTCATTTGTATACCAATATGCAAACATGATTTAAATGCAACAATGAAAACCCACAGGCTCACATTTACCTTAGTACACCTGCAGTTCTGGCACCCTTCCTCCCACTCTGGAGAAGAAAACTTTTTTATTCAGCACCAACTTTTGTTTAACAATTCAACAGAATCTGGCATACATAACTGGCCTCCCCTAAAGAGCTTCTGAAAGCAGATTCTTGGAGTTGGAAGGACACTTAGAGTTCAACCCCCAACCCAGTTTCAGAATTCTCCCCTCAGGCTGTTGACTAGTCTCTACTTAATTTCCTCACAGGAAGAGTAAGCTAGTTATCTCTGAGGCACCGGTTCCTTTTTAAGGCAAGTCTAATCATTCAAGGGGTTCAGGGATTCTTCCATATACTGATAACTTTAACTTCCAGCAGCCGTTGGCAGCAGTTCTGCCTTGTGGTGTCAGGAAGAATAAATCAAGCCTGTTTTGCACATGACAGTGTCTCATTTATTTGAAGACAGCTGTTATGTCCTCCCTACGTCCTTTCATCTCTTGCTTCTCTAAGGCTAAACACCTCCAATTTCTGCTACCTTTCCTCAGATGACATGGCATCCGATTTCCTCTCTTCTGCTCACACCCTCTGCACAAGCTCCAGCTGGTCAGTGTTCCTACTGAAAGGAGCTGGCCAGAGCAGGACACAGGATTCCCATGGGGTCTGGACAGTTCAGAGCAAGGTGACATGACTAAATCGCTTCCCTTGTCCCTCAGAAGGGAGGCTCCGTGAGAGCCCAGTCAGTGGCTGGCTCAGTCACTGCTGTGTCCCCAGTGCCCAGCACAGAGGCCAACACAAGCAGGTATTCAGAAAACATCTGTTGTTGTTTGCAGTTTGTTCCATCAGACACTAAACATCTCCCAGGATTGCCTAATCTTTTCTGGCACTTCAGTTGACTCACATCGAGGTTACTGCCAACTAAAATCTGAGTCTTCCTCACATGTGCTGCTGTTGAGACTTTTCCTACTCTGGACTGGTGCCATGGATTTTTCTGGATCTACATGCAATACCTAAAATTAGTCACTCTTAAATTTCACCATGTGAGATACATGCTTGGAAATGCAGAGACTATCTCCAGAAGGATACATAAAAGGCAGGAAATGGTGGTTGCCTCCAAAGAGGCATACTGGGTGGCTGGGAGACAAGGGTGGAAGAGAGCTTTACTTGTCACCATACATCCCTTTGTATTTTTAAAATTTGCCTTATGTGAGTATATTGTCTATTTTTTAAAGTGACAAAAAGTAATAAACCTATAGAGAAGAAAAAGAGGATAATTTTTTTTTAACCTTAAAAGAGTCTGCCCATCTTTGCAGGCTGAGCTGTTTTGGGAACTTGAGTCTATCTTCATGTTCCTTTAACTTTTTTTCATTATCACCTCACCCCCACCCCCAGCCCCTAAATGTCTTTTTAGTCATTTTTTCCTAATAAGTCCTCCAAGACATTTTAATTTCACAGATATACTGTATATCTGTTTATGTATTTACATATATCTATCTGTGCTTTATACATAAAAGGAGTTCTATAAAGTTTACTCTTCAGTTAATGCAGGTTTAAGAATGGTGAAATTTAAAAATTAAGTTAAAAGTTAAGTTAAAATTTTAAAGCTATTAACATTTAACTTTACAACTGTAAACTTACAAAAGTTATTTTGCTAAATAACTTGTATTTACTTCAATTGTAATGTATTATATTACATATGTAAATTGGCAAATTATACAGCTACATAATAATAGCAAAGTAATTAAATGTATTAAAAAACCCTTCAAAACTGATACTTTTCCAGCAAAAGTAAGACACTGAAAAAACTAAATGAATTTCTTAAAAGTTCACTTTAGCCACCTTAACTTTTACTTGATATGTTAAAATAACTTTTCATTTAACTAGCTGCTAGATATTGTCAACATTTTTCCTTTTCAGCACTTGACATTATCAGTTGAATAATTTTTATAGAATAATAAAATATAAGGTATTTTTATGAAATTCTCAAAGTCCAATTTAACACAAAAGCACTGAGGATCAAACACAAACATCCACAAAGCAGCCAATAGGCACATGCATTCCATCTGTTGAGATGGAGCAAATGACTAAGAGAAAGTCTACCAATCACAGCCATCTATTTACCATAGTTCTGTAGCCCTGATCTTGCACATGTGTTATGTATTTTCCATGAACCCAATGTCAGCCCTACACATGCTATACCCCCAAAAACCCAAGAAGAAAAATGAAATACTAAGGAATAATATTTTGTTGGGTAGAGATGAGCTTTGGAGGGGCATAAAACATTGTACCATCTAAGATTTTTTTCTGTCCCCAAGAACCAGTTCTCACCCCTGTGTAAGTGATATGGCTCCTCTTCCCTCCCTGGTTCCAGTTTTTGGTGTTTTTTTTTAACAGTTTTAATGGAGTATAATTGCTTTACACTGTTGTGTTAGTTTCTGCTGTACAACAAAGTGAATCAGCTATAGGTATACATATATCCCCATATCCTCTCCCTCTTGAGCCTCCCTCCCACCCTCCTTATCCCACCCCTCTAGGTCGGCACAAAGCATTGAGCTGATCTCCCTGTGCTATGCAGCAGCTTCCCACTAGCTACCTATTTTACATTCGGTAGGGGATATATGTCAGTGCTACTCTCTCACTTCGTCCCAGCTTCCCAACCCCCACCCCACCCCGTGTCCTCCAGTCCCGTCTCTATATCTGCATCTCTATTCCTGCCCTGCCACTAGGTTCATCAGTACCTTTTATTTAGATTCCATATATGTGCGTTAGCATACAGTATTTGTTTTTCTCTTTCTGACTTACTTCACTCTGTATGACAGACTCTAGGTCCATCCACCTCATTACAAATAACTCAGTTTCGTTCCTTTTTATGGCTGAGTAACATTCCATTGTATATATGTGCCACATCTTCTTTATCCATTCATCTGTCAATGGACAGTTAGGTTGCTTCCATGTCCTCCTGGCTATTGTAAATAGTGCTGCAACGAACATTGGGGTACATGTCTCTTTTTGAATTATGGTTTTCTCAGGGTATATGCCTGGCTCCATTTTTAAAGCATACTAGTTATCACTTCCAAGCAAACCTCCTCACATGATTTGGATAGTTTCATACAGGAAACTAGGTCCAGGGAAATCCCACTTCCCCCCTGGCCCTTACAGATCCAAAGCCTAGCTCTGGGCAGTCTATTGAATTTCTCTGAGCATTAGTTTCCCTATCTGGAAAATAAGCTTAAGAGTCACTGTAAAGGTGACCTGTCATGTGTGAAAAGGGCCTAGCCCAGTGCTTAGCACATAGAATGCGTTTAGTAAACGACCATCAAATATTAAACAGTGCAAAGATAAAAGTGAGACAGGCAGAACGCCTTTTAGTATGCCAGTAATGATCTTCCTCCAGGCAAAACGCCAATCCAGTTCTTTCTATGGTTATACTTTTATCCCATTGAGTAAGCAGGTATGTGGGTGACTCTGGATTACCTCAAATTTTATTTCGCTACTCTGAGTAGAGTGAGAAATGGCAGATAAACAACTGCACAAAGTAGCCTCAAAAGGAGTCTCCTTTACGAACGCACTGTTTCTCAAAGTATTGTCCTCCAACGCTGCATCAGAATCCCTGGGAGCGGGGTTGAGAATTCTGAGATTTGTGAGCGCCCCACAATGCTCTCTTACGCTGGCAACCAGGCAAGTCCATATGGACCAGGACAGAAGACAAAAGGCCCCGGCCCCTTCCTCCCCGAACCGCAGCCCCAGGGAAAGAGGCAGCCTCGCTTCCCGGAAGCTCCACGCCACCCTTCGCGAGGGACGCGAAGGCAGCGGAAATCGGACCGCACGGAGCCCTGCCTCCCACTCCGGAAAGGCGGCTGCGGGTCCTCACCTGGGCGTCGCCCCTGCCACTCGGCCCACAGCAGGGTCAGGTCGCCGTCGGCCCGCAGGAAGCGTACCAGCTGCACCACGAGCGCGAGCAGCGCGCACAGCGCCAGCAGCCAGAGGAGCAGGTCCCAGCTCATCGCGGCCGCGCGCGCCCTGCTACGCAGGACGAAAACCGACCGACCAACAGAGCCACCGCCCGAGTCTAAGCCGCGCGGCAGCGCTCGTGCCTCAGCGCCGCCTCCGCCGCCGCCGCGCCCGCCCTCGGCCCGGGCCCGCCCAGAGAGCCGGCGGAAGGGAGGAGTGGCCAGGTGCGCCCAGACCGGCCCCCCGGCGGCCGGGAGTCGCCCCTCGGCTGCGCGCGCTGGGCGTGGGCGATGCCCGCCCAGCGCCCCGCCCGACGATCGCTGCGCAGGTTTTGCCTGCTTGTGCTCCTAATAAGGGGCTGCAGTAGGAACAGACGGCGTGGATGACTTAAGGACTTGGCGAAACTCCTGTTGGTACGGTAGTCACAGCATTTATAATCTCAAGAACGATTCTTTTACAGTTGTTTTGAGGGCAAATAGTTTTCGAAGCTCAGAAAGAGCACAAATATTCCAACCTATGAATTCGACCTCCTCCTCCCCCTTCTTTCTTTAACTAGATGAACCCAACAAACCGTAAATTTGTTTCCACCCCACGCCACCCCCACCCCCTCACCGAATTAACCCAGTGGCTGAGTAGGACTGGCCCCGTGTCCACCTAAATTTGGAAAGCACCTTGAAAAATGACCCTGGCCCCATTGCTGAATGAGAAAGTGCAGGTTGGGCAACTTGAGTCTAGTGCTAGGAGCACGGGTAGCTGAGCCCTCAGTGACCCTGAGTAAAATTTTTCCTTATCTGTACCCACAAAGAATATGTAATTTTTTAAAAACAAATTTATTTATCTTTGGCTGCGTTGGGCCTTCTTTGCTGCGCGCGGGCTTTTCTCTAGTTGCGGTGAGCGGGGTCGTTGTGGTGCGCCGGCTTCTCATTGTGGTGGTTTCTCTTATTGAGGACCACGGGCTCTAGAGCGCAGGCTCAGTAGTTGTGGCTCTCGGGCTCTAGAGCGCAGGCTCAGTAGTTGTGGCACACGGGCTTAGTTGCTCCGCGCATGTGGGATCTTCCCGGACCAGGACTCGAACCCATGTCCCCTGCATTGGCAGGCAGATTCTTAACCACTGCGCCACCAGGGAAGCCCAAGAATATGTAATTTAAATGAGAAAAATGCCTGTAAGAGGAGCACAGTGGCTCATACACAGTAATTATATTCATTCTTTCTTTTGTAGTTATTAGAATTAATTATTATTTATTGTTTCTATTATAATTATCATTTCTTAGACTCCAACCTGAAAGATGAGGGCTTTATTTATAAACTCTATATTCTGCACCTATAGAGTTCCCTTACACCTGAAAGCCATAAGAATGTTTACACTGTGTTGAATCAGAAATTGTTGTGATATTGTTCTGGGTTCCTGGAGGAAGATGTGCCCTACCTAGCTAAACCTTGACCCTGACTGATAGTTTATCCTGATCACAACTTGGAATAATATTGCTCAAGAGTTACCCTTATTGCCTTGTCACCTTTACAATATGGGTTTTATTTTCCTTATGACAAATGACTTTTCAAATAAGGTGCTTAAAAATAGTTACCAGCTGGAGCTGGAACCGATCTCAGGTTCAGCTGCTCTTGCTCAGTGTTCCAAGAGACAAGGGTTGGTGAAAATAGAAAGATGCTTTATTCAGGAAGCCGGCAACCTAGGGGGATGGTGGACTAGCAACCCCAAAACCATTTCCCACTTGTCAGTTAGATGGAAAGGGTTTTACAGGGGAAAACGGGGAAGTTTCAGGAGTGTGCAGAACAGCACAGTCAGCTCCGACAATCATCTTGAAACTGTTCATGTGGTGGTCTGGTCAGTGTCATCTTGATTGTTTTAAGTGCAGTTAATCTTCAATTCCAGGTCGATTTGTCTCCATTTCCTTGAGGCCAGTTCTTGGAAATTGTGTAAGATGGAGCAGCTTATGTCATGGCTATAGTCTAGTCATCATGCAGTTAGCTTTCTCCATATGGTAGTGGTTTTAGTATTTTGGAAAACAACTCAGGAATGTACATCAGACACTGTTATCTATGTTCTTCAAGGAGGAACTAAAGATTCTGTGACTCCATTGTCCTAATCATGAACTGCTTGAGCCTGCTCTTTTGCGACTCAGGGGAGGCCTGAGAGACTATAGCTTTTCTACAAACAAGAAACAGGGGATAATATGGAAGCGCTTTTGTACATGGAAGCGCTTTTGTACCTGGGAGGGCCCCGCAGGGTCCTGCTCGGTTTCAATACTACTACAGTGAACAAATTCTTTTCAAGAGTTTCCTCTGAGCCTTTTTCTCCTTCTGTAAAATGAAATGGTTGAGTTAGACTTAATGTCCCAAGCCAGACCATACCCATGGATGGGCACACTCTATTCTCCATCACAAACTCCAGCTGGGGGGGTGGTGGGGGGTGTGTGTGAAAGGGGACAGGTCTGCAGATGGCAATTATGGGAGTGGGAGCTGGGACAGCAGGCCCAGGGCTGGGAAAAACTGGCCCAAAGAATATGATCTTTGGTCTGCCCATCCCTGGTGAGTAAGAGGTCTGTGTGAGCTCTGAACATCTAAGTCTCAAAAATATGTCTTTGTCTTTTTTTTTTTTAACGGAAAAGCATTTTATTTTAAATATAGCAGTGTGTACATGTCAGTCCCAAACTCCCAATCTATCCCTGTGTTTTTGTCTTTTAATCTGATTATTTGGTGCAGTATGAATGTCTCATTCATTCCAGGGTATGTACTTGTTGTAAACTTATGGACATTTATTAATTAACAAGCTATAATGCTTAATTTTATGTGTTGACTTGGCTAGGCCATGGTGCCCAGTTTTTGGTCAAACACTAGTCTAGATGTTGCTGTGAAGGTATTTTTTTTGGATATGATTAATATTTGAGTCGGTAGACTTTGAGTAAAGCAGACTAGCCTCCATAATGTGGGTGGGTCTCATCCAATCAGTTAAAGGTCTTAGGTAAAAAAAAGACAGAGGTCCCGAGAAGAGGGAATTCTGACTCCAGACTGCCTTTGAACTTGGGTTGCAATGTCAGCTTTTCCCTGAGTCTCCAGCCTGCAGGCCTGCTCTGCATATTTCAGACTTGCTGGCTGCCACAATTGTGTGAGTCAGCTCCTTAAAATACATCTCTCTCTCTTTTTCTCTCTCTCTCTCTCTCTGTATATGTATAGGTATAGGTATATGTGTGTGTGTGTGTATCTCCTATTGGTTCTGTTTCTCTGGGGAACCCTAACTAGTACACAAGCTATAATAAAACCACACAGTCATTTCACCTCACCAGCAGTTCTTGCATTGGAAAATGAAAACAACAAATTAATGTATACATTTCCAAATCAGAAATTTTATTTTACCTGAATAGAGGCATAATTCATTTTGGAATTCAAGTATATGTCTAAAGATTTAGTTACTATCATCAGAAAAAATAACTATTATAACTAACATCTTTGCAATATAAAATGTCCTCACTTGTTCTATTTACCAGTGAGAAAAATCCAACTTCAGATCTGCTGCCTCTGGTGAAGATACTCAGCAAATTCTTTTCATAAATAGTGTCCATTAGGGTTGCCTCTTCCCATTTTGCACAGAATTTACCTTAAAACTTGGAGCCAAAGTGCTCAAAGCAAATGAAAGACAGATGAACAAATGAAGGGACTCTTCTGAGGCCAGTGGGGCATAAGAGGCACAGCAGTGGAAATCTGGCCTCTCCTGAATCAGTCCATTCATGAGCTGACCAAATTTTAACCACTGAAATATAGCATTCCACTAATTTTTTAAAAAACTTATTCAAACATAAGCTACATTATTTCCTCTATGAACAGAGCAACTTAAACAATTGCCAAGAGACAAGGGGAGAATCGTTGTCACTTCAGACCCTATGCCATTCCCATTTGGAAAGAGCAGTGGCTTCTCCTTTCCTCAAGTCTCAGTATATTTTTATGAGGTCAGGACAGCACTGATGAGTGTGGCCATCACTTAAGTCCCCACGAGCCAAGGCAGTGGTCCCTCAATTAGGACAGGGGCCTTTCACAATTAGAGAAAAAAGACTGAAACCATATACTATTGGGTTGGCCAAAAGGTTTGTTTGGTTTTTTTCTGTAAGATGGCTCTAGCAGCGCTTAGTTGTCTTTAACTTCATTCAAGACAATTTTGTTAGATTGTATTGTGACAGCTGTCATATCAGTGTGCATTTTTAAAAAAACATCAAAATTGGTGAATTTTTGTGTAGCCATTTTAATATTGAAGACGGAAGGAAAACAACATTTTCAGCATATTATGCTTTATTATTTCAAGAAAGGTAAAAACGCAACTGAAATGCAAAAAAAGATTTGTGCAGTGTATGGAGAAGGTGCTGTGACTGATCAAACATGTCAAAGGTGGTTTGCGAAGTTTCGTGCTGGAGATTTCTCGCTGGTTGATGCTCCACAGTCGGGTAGAGCAGTTGAAGTTGATAGCGATCAAATCAAGACATTAATTGAGAACAGTCAACATTATAGCACGTGGGAGGTAGCCGACATACTCAAAATATCCAAATCAAGCATTGAAAACCATTTGCACCAGCTTGGTTATATTCATCGCTTTGATATTTGGGTTCCACATAAGTTAAGTAAAGAAAACCTTCTTATCTGTATTTCTGCATGGAATTCTCTATTTAAACGTTATGACAACATTCTGTTTTAAAAAAAAAAATGTGATGGGCAATGAAAAGTGGATACTGTACAATAATGTGGAACGGAAGAGATCATGGGGCAGGCTGAATTAACCACCACCAACCACACCAAAGGCCAGTCTTTATCCAAAGAAAGTGATGTGTATATGGTGGGATTGGAAGGGAGTCCACTATTATGAGCGCCTTCCAGAAAACCGAATGATTAATTCAACCAAGTACTGCTCCCAGTTAGACCAACTGAAAGCAGCATTCAATGAAAAGCGTCCAGAATTAGTCAACAGAAAACTCATAATCTTCAATCAGGATAACACAAGACCGCATGTTTCTTTGATGACCAGGCAAAAACTGTTAGAGCTTGGCTGGGAAGTTCTGATTCATCCAACATATTCACCAGACATTACACCTTCGGATTTCCATTTATTTCAGTCTTTACGAAATTCTCCTAATGGAAAAAATTTCAATTCCCTGGAATACTGTAAAAGGCACCTGGAACAGTTCTTTGCTCAGAGGGATAAAAAGTTTTGGGAAGATGGAATTATGAAGTTGCCTGGTAAATGGCAGAAGGTAGTGGAACAAAAGAGTGAATACGTCTTTCAGTAAAGTTCCTGGTGAAAATGAAAAATGTGTCTTTTATTTTTACTTAAAAACTGAAGGAACTTTTTGGCCAACCCAATATATTTCAGCACCTTACAACATGATTCTACAAACACACAAACTTACTCTCATTAAAAGTGTCCATTTTGGCAAATAAATCCTAGTTTGGTGCTAAATCATCCCGTACCTAAGCCATGATTCACATCCTAAATTTCACAATACAGTGAAAACAGAAAGTAATCAAAACACCACTCTAGTTCACAAAACATTAAGATACTATTCTTGATTAATTTCCACTAGAAATATGCTTCAAAGCATTTAATTGCTTCCTCCTAAACACCTACATATGTTAGACAAGCATCAACAGCAGCAACTTTCTTATTCATAAGCATTTAAAAGCAAAGGTGTTTCAATCCACAAGCCTCATGGGGGCCCAGGTAGCATGCAGAGAAACGAGGTCATAGTTGATGACAATATATAGTCAGATGGATAACGTTCTAGGCATTGATGCAACAGAGCTTCCATTCTAACCCCTGCAATACCTTGTATGCTCTGACATCGAAGGCTGTTCTTTGGCAGAAGCCAAATATAACTTTATAACAATCATGAAAGTGAGATAGCGGCTTCCTTCCTCAATGTTTTATTTTCCAGTTATGAAACTTCCTTTTCTTTCATCTTCAAAAGGTTTTGAAGAATGTTGCTTGCAATAATTAAATTTCTTTAAACGGCTCTTCTTTGTCTCTTTCCAATCCTATTGCAAACCTCCACCAACCCCTGCCCACTCCCATCCTTCTCTAGAAAGTTTTTTCTGGCTATCTGGAGCGATATCACCTCCTCCCTAGTCTTACCTCTTTTTACAATTACTTCTGATTGGAACTATGTCTGATATCTCTAATTATGTTTAAGGTTAATATATTATTGCTTCAATGAAACTTTAAGCTCCTTGAGATAAAGTAGCAAAGCTAATGTTTCTTTTGAAGAGTCTACAATATTTAGCTTAGTGTAAATATAACAAATGGTAAGCCCCAAATTGAATTAAATTCTCCTTTCTTTGAAAGTTAAACCTCCATGAAGTTCTCAGCTCAAGTTGATATTAGAATGAGAGTTCCTAGAATTTAATAATTCAAACTTCTCCAAGTGTCATTAAAATGCTTTGAATAAAGTCCCAAGCAAGGCCTTTTGTATAATCTGTAACGTTAGTTTTTAATTCCAGCTGTGATAGAATGATACCCCACCTTCCCTCCTTTTAGTAATGCTCACTTTTGATGTATGGGCTCAGGACCAATCAAAGTAGATCAGCCAAGATGTAAGCAGTGGTGTATAAGAAAATTGTCACCTTCCATAATAAAAGCATATATTAAAAATAACTTAGAAAATCCAGATCCTCCAAGATTGGCAGTGTCTGGGGGAAGAAAAAAGAAAGACCCTGTGAGTGGAAACAGAGACTGAGGAAGTCTGGAGAGAGAATATTCTCCCTCAAGAATAAGAAGGGGTTTGTGGCTTTTGCTTGCAGACATGATTACAACCCCTGGATACTTTTGGAAATCTGTTGGACGTGCTTTGTTTTCATAGTGCCTGGTGGCCAAGGGCCAGGTGTGCTAAATATCTATGCAGCATGTAAGGACATACCCAATAAAGAATTGTCTGGCCCAAAATGCCCACAGTGCCTGTCCAGAAATACTGCAGCCTGGCCATGGTGGAGAGAGGCTTCGTGGTCTATCCCCTGCTTAAGGGAAGGATTCCTCCACACCCTGTGCATCTGCTGGGCCGTACTGCATGTACAAGCATTCGGGTTACTGTTTAGTATCCTGATATTCTGCAGGCAGACAATGTCTTACCTGAAGGGTCTTGCATCTCTTATAGAAGTTGCTTCCTTCTCTTTGATAATCTCATGGGATTCCTCAGTAGGAACATCTCACTGCACTGCTGGCCACATGTTGTTCTGCATATCATTGCATTTCTTTAGATTAGCTGATTTCAAGATTATCTTGAGTCTCTTAAACATGAAAAGTTCACCATATGGTTCCCTCTCTCTGTTTCCATCTCTCTCTCTCATTGAATGCCTCATTTCAAACTTCCTTTTACATATCTCAGTAAATCATTTAGTCAGTGGTGCTGGTTACTCAAATCTACACTTGTGGTAAACTTGTGTAGAATTAAACATGCATGCCTGAGCACGCACGCGCACCCACGTAAAGCTGGAAAAATCTGAATAAGTTCTGTGGATTGTGCCAGTATCAATTTGCTGGCTCTATCATTGTTCTGAAATTATATAGAATGTTACCATTTTAACATATAATAATTTCCCCATAAATTCCCCAAATTCCCCCAAAATTTCCCCATAACAATAATGGGGAAAACGGGGTAAAGGGTAAACATAACCTCTCTCTGTTTCATTTTTTCAACTTCCTATGAATCTATCATCATTTTAAAGTAGGAATATTTTGTTATAACGTGCTTGCTCTAAAGTAGTGTTATTTGAAAGTAGACTTGGATTAATTATAAATGTATATTGCAAATTCTAGGGCAACTACTTTAAAAAGTTAACAAAAAAGAAATATAATTTATATGCTAATACAGGAGAGCGTATTAGGCAGTTCTTCAGAGAAACAGAGCCAATAAGGTGTGTGTGTGTGTGTGTGTGTGTGTAAGAGGACATTTATTATGGGAATTGGTTCATGCAATCATGGAGACCGAGAAGTCCCAGGATCTGCCACCTGCCAGCTGGAGAACCATGAAAGCCAGTGGTGTAATTCAGTCTTAGCCAGAGGCCTGAAAACCAGAAGAGCCGGTGGTGTAAGTCCCCATCCAAGTCCAAATGCCCAAAAGCGCTGATATCTGAGATCTGGAGAAGATGGTTTTTCCAGCTCAAGCAGAGAGCAAATACACCCTTCCTCTGCTTTTTTGTTCCATTCAGGCCTTCAACAGATTGGATGATGCCCACCTGTATTGGTGAGGGTGATCTTCTTTACTCAGTCTACTTATTTAAATGCAGTTTCCCAGAAACACCCTTACAGACACACTCAGAAATAATGTTTTATCAGCTATCTGGGCATCCCTTTAGCCCAGTCGAATTACCACATAAAATTAACCATCACAGAGAGAAAATAGACTCATAAAATACTCAGTTAAAAACCACAAAAGACAGAAAAAGTGTGGAAGACAAAATTAGGAGCAAAGAACAAAGGCAATAAATAGAGCAACAATAACAAATACGGTGGATATTAGTCCAATTACAGCAATAAGCACTTTGCATGTCAGTGGTCTAAAAACAAAAATTAAAAGTCACAGATTGTCAGAGTAGATCAAAAAACAAGACCCAGTTAAATATTATCTATAAGAAACTCACTTTAGGGCTTCCCTGGTGGCACAGTGTTTAAGAATCCGCCTGCCAATGCAGGAGACATGGGTTTGAGCCCTGGTCCGGGAAGATTCCACATGCCATGGAGCAACTAAGCCCGTGTGCCACAACTACTGAGCCTGTGCTCTAGAGCCCGCGAGCCACAACTGCTGAAGCCCGCGGGCCTAGAGCCCGCGGGCTTCAGCAGTTGTGGCTGTAATTTTTGGCTGCGTTGGGTCTTCGTTGCTATGCACAGGCTTTCTCTAGTTGCGGCAAGCAGGGGCTACTCTTCCTTGTGGTGCGTGGGCTTCTCATTGTGGTGGCTTCTCTTGTTGTGGAGCAGGGGCTCTAGGCACGCGGGCTTCAGTAGTTGTGGCACGTGGGCTCAGTAGTTGTGGCGCATGGGCTTAGTTGCTCCGCGGCATGTGGGATCTTCCTGGACCAGGGATTGAACCCATGTTCCCTGCATTGGCAGGCAGATTCTTAACCACTGCACCACCACAGAAGCCTGACTTTAAGCCATTTTGAGTTTATTTTTGTGTGTGGTGTGAAGGTGTGTTCTAACTTCATTGATTTACATGCAGCTGTCCAACTTTCCCAATGCCACTTACTGAAGAGACTGTCTTTTCCCCATTGTATATTCTTGCCTCCTTTAAGATTAATTGTCCATAGGTGTGTGGGTTTATTTCTGGGCTCTCTATTCTGTTCCATTGATCTGTATGTCTGTTTTTGTGCCAATACCATGCTGTTGTAATTACTTTAGCTTTGTAGTATTGTCTGTGATCTGGGAGGGTTATGCCTCCCGCTTTGTTCTTTTTCCTCAGGATTGCTTTGGCAATTCTGGGTCCTTTATGGTTCCATATAAATATTAGGATTATTTGTTCAAGTTCTGTAAAAAAATGTCATGGGCAATTTCATAGGGATCACATTAAATCTGTAGATTGCTTTGGGTAGTGTGGCCATTTAAACAATATTAATTCCTCCAATCAAAGAACATGGGATATCTTTCCATTTCTTTGAATCATCTTCAATTTGCTTATCAATGTTTTGTAGTTCTCAGCTTATAAGAGAGGTTTATTCCTAAGTATTTTTTTTGCTGTGATTTTAAAAGGGACTTTTTTGTTTACATTGCCTTTCTGATATTTCATGGTTAGCGTAAAGAAATGCAACCAATTTCTGTATGTTAATCTTGTATCCTGCTACCTTGCTGAATTCATTTATCAGTTCTAGTAGTTTTTGTATGGAGTCTTTAGGGTTTTCTATATATAGTATGATGTCATCTGCATATAATGACAATTTTACCTCTTTCCTTCCAATTTGAATACATTTTATTTCTTTTTCTTGTCTGATTCCTGTGGCTAGGACTTTCAATACTATGTTGAAGAGAAGTGGTGAGAGTCTGCATCCTTGTCTTATTCCAGATTTTAGCTGAAAGGCTTTCAGCTCTTCACCATTGAGTATTATATTGGCTATGGGTTTGTCATAGGTGGCTTTTATTATGTTGAGATATGTTCCCTCTATAACCACTTTGGTAAAAGTTTTCACCATGAATGGATATTGATTTTGTCAAATGTTTTTTCTGCATCTGTTGAAATGATCATGTGGTTTTTGTCTTTTCTTTTGCTGATGTGGTGTATCACATTGATTTGCGTATGTTGAACCATCCTTGTGACCCTGGAATGAATCCAACTTGGTCGTGGTGTATGATCTTTTTTATGTGTTGTTGGATTTGGTTTGCTAATATTTTACTGGGAATTTTTGCATCTATATTCGTCAAAGATATTGGCCTATAATTTTCTTTTTTGATAGTGTCTCTGTCTGATTCTGGCATCAGGGTGATGGTGGCTTCATAGAATCTCTTTGGGAGTGTTCCTTCCTCTTCAGTCTTTTGGAAGAGTTGAGAAGGATCAGTATAAGTTCTTCTTTGTATGTTTGGCTGAATTGACCTGTGACGCCATCTGGTCCTGGACTTTTGTTTGTAGGGAGTTTTTAAATTACTGACCAATAAGGGCTTAATTTCCAAAATATAAAAACAGCTCATACAATTCAATAACAAACAAACAAAAAAACACAATTGAAAAATAGGCAGAGACCTAAATAGATATTTCTCCAAAGAAGACATACAGATGGCCGATAGGTACATGAAAAGATGCTCATCATCGCTAATTAGAGAAATGTAAATCAAAACTACAATAATTCTACACTAGTCAAAATGGCCATCATTAAAAAGTCTATAACTAATAAATGCCAGAGAGAGTGTGGAGAAATGTTTTTTCCTACACTGTTGGTAGAAATGTAAATTGGTGCAGCCATTATGGAGAACAGTTTGGAGTTTCCTCAAAAAACTAAAAATAGAGTTGCCATGTGATCCAGCAATTCCACTCCTGGGCATATACCCAGACAAAACTATAATTTGAAAAGATGCATGCATTCCTATGATCATAGAAGCACTATTTACAATAGCCAAGACATGGAAGCAAGCTAAATGTCTATCAACAGATGAATGGACAAAGAAAATGTGGTATATACAATATATATACAATGGAATATTACTCAGCCATTAAAAAGAATGACATGATGCCATTTACAGCAACATAGATGGACCTAGAGATTATCATACTAAGTGAAGTAAGTCAGAAAGAGAAAGACAAATACCATATGATATCACTTATATGTGGAATCTAAAAAAAAAAGATACAAATGAACTTATTTATAAAACAAAAATAGATTCACAGACGTAGAAAACTAACTTATGATTACCAAAGGGGAAAGAGGGGGTGCCATAAGTTAAGGATTTAAGATTAACAGATACACACTACTATATATAAAATAGGTAAACAACAAGGACCTACTGTATAGCACAGGGAGCTGTATTCAATATCTTGTAATAACCTATAATGGAAAAGAATCTGAAAAAGAATATATATATATGTGTGTGTATATGTATAACTGAATCAATTTGCCGTACACCTGAAACATTGTAAATCACCTATACTTCAATTAAAAAGAAGAAACAAAAACAAAACAAAAACGAATTGCCATATGATCCAGCAGTTCCACTTCTAGGTATTTATCTGAAGAAATGAAAACATTAACTCGAAGACACTAGTTAGAATGGACTGTGTGGAAGGGGGTGGAAGTAGGGAGGAGGAGGTGCTGTGAGCAGAGTTCTTGAAGCTCCACTCCTCTGGAGAAGGCGAGCTGTGCAGGGGCCTTCTGACTGAGTGGAGCATGTGAATTGGAAAGGATCCTGATAGCTGGCTAGTCCCAGTGCCTCTCCAGAAAAGCAGTTGCTCTGACTTCAGAGATGTGCCCAGCCTTCGCCTGTATCACACTGCATGCTTTAATACTTTGTTGAAACTACAAACCCATATCCACAGTGGTCTCATGTTGACAGATTGCATATTTTGAAAGCCTGAGGTATTTTATAATGAAATATGCCATGTGGAAAATTTGAATCATAAATTCTGCCAAACACCTGAATAAAGAATTTCTCACCTGGTGTGTGATCTCCTCACCACCACCACGACAAACCAGGAAAAATGAACCCACCACAGCCCCTCAGAATTTTTCCAGCTTCAGAAATATGCTGTATCCATGTGGCTGATAGGGTCTTGATGCTCCGGCCTGGTGTCAGGCCTGAGCTTCTGAGGCGGGAGAGCCGAGTTCAGGACATTGGACCACCAGACACCTCCCGGCCCCACGTAATATCAATAGAAAAGAGCTCTCCCAGAGATCACTGTCTCAGTGCTAAGAGCAGATCCACCCAACGGCCAGCAAGCTCCAGTGCTGGACGCCCCATGCCAAACAACTAGCAAGACAGGAACACAATCCCACCCATTACAAGAGAGGCTGCCTAAAATCATACTAAGTTCACAGACACCCCAAAACACAGCACTGGTGCAACACTGCCCACCAGAAACACAAGATCCAGCACCACCCACCAGAACACAGGCACCAGTCTCCTCCACCAGGAAGCCTACACAAGCCACTGAGCCAACCTTACCCACTGGGGGCAGACACCAAAAACAATGGGAGCTACAAATCTGCAGCCTACAGAGGAAGACCCACAAACAAACTAAGTTAAAGAAAAGGCGAAGACAGAGAAATATGCAGCAGATGAAGGAGCAAGGTGAAAACCCACAAAACCAAACAAATGAAGAGGAAATAGGCAGTCTACCTGAAAAAGAATTCAGAGTAATGATAGTAAAGATATCCAGAATCTTGGAAATAGCATGGAGAAAATACAAGAAATGTTTAAAAAGGAACTAGAAGAAATAAAGAGCAAACAAACAATGATAAACAACACAATAAATGAAATTAAAAATTCTCTAGAAGGAATCAATAGCAGAATAACTGATGCAAAAGAATGGATAAGTGACCTGGAAGATAAAATAGTGGAAATAAATACTGCAGAGCAGAATAAACAAAAAAGAACGAAAAGAATTGAGGACAGTCTCAGAGATCTCAGGGGCAACATTAAATGCACCAACATTCGAATTATAGGAGTCCCAGAAGAAGAAGAGAAAATAAAGGGTCTGAGAAAATATTTGAAGAGATTATAGTTGAGAACTTCCCTAACATGGGAAAGGAAATAGTCAGTCAAGTCCCATACAGGATAAATCCAAGGAGAAACACACCAAGACACATATTAATCAAATGATCAAAAATTAAATACAAAGAAAAAAATATTAAAAGCATCAAGGGAAAAGCAACAAATAACATACAAGGGAATCCCCATAAGGTTAACAGCTGATCTTTCAGCAGAAACTCTGCAAGCCAGAAGGGAGTGGCAGGACATAGTTATAGTGATGAAAGGGAAAAACATACAACCAAGATTACTCTACCCAGCAAGGATCTCATTCAGATTCAATGGAGAAATTAAAACTTTTACAGACAAGCAAATGTTAAGAGAATTCAGCACCACCAAACCAGCTTTACAACAAATGCTAAAGGAACTTCTCTAGGCAGGAAACAAGTGAAGGAAAAGCCCTACAGTAACAAACGCAAAACAATTAAGAAAATGGTAATAGGAACATACATATTGATAATTACCTTAAATGTAAATGGATTAAATGTTCCAACCAAAAGACATGGACTGGCTGAACGGATACAAAAACAAGACCCGTACATATGCTGTCTAAAAGAGACCCACTTCAGACCTAGGGACACATACAGACTGAAAGTGAGGCAATGGAAAAAGATATTCCAATCAAATGGAAATCAGAAGAAAGCTGGAGTAGCAATTCTTATATCACACAAAATAGACTTTAAAATAAAGACTATTACAAGAAACAAAGAAGAACACTACATAATAATCAAGGGAATCAATCCAAGAAGAAGATATAACAATTATAAATATTTATTCACCCAACATAGGAGCACCTCAATACATAAGGCAAATGCTAACCAACATAAAAGAAATCGACAGTAACACAATCATAGTAGGGGACTTTAACACCCCCCTTTCACCATTGGACAGATCACCCAAAATGAAAATAAATAAGGAAACACAAGCTTTAATGACACATTAGACAAGATGGACTTAATTGATATTTATACGACATTCCATCCAAAAATGACAGAATACACTCTCTTCTCAAGTGCTCATGAACATTCTCCATGATAGATCATATCATGGGTCACAAATCAAGCCTTGGTAAATTTAAGAAAATTGAAATATAACAAATATCTTTTCCAACCACAACGCTATGAGACTAGATATCAATTACAGGAAAAAAAACTGTAAAAAATACGAACAAATGGAGGTTAAACAATTCACTACTAAATAACAAAGAGATCACTGAAGAAATCAAAGAGGAAATCAAAAAAATACCTAGAAACAAATGACAATGAAAACATGATGACCCAAAACCTATGGGATGCAGTGAAAGCAGTTCTAGGAGGGAAGTTTATAACAATACAATCCTACCTCAAGAAACAAGAAACATCTCAAATAAACAACCTAACCTTACACCTAAAGCAATTAGAGAAAGAAGAACAAAAAATCCCAGTTAGCAGAAGGAAAGAAATCATAAAGATCAGATCAGAAATAAATGAAAAAGAAATGAAGGAAACAATAGCAAAGATCAATAAAACTGAAATCTGGTTCTTTGAGAAGATAAACAAGATTGATAAACTGCTAGCCATACTCATCAAGAAAAAAAAGGGAGAAGACTCAAATCAACAGAATTAGAAATGAAAAAGGAGAAGTAACACTGACACTACAGAAATACAAAGGATCATCAGAGATTACTACAAGCAACTATATGCCAATAAAACAGACAACCTGGAAGAAATGGACAAATTTTTAGAAGAGCATAACCTTCTGAGACTGAACCAGAAATAAATAGAAAATTTAAATAGACCAATCACAAACACTGAAATTGAAACTGTGATTAAAACTCTTCCAACAAACAAAAGCCCAGGACCAGATGGCTTCACAGGCAAATTCTATCAAACATTTAAAGAGCCAACACCTATCCTTCTCAAACTCTTCCAAAATATAGCAGAGGGAGGAACACTACCAAACTCATTCTACGAGGCCACCATCACCCTGATACCAAAACCAGACAAAGATGTCACAAAAAAAGAAAACTACAGGCTAATATCACTGATGAACACAGATGCAAAAATCCTCAACAAAATACTAGCAAACAGAATCCAACAGCACATTAAAAGGATCACATACCATGATCAAGTGAGGTTTATCTCTGGAATACAAGGATTCTTCAGTATACACAAATCAATCAACGTGATAAACCATATTAACAAATTGAAGGAGAAAAACCATATGATCATCTCAATAGATGCAGAAAAAGCTTTTGACAAAATTCAACACCCATTTATGATAAAAACTCTCCAGAAAAAAAGGCAGAGAAGGAACTTACCTCAACATAATAAAGGCCATGTATGACAAACCCACAGCCAACATGGTTCTCAATGATGAAAAACTGAAACCATTTCCTCTAAAATCAGGAACAAGACAAGGATCCCACTCTCACCACTATTAGTCAACATAGTTTTGGAAGGTTTAGCCACAGCAATCAGAGAAGCAAAAGAAATAAAAGTAATCCAAATCAGAAAAGAAGAAGTAGAGCTGTCACTGTTTGCAGATGACATGATACTATACATAGAGGATCCTAAAGCTGCTACCAGAAAACTACCAGAGCTAATCAATGAATTTGGTAAAGTAGCAGGATAGAAAGTTAATGCACAGAAATCACTTGAATTCTTATACAGTAATAATGAAAAATCTCAAAGAGAAATTAAGGAAACACTCCCATTTACCACTGCAACAAACAGAATAAAATAGGTAGGAATAAACCCACCTAAGGAGACAAAAGACTTGTATGCAGAACAATATAAAACACTGATGAAAGGAATTAAAGACGATACAAACAGATGGAGAGATATACCATAATCTTGGATTGGAAGAATCAACATTGTGAAAATGACTATGCTACACAAACAATCTGCAGATTCAATGCAATCCCTGTCAAACTACCAATGGCACTTTTCACACAACCAGAACAAATAATTTCACAATTTGTATGGAAACACAAAGACCCCAAATAGCCAAAGCAATCTTGAGAAAGAAAAACAGAGCTGGAGGAATCAGGCTCCCAGGCTTCAGACTATACTACAAAGCAATAATAATCAAGACAGCATGGTACTGGCACAAAAACAGAAAGATAGATCAATGGTACAGGATAGAAAGCCCAGAGATAAACCCGTGCACATATGGTCACCTTATCTTTGATAAAGGAGGCAAGAATATTCAATGGAGAAAAGACAGCCTCTTCAATAAGTGGTGCTGGGAAAACTGGACAGCTACATGTAAAAGAATAAAATTAGAACACACCCTAACACCATACACAAAAATAAACTCAAAATGGATTAAAGACCTATATGTAAAGCCAGACACTATAAAAATCTTAGAGGAAAACATAGGCAGAACACTCTTTGACGTAAATCACAGCAAGATCCTTTTTGACCCACTTCCTAGAGTAATGGAAATAAAAACAAAAATAAACAACTGGAACCTAATGAAAATTAAAAGCTTTTGCACAGCAAAGGAAACTATAAACAAGACGAAAAGACAACCCTCAGAGTGGGAGAAAATATTTGCAAACAAAGCAACAGACAAAGGATTAATCTCCAAAATATACAAGCAGCTCATGCAGCTCAATATCAAAAAAAACCCCAACCCAATCCAAAAATGGGCGGAAGACCTAAATAGACATTTCTCCAAAGAAGATATACAGGTTGCCAAGAAAGACATGAAAGGATACTCAACATCACTAATCATTAGAGAAATGCAAATCAAAACTACAATGAGGTATCACCTCACACCGGTCAGAATGGCCATCATTAAAAAATCTACAAACAAATGCTGGAGAGGGTGTGGAGATAGAGAACCCTCTCGCACTGTTGGTGGGAATGTAAATTGATACAGCCGCTATGGAGAACAATCTGGAGGCTCCTTAAAAAACTAAAAATAGAACTACCATATGACCCAGCAATCCCACTGCTGGGCCTATACCCTGAGAAAACCAAAATTCAAAAAGAGTCACGTACCACAATGTTCATTGCAGCACTATTTACAATAGCCAGGACATGGAAGCAACCTAGGTGTCCATTGACAGATGAATGGATAAAGAAGATGTGGCACATATATACAATGGAATATTACTCAGCCATAAAAGGAAATGAAATTGAGCTATTTGCCGTGAGGTGGATGGACCTAGAGTCTGTCATACAGAGTGAAGTAAGTCAGAAAGTGAAAAACAAATACAGTATGCTAACGCATATATGTGGAATCTAAAAAAAAATTGGTTCTGATGAACCTAGCGGCAGGACAGGAATTAAGACACAGACGTAGAGAATGGACTTGAGGACATGCGGTGGGGGAAGGGTAAGCTGGGACGAAGTGAGAGAGTAGCATTGACATATATACACTACCAAATGTAAAATAGATAGTGGGAAGCAGCTACATAGCACAGGGAGATCAGCTTGGTGCTTTGTGACCACCTAGAGGGGTGGGATAGGGAAGGTAGGAGGGAGACACAAGAGGGAGGCGATATTAGGATATATGTATATATATATAGCTGACTCACTTTGTTATACAGCAGAAACTAACACAACATTGTAAAGCAGTTATACTCCAATAAAGATGTTAAAAATAACCACATTAACTCGAATAAGTTAGTGGAAATGGCACCACCATTTTCACTGCAGCATTGCCAAGACATGGAAGCAATCTAAGTGTCCACTAATGGATGAGTAGGTAAAGAAAATGTGAAATATATATATAGTGGAATACAATGGATCATTATTCATCTATAGAAAAAAGGGAAATCCTGCCATTCGCAACCACATGGATGAAAGAAAATTAACGACATTATGCTAAGTGAAATTAGTCAGATAGAGAAAGACAAATAGTGCATGATCTCACTTACATGTGCAATGTAAAATAAAAAGAAACAAAAAACAAACTCATAGATATAGAGAACAGATTGGAGGTTGCCAGAGGCAGGGGGTAGGGGTGGACGAAATGAGTGAAGATAGTCAAAAGTACTTATAAAATAAATAAGTCATGTAGATGCAATGTACAGTATGGTGACTATAGTTAGTAATACTGCATTGTATATTTGTAAGTTTCTATAGAGTAGATCTTTAAAGCTCTTACCACAAGAAGAAATACTGTAACTGTAGTGATGGATGTTAACTAGACTTTTGTGGTGATCATTTTGCAATATATACAAATGTCAAATCATTAAGTTATTCACCTGAAACTAATATAATGTTATATGCCAATTATATCTCAATTTGTAAAAATATGATGAAGTACTAATTCAAAAAAAAAGATGTCTCTCACCCATAGTCGGGTGTCCCCAAAAAAGAGATTCACATGGACCTGCAAAGCAGAGTGTCAGCAACAACCACAACTCATCTGCACTAATCTTTTGCCTCTGCTCCCACTTGTCCTTAAATGATTTTGCAGAATGAATTGTGGAAACCTCACTGCTTCCACCCACCATTGTAAGAACATCAAGTTTGGTGTCCAGGCTTCTGTTTCCAAGGTTTCTATCTGTAGGTTGCAAGACTGTCCGCGTTTTCCTGAAGAAGGAAGGAAAGCATCTCCTTCCTCCCCCATGCCTTATGTACTATTCTCTGTGCTCAGTCTCACAAAGCTAGTGTAAGTCTACCAGATCCTATCAGCATCAAACCCTTCTCTCCATGGGAGCTGTAAACCAGCCTGTGGACCAGTTAAGGACAGCAGGCACCACGGATATGCTGAATCATTTCCCCAGCACAAGTCCCCAAGCAGAGCCTATGAAGGGACACTGATGGGGGCCGGGACTTGAGTCATGGGGGAACGTGGAGTCTACATTACCTTAGTCTAGGCTTAGCAGTCAGAAATGTACCTTTTCATCGGTACTTGGGCTGAGGTAGCACCAAAACCTAGGTGTTGAGAGACTAAAGCTGATGACCACACTTCTTCTTTCTAACAAAGGCACTTTTGCTGAATTCAAAGGATCTCAGGTAAAACTACTTATTGTCTATCAGGGGGTTCCTTTAAAGTAAACAAAAGTGGGTGAGGGGCTTTCATTACTAAATTTTGCATCTTCTATGGAAGGCATCCATGAATAAATCAGCACCGCCCTCTACTGGATAATCTGTGTTTACTACTCAATTGTGTCCAAGGTGATTTAAATAGAATCTTTTTTGTGTGTGTGTGGTAAGCGGCCTTTCACTGCTGTGGCCTCTCCTGTTGCAAAGCGCAGACTCCAGACGCGCAGGCTCAGCGGCCATGGCTCACGGGCCCAGCCGCTTCGCGGCATGTGGGATCTTCCCGGACCGGGGCACGAACCCGTGTCCCTTGCATCGGCAGGCGGACTCTCAACCACTGCGCCAACAGGGAAGCCCTAAATAGAATCTTTGATTTTTTTTTTTCTGAATTTCAGTGAAAGCTGCATGGAAACTAAGACATTCGAGCTGTCTGGATATTCCTCCATGCCTATTAGTATGGTCAAATAATATGTTCCTCAAAAAGGAGGCTTCCCTGGGACGAAGTGAGAGAGTAACATGGACATATATACACTACCAAATGTAAAGTAGATAGCTAGTGGCAGCCATATAGCACAGGGAGATCAGGTCGGTGCTTTGTGTCCACCTAGAGGGGTGGGACAGGGAGGGTGGGAGGGAGATGCAAGAGGGAGGAGATGTGGGGATATATGTATATGTATAGCTGATTCACTTTGTTATACAGCAGAAACTAACACACCATTGTAAAGCAATTATACTCCAATAAAGATGTTTAAAAAAAAAGGAGGCTTCTTTTTCTAATTTTGAGAATTGCAAGTTTAAAAAATGAATTCCAATGTATTAACAACAAAGAGAAAGAGTCAGAGAGGCAGAAAGACAGAGGTAGAGATGAGGGAAAGAAACAGGGAGAGACAGGGAGACAGAGACAGATAGGCAGAGAAGGAGGGCCAGTTCTCATCAGAGTAAACAGGTACTGGTTTCCTACTTTGGCAACCTCAAAAATAAACTCAAGTAAATGCTTTCTTTGTGACATCACCAGCTGCAGTTCTTACAATGTGTATGCTAATTCTAGCTCATGAGATAAACTTTTTATCTTCTTGAGACAAAATTTAAGCTGTAAGCTTGGTCAACTATAATGATTGGTTCTCCTGCTGTGAAAAAGTTATGCTTTGATAGAATTGTTGTTGGTTGAGAGTCAGCCAGCAAACTGCTGTATCCAACATAGTAACAGCATGAAAACCAACTGATATCTAGCCCAAATTCAGACTTACAAGAAAAAAAATAGTAATTAAAAGATACTACTACATGAATAGTTCTTGCAAGGAAAAAAAAAAGGAAAACCTAATGTAAATTACACTATGTGCCATAAATTGTCCTGACAAGAACACCTGGATGCAGCCATAATAAGACAAATGCAAATTCAGAATAAACCATCATTTCTGGGTTAAAAATCCCAAACCAGACTCTCCAACCCTGACCTCCATCATCTCTCCCGGATCCTGGAAGGATCAGGGGCTTTAGCATAAACAACCTGGATTCAAATTCCAGCTCTGCCATTGTGTCGCTTTGAGAAAGACCTTGTTTTCCTTATCTGCAAGGTGGAGATAATAAGACATAAATCACAGAGTCTGAGGAAAGTTCAATGAAATAAAGCATGTAAATCACTTAGTATCTGGCATATATTAGGTTTTCAACAAAACTGGTGTTCTCTTTTCCCTTTCCTCCAAATTCTTATAGTTACCTGGTTAGTAGACAACTCCAGGTGACACACAGGTCATCAATTCTAAGCAACATGTCTAAGATTCTTCTCCCTTTACATCCTCTTTCCTAATTACTGCCACCATTATTCACCTAGTTGTCCCAGCCAGACACCTCAACATCACCCTAGATGCCATCCTCCTGCTTACCTCCATGTGTCTAAAAAACTCCTCTGCCGGGCTTCCCTGGTGGCGCAGTGGTTGGGAGTCTGCCTGCCGATGCAGGGGACGCGGGTTTGTGGCCCAGTCCGGGAGGATCCCACGTGCCGCAGAGCGGCTGGCCCCGTAAGCCATGGCCGCTGAGCCTGTGCGTCTGGAGCCTGTGCTCTGCAACAGGAGAGACCACAACAGTGAGAGGCCCGCGTACCGCAAAAAACAGAACAAAACAAAACAAGAAAAACTCCTCTGCCTTCACAACTCAGTAGATGTTCCTCTCCTGGGAAGAACCTAGATTTCCCTGGTCCTCTCAGGCTGAGTTAAGTTCTCAAACTGGTCCCATGTTCCCAAGGCACCCTGCAGATATGTCTATTAGAGAACTGGTTATACCCTGTTGTGACTTGTTTCTCTTTCCCACTGGGCTGTACTTTTAGAGCAGAGATTGTCTTGTTCAGAATTTTACCTGCAAGTTCTAACATCGTACTTGCCACATGAGGATACTGAAAAACACTTGTGGAATAAATGAATAGAGGTAAGGATTAATAAATATGTTCTTGGAGTTTCCATAATGGTACTCTCACCTCTTTCCTTTATGGAGCAACAGAGTTAGGAATCAGATGAAGTATGACATCGGAACCCACAAGCCAGGATCAGGCTTCCTATTTCTCCCCCGAAGTTTAGATTTCTAGGCCCTGGAAGTCAGACAAGATCTGCTGAGCAGCCATTATCCCACAGGGGAAGTGGCCACCTGCCTTGTGCCTATCACATGTAGAGTAGAGAGAGGCCTGCCTCTGGAAGCTCGTCCATGGGCCTTGACCCAGGTGTGCTTACCCACAGAATCAAGGGCAGAGGGAAATGTGTGCTTTTTGCAGGGAAGCCGGTTATAAAAATGAGAATGCTCTTTTTTAAGTTTTTATTTTTGGCTGTGTTGGGTCTTTGTTGCTACATGTGGGCTTCCTCTAGTTGCAGCAAGTGGGGGCTACTCTTCTTTGTGGTGTGTGGGCTTCTCATTGCGGTGGCTTCTCTTGTTGCTGAGCATGGACTCTAGGCGCACGGGCTTAGTAGTTGTGGCTCGCAGGCTCAGTAGTTGTGGCACACGGGCTTAGTTGCTCCGCGGCATGTGGGATCTCTCCAGACCAGGGCTCGAAACTGTGTCCTCTGCATTGGCAGGTGGGTTCTTAACCACTGTGCCACCAGGGAAGTCCTGAGAATGCATGTTTTAGTGTAAGTTGTTCTCTGCATGTGGTGCCAGCTGAGGGGCAGGAGGGGGCTGAAATCCAGCTCACACTCTGCTAGCCAAGCTGGGCACACCGGTTTGAGTCTGTGTTGAATAAAAATACCATTTGCTTGTCAAGCCCTGTGTTTAAAGGGCTGTGTCCATCCAGAGAGGGACCTTTGTCTCATTTGTACAAAAGCTCCATGTGAACTCATGGGGCTCTACTACATATGCTTTCCTCAAATCTCGCCAATCAGATGAGTCTTTCCCCCTTCCCTGGAGAAGAATTCAACAGATGGAAGAAAGGATGGAAACTCCCTTCCCCTTGCAAAATGGTGGATGTTTCATTTTTTATGAGCTAGGAGAGGAAAGGAAGAGTTCTCCTTAAGAATAATAGGTGGGGAGAAGAAAATTAGCATTAAGTGAACATCTATTATGTGCCAGGTACTGGAGCACATGATTTGGTTAAATCATTTCATATCATTCAAACAAGTCTGTAAAAATTGGTATCTTCAGATGAGTATACTGAGGATTAGAGCCGCGAAGACCACACATCTGAAAGCAATGACACTGGCTCCAAAGCCCATCATCTTACCCCACCCCGTGATACTTCGTCCTCTTCAGACAGAGATCTTACTAGTAGTGACTTATTCTTTAGTAGTTCCAGGAGCTAAAGAGCATGAAGTTGAACAATGCATACACCACTGTTTTCCCAGTGACCTGAACCAAGAAATACCATCAAGGCAGCACCCAGTTTTCAAACAGGTACATTTTAAAAGTTTATTCTAAGACTAGGACTTAGCAAGTACTTGTTCTAAATTATAAATGAGGGTTAGGTTCTTGGACTAGCTTACAGAACTGCTTTTAGTGTGACTTGGAACCTTAAGCCCTGAAATAGAGCTTCTCTGATCCTCTGTGAACAAGGAGTCCTGCCGGGCACCCTTGCGAGCTGGTAAGCTCCAAGATGGGCTGACTAGTTATGTATAAAGGAGGTTTGTAAGGCAAGCAGCATAAAATGAAGGGCCTAAGTAAAAAGTCCTACAAATAATGTTTTGAACATCTCTATTGCAGGGTTTCTCCATCCCAGCACTATCAACATTTTAGACCAGATAATTCTTTGTTGTAGGGAACTGTCCAGGGCATTGTAGGATATTTAGCAGCATCTCTGGCTTCAACCCGCTAGATGCCAGTAACAACATCCCACCGCCAGTTTTCTGTTTATAGCCAAGGAAATGTCCCCTGAGGGACCAAAATCGCTCTCCACTGAGGCTTTGGAATGCAATGGTCTCTGAACAATGGCTTACAGCCACTTCAGGCCTCTGCAGCTCTCAAAGGCCAGAAACCCAGGCTTCTGTGGATAAACTATGAAGACACAAAAACATAACATTTTAAAGGAAAACACAGTTTTGAGGGTAATGAAAGATTATTTGCAATACCTTTAAAGACTGAATACTTTTAAAGATCTAGGTATTTTAATACACTAGAAAGATTTAACACCATTTTCTTAAATAAGGGATGATTGAAAATTGCTTTCCAGTTTCAAATAAAATATACTGTTCCTCAGAACAGTCTAAGACGTTTTAGGTGGATTATGATACATTTGTTTTCAGGTGCTGATTTGGCATCAACAATGGGCCTTTTCTTTGGCTGTAAACAGAAAAATGTGGGTGTGGACATAATGAAGCAATTGTATGGTTGGAAATAGTGAATAACTCACATCCCTCATAGAGAGAGGGTCATGCTACCTTCATAGCACAGGCCAAGAAAATTCCCATGATACTCAGCCACAGAGAAGAGTTTCAGATTCCACAAAATACTTTGAGTTCCCTACTTTTTTCTACCATCCGACTATTCTCTGCTTTCAAAGGAGCAAAAAGTAAAGTTTCCTTCACAGGCCATCATGCTAATGCCCAACCGCCCCCTGGGGGAGTTCAGCCTCTCTTTTATATGAAAATTAGAATTCTTATCTGATCAACATCAAAATCTCCATTCAAAGATGAATACAGAGGCAGTGAGTTGCTGTAGCTCTCAGAAGGTTACACAAAGCAAAGGAAAGAATCAAATTCCAAGATTTATGTCTCGTGAGTCCTCTGTAGACATTATTATATATTCTCCACTTGGGAGCTGAATCCTGGGAGCTAGCTGTTACCATTAACCTGACCTCTCCTCGTCCGCATCCCCTACCACCAAAGCTCTCAAAGAGAGCTGAAAACATGCATAGTTTGTATATGAGCAGAGTGGAACAATTAAAAGTGGGGAGTTTGGAGCTAGATCTGCCACTTACTGGCTTGTGAGGACCCTTGGTACCCTCACCTCAGTCTCTGTGTTTCCTTATCTATCCAACTGAGATAATAAAAATGCCTACTTCTTAAGATGGTTCATGAGATACAAATGAGCTAATATTTGTAAAGTGCATAGAATAGTGTCTAACATCTAGCGAGTGCTATGAAAGTATTTGTTAAACAAAATTATAAAATAGATAAAACAACATGAGGCTTTGGTCCCATTATTGCAATCAAACAACGCCCTAGGGGAAAAATTCAGAAGTAAGCTTTTTGTCTTTCCTACCCACAATTCCTTCTTTCAATCCCTTCTTCCTTTTTCCATGTTCATCTTTAGCCCCCTTTCAAGGTTCCTACCAGGGTGTTAGCGGATCACAACTGGTAATGTTTTAAGGTGCCTGGATAAGCTTCTTCTAGAGGAGACTTTGAATTCCACAGAGACTCTGAAAGGCTGAGAAAGTCACCAGAGCTTAAAGAAATGAATCTCCAACACTGACACATCACTGAGGAGTTGTATTTTCAGGTGGGGGTACACTTCCTGTACCTGGTCTCACACTCCTGATGCTGGCCCTGGGGAGAATGGTAATGTAAGTTAATAGTTTTGAGCTTAAAAATTAAATTAAAAAAATAAGCGGCCTCAAATTTCTGTATTTTAGCATATGGCGATTGCGGTACTCTCTTGAAATGAGTCATCCTAAGCCCAAGTTAGAAGCAAACGTAAGTTTCCAGATGTCAAAAAATTGTTTATTTTTCACTAAATAAAAAAGCGAGCAAGATGGAGTGTCGTTTTTTTATTTTTTTATTTTTTATAAATTTATTTATTTTTGGCTGTGTTGGGTCTTAGTTTCTGTGCGAGGGCTTTCTCTACTTGTGTTGAGCGGGTGGCCACTCTTCATCGCGGTGCGCGGGCCTCTCACTGTTGCGGCCTTCTCTTGTTGTGGAGCACAGGCTCCAGACGTGCAGGCTCAGTAGCTGTGGTGCACGGGCTTAGTTGCTCCGCGGCATGTGGGATTTTCCCAGACCAGGGTTCGAACCCGTGTCTGCTGCATTGGCAGGCAGATTCTCAACCACTGCGCCACCAGGGAAGCCCGGAGTGTCGTTTTTAATACTGCTTATTTTTACTAGCAGTTAATGTTTATTCACTTCTGATTTTCCGAAGATGATCCCCTTGTAAGCTGTGGCCTAAATGCATTTAAATTGCCTTTGAATATCCCAAGCACTCCTTACTACCATGGAAACAGAACCAAGGATATGCAGGATTACTCCTCTGGGGCATAATTTGGTGCTTTAGATACTTTTGATTGGTTGCTTACTCCTCTGCCACCCCTTCTCTGAAATGCAGTCTTGTCGGTTGGATTTATTTTATTATCCATGGGAGCACACAATTCACCAAGTAGTGGAAAGAGCCATTCATCCGTCAAAGTCCTTCCAGAGACATTCCCAATCATGGGCAGCATTAGCTAGGGCAAATCCATATGTGTCAGAAAACATGGGCAGATCTAATCCAGAAAGATTTAGGCATTTGTCCAGTGGTCTATGAGGTAAGCTGCACCTTTTGTACTTTTATGGTAGAGGAGAAAATCATGTCCTAGAGTATCCAAAGAATGCTGCATAATTCCCTGGCCATTGAGAATGTGATTTAGCAGTTGTACAATTCTGTATAAGGGGCATATGAGATAATAATAGTAAGCGACCAAAATTGAGAAAGGGACAATTCCTGACTCTGTTGATAAAGTATTTATAACCTTAATAAAATAACTTGGCTGTTTTCCCCCATATGTAAAATGGCCCCTTACAGAGTGTAGAATTAGAGCTTGGGTTCATCTTGAGGTCAATGTTTGTAAACTAATGATCCTTTGGGTGAAAGATTAGACATAAAGAACAAATATTATTTCCTTCGTTTCATCAATCTATAATGAAAACGGGAGAAAAATGTCAAGGTCAAGTCTGTCTGTCTGGTTCAAAAAATACCACCTGAGACATGATGAGAATCCATCTCAGCCACTTAAGCGCACAATGTTCTCATGCCTCCTAGAATAACTAGATCCATGAAATGTGCAAAGGCTTAAAACAAGTATTTGCGATTTTTGGATTCTTTTTTTCTTCTCTCCTTGGAGTTACTTGGAATTCTCTGGACATTTATCAAGAGACTAGCTGCTTATTAGAATAAATATCTTGGCAATAAAAGGGCACAAAGGCCAAATAAGCTGAGCCTACCTAACCTTTGCCCTGCATAGAAATGAGTGTGACATTTAGATGCTGAGAGATGAAAACACTGACCTAAGGTTAATCTCTATCGCATATAAAAGTTCCTCTACATCCATGAGAAATACATTAATAAATATATTCACAGGTGTTTCTAAAAGATGAAGAAGGTGGACTGATAGTTTATGTGAGTTGATATAAAAATAGTATACAGAAACTTGAAAGAAAATTTAATTAGTAATCAGGTAAATGAAAAAAGAACTATTTTTTAACTGGTTAGCAAAAGCAATGCTGGCAGTTATGGAAGGTGAGGCAGACACATATTCATATTATGTCTGTGGCCACCAGCATCTTTTGAACAATCTTTTTATATTTGAGGAAGTTGTCAAGTTATAAGTCCTACCTCTTAAGGGAAAATACAGAACTCATTTTCCCAAGCTCCTTTGCAACAGGGATATAGACTTGTAACTTACAAATACATCCAATTAAGAATTTGGTATAGAAGAGGGAAATAGGAGGAAGCAGATGATGCACAGAATTCATTTTCTGATGGAGATGACAGCAGAGGTGTACAGCTTTGGAGAGAGCAGAGTTTCTATCACTAACCAGTACCCAGACTCAGCAGGTGAGCTGCAGTGGTGTCTCCTGATGACAACAACAGAATCTTCTCTGGAACTGTCCTATAGTGTGGTGTAGGCATTCTTCATGGCTGTGGAGCCTCCAAGACATATTCTCTGGACCTCTGGAAGGGCCAATAATTCTTTAGTTTGCAACTAAAGACTTTGATTAATATAGTACACACATTCATACATCCTCCATGCAAATATAAATTGCAACACCACTTCTGTAAAGTGCTATAGTATTATATATCAAGATCCAGAAAAAACATTCATCTCTGACTCATTAACCCTCTTCTAAGAATTTATGCTAGAGAAATAGCCCAAAGGAAGGAAAATGGCCCTATGAATGGGCATGATTTAAAATTTCTAGGGATTAGGAACAACCTGAAGGCTCACCAACAGGGGAACAATTAAATCAGTTATGGTATACCCTTGGTAGTCAGTAGAATCTCAGCATTTCTGCATGATAAGGGTTTGGGATACACAATTTTGTTGGAGGGAGGTTGGGGGCTTAAAGCTGCATTTCAGGGCTTCCCTGGTGGCGCAGTTGTTGAGAGTCCACCTGCCGATGCAGGGCACATGGGTTTGTGCCCCGGTCCGGGAAGATTCCACATGCCGCGGAGCGGCTAGGCCCGTGAGCCATGGCCGCTGAGCCTGCGCGTCTGGAGCCTGTGTTCCGCAACGGGAGAGACCACAACAGTGAGAGGCCCGTGTACCGCAAAAAAAAAAAAAAAAAAAAAAAGCTGCATTTCAACAGAGCGCATGCTCTTTTTACTTGGGCTAAATATTTATTTGAGGCTTTCTGTGGGGAATGGAGAATGGAATTGGGGGGCACTAAAACCTGCCCCAGCTATGCTCCAGAGCTGCCACTATTGGTAGTATAATGCACAGTGAATAAAATAATTATTAGGAAGTTTATATAGCAAGGTAGGAAAAAAGTGCTCATGGTATCTTGTGAAGGGAATAGAGCAAAGCACAAAATTATATCTATGTTGTGACTGCAGTAGTGTAAAAAAATGATAATAGTAAATTGAGCCAGGTCTGGAAGGAAACACAGAAAGACAATATGATTCGTTGAGTGGCAGAATTGTCAATAAATATTTTGTTCTTGTTTTCTGCTAATATCATTTAATGCAACAAATATTTTTATGCTTTACAAAATTATCTTAAGTGTTCAAAATTATATCTTTTCTTTGTCAGTGTGTCCATGATATTGTGGCAATACGGCCACCTGCTCAGTGAGGTTGACTTTGACACCTATTGTCTTTTAGTGGAGTTATACTCAATCTGGGCTCTGGGTAACCTGGCTACTTTTGACATGCATGGATCCATGGGAGCAAAGGCAAAAAGCATTACTCCATGAAATCACCAGCCACATAGGCCTTTCCATCAGAACTCTAAAAATATAACTGCTCACATGGAGTTACGGGGACTGCTGGGAGAGTAAATTGGCAGACCTCTTTGGCATTATCTACTAAAGTCAGAGATATCCTTACACTATGACCCAGAAATTCTACTCCTAGGTATTTACCCTGGAGAAACTATTGGCACATTTGCACCTGTAAATATGTGCAAGAATCTTTACAGTTTATGTTCCTATTCACTAAAAACTGAAAAAATGTCAATGTTCATCAACAGTAGAATGAATAAAAAATGGGACAATGAATGTATACAAGCTACATTTAGACTCAACAAAATGAATAAAGCTCATAAACACAACGATGAATGAAAAGCAAGATATATGGTATGACTGCATTCATAAAAAATATAAAAGTAGGCAAAATTAAACTATGCTATTTAGGTATGCATACAAAATTGGTAAAACTACAAAGTAAAGTAAGGAAATAATGAATTCAAATGTCAAGATAGTAGTTACCTCTGGGGAGGGAGAAGGAGTTGTGTTTGGAAAGGGGCACACTGGGGCTTCTGGGCTGGCAATGTTCTTCCTTGATTAATGGTGTTTTGCAGATTTTCACTCCATAATTTCACATTAAACAGTGGTACGTTTGTGTTTTACACTCCTTTCTTTGTGTACACGATAGTTCATGTTTTGAAAAAAAGAAAGAGAGCAGACTCTAGTGTGTCAGGGGTGTCTGTCAGGGCTGAGGAGGTTGAGAAGGCACCTCTTCTAGAAACAGAAACCACTTTCATTTCATTGAAGTAGAGGTTGAAGGGTGGAGAAGTTAGTCGAGACCTTGATTAATGAAATGGAGCCACCTCCAGGAGCTGGTTATCCAGGAGCATGGCTCAGAAACACTACTTCATGAATAAATGTAAGCTTTTGAATTCCGCAAACAAGGTATTAGATAGACCACCAGGAATTGTGCATTTGAAAGGCTCCAAACAGTGGAAATGAGAGCCCCCTGCAGGTCCTGAAGGTTGGTGCCCCAGGAGAAGGAGTCCTCTTTTAGTTCACGCCACTGCTGTCTCCGGACAACAGAGAAGTTGAGGTTGCAGCTTCTGGATCTGAATTAGGGTTGTCCATCGCTGTCATGAAGAGTCATGAACACAGGCATGTGTCCTAACTGGCCAATCCCCATAGGGCTTTGTGGCCCATGAAAGTGCTCTGAGATGAAGGGGAAAACATCTCAGGGACTGCTAGCCTGGAGACAGGATTCCAACAATTTTAAGTGGAACCTAGAATGGTGGAGTAGTAAGCAGTAGGGAGTTGTCACTACATTTTGCCATGACCAGTGTGGACACCTGACTCACTGCCCTCATTAGAAACTGTTGCCCTGGAAGATTTAAGGGAAGCTTATGAAGCCTTCCTCAAACTGACTTGGAAAGCAAATACTTAGCAATTTATTCGTTGATTGGTCAGCATCAACTGGATGGTCAGCCCTAAGCTAAACAATCGGCCAAGAACCCCAAGTTTGTATCGATTACCTGTGCATTTGAAATCGATCATTTAAAGTGCAAGACGCGAGGGATCTTCAAGATGGTGGAGGTGTAAGACAGAGATCACCTTCCTCCCACAAATACATCAAAAATACATCTACATGTGGAAGAACTCCTACAGACCACCTACTGAACGCTGGCAAAAGACCTCAGACCTCCCAAAAGGCAAGAAAATCCCCCACGTACCTGAGTAGGGCAAAAGAAAAAACAGAGACAAAAGAACTGCACCTCTGGGAGGGAGCTGTGAAGGAGGAAACGTTTCCACTCACTAGGAAGCTCTCGGCAGATGGCGGCTGGGAGCTGAGGCTCAGGCTTCGGAGGTCAGATTCCAGGGAGAGGACTGGGGTTGGCTGCATGAACACAGCCTGAAGGGAGCTAGTACGCCACAGCCGGGAGGGAGTCTGGGAAAATGTCTGAACCAGCCTAAGAGGCAAGAGACCATTGTTTCGGGGTGTGCGAGGAGAGGGGATTGCTTCCTCTTGTGCCCACAGAAGGCAGAGCAACACCTGAAGCTCCAGAGACGGGTGCAAGCTGCGGCTATCAGCTCAGACCTCAGAGATGGGCATGAAACGCTAATGCTGCTGCTGCCACCAAGAATCCTGTGTGCAAGTGCAGGTCACTATCCACACACCCCCTCCCAGGAGACTGTGCAGCCCACCACTAACAGGGTCCCGTGATCCAGAGACAACTTCCCTGGGAGAACACACGGTGGACCTCACTAGCCTCTGCTGCCGCAGGCTCGCCCCGCATTCCAGTTATGACTACCATACCCCTCCCTCCCCCCCCGCCTGAGTGAGCAAGAGCGCCCTAATCAGCCGTGGCTTTACGCCCCTCCTGTCTGGGTGGGGAAGAGATGCCTGAGGGTGACCTACACACAGAGGTGTGGCCAACCAAACCTGAACCTCAGGAGCTGTGCGAGGAAAGAAGAGAAAGGGAAATTTCTCTGTGCAGCCTCAGGAGCAGCGGATCCAATCCCCACAATCAACTTGGTGTACCCTGCATCTGTGGAATACCTGAACAGACAACGAATTGTCCCAAAATTGAGGCGGTGGACTTTGGCAGCAATGGTAGTTTTGGGGTTTGCTCTCTGCAACTGATTAGTTTCTGATTTTTATGTTAATCTTAGTTTATTTATTTATTTATTTTTTTGCGGTACGCGGCCCTCTCACTGTTGTGGCCTCTCTCGTTGCGGAGCACAGGCTCCGGACGCGCAGGCTCAGCGGCCATGGCTCACGGGCCCAGCCGCTCCGTGGCATGTGGGATCTTCCCGGACGGACCAGGGCACGAACCCATGTCCCCTGCATCGGCAGGCAGACCCTTGTCTTGTTCCTGATCTTAGTGGAAATGCTTTCAGTTTTTCACCATTGAGTATGATGCTTGCTGTAGGTTTGTCATATATGGCCTTTATTATGTTGAGGTAGGTTCCCTCTATGCCTACTTTCTGGAGAGTTTTTTATCATAAGTTGGTGTTGCCTTTTGTCAAAAGCTTTTTCTGCATCTATTGAGATGATCACATGGTTTTTATCCTTCATTTTATTAATACGGTGTATCACATTGATTGATTTGTGCATATTAAAGAATCCTTGCATTCCTGGCATAAACCCCACCTGATCGTAGTGTATGATCCTTTTAATGTGCTGTTGGATTCTGTTTGCTAGTATTTTGTTGAGGATTTTTTGCATCTATGTTCATCAGTGATATTTGTCTATAATTTTCTTTTTTTGTGAACTTTTTCTGGTTTTGGTATCAGAGTGATGGTGGTTTTGTAGAATGAAATTGGGAGTGTGTCTCCCTCTGCAATGTTTTGGAAGAGTTTGAAAAGGATGGGTGTTAGCTCTTCTCTAAATGTTTGATAGAATTCGCCTGTGAAGCCATTTGGTCCTGGACTTTTGTTGCTGGAAGATTTTTTTTGTTTTTGCGGTACGTGGGCCTCTCACTGCTGTGGCCTCTCCCGCTGCGGAGCACAGGCTCCAGACGTGCAGGCTCAGCGGCCATGGCTCATGGGCCCAGCCGCTCCACGGCATGTGGGATCTTCCCAGACCGGGGCACGAACCCGTGTCCCTTGCATCGGCAGGCGGACTCTCAACCACTGCGCCACGAGGGAAGCCCAAGCCTTCATTTTATTACTGTTCTTTTAAAAGTTTTCCTGACTATTTTCACCATTTATATCTATAATATATTCACCAATATATTTGACAGATTTTTTTGCTGACTCGAGCGTCCAACTAAACATATATGTAGGTATAACCTATGCTTAGATTTCTTCAGCTGCTGTTTGTAATAGGGAACATCTATTGACTGCTTGTGCCAGGCACTGTTCTCAGTGTTTTGATATGCATCAACTCATTTAATGCTAGCAGTAACCCTGTCAGGTGGGTACTCTTTCTGTGTTTAATGGAAGAGAAAATGGAAGCACAGAGAGGTGAAGTAAACTTGCCCAAGGTCACAAAGCCAGCCTGTGGCTCAGCTAGCTGTTGCATATAATACACTCACTAAATCCAGGCAGTTGGCTCCAGAGCTCACTATCTGTCAAACAGTTTAGCAGGGATTCATGTTATCTTGATTTTTTTGCTTTAAACTGGAAATACTAGTATAATGGGATAAGCCTTTGAGACACCACGATGCCTAAAAACACTGTTCAAATCAGCTTCGTATGCATATTCTATAACAATATATTGTTTCCCTTTAAAGTGATGAAAGATGGAATTTTCTTTAAATTATAAAATAGTGCTAAGAGTGCTGAATCTTAACAAAGGAGAAAAGAAGAGGCAGCCACCTATTACCAGAAGGGTCCTGGACTGGGCAAGAGGGAAACAAGGCTTCTAGTCCTTGTTTTGTTGCTAACAAGCTTCCCCCCACCTAAAATATCTTCCTAACTAGTCTGTAACTCTGGCTAAAATTCCACTTTTAGAGATTGATTACTCTAGGTTAACTCTCTAAGACGTAACTAGCTCTAGTGACATAATACTTGTCAGGGTATGGATTATCTATACTGTGGTGTGATTTCACTTGCTCCTAACCAAGAAATGAGCCCCGACATAATAGGAGGTGTTGTGGTCCCACAGGGAGATGGGAATAAAAGGCAATGCTACTCTGGAGCCTGGAGAGAAGGGGGGCTGTGAGAGGAAGGTACACGTGGTGGGAGACCACAGTTGACAAAAGCAGGCAGTTGGAGAATAGCCTCAGGTGACAGAGGGCGGTGAGAGAGGAGGTTGGGAGGAGGAAGAGGGCCGCGTGGAGAGGATGTGAGGAGGGCCTCCTCTACTCGAGGTTCTCCCAGGACTGATGCCGGGTGGAGCTGAGCATTCTAAAAGGAGGGGATCCCTCTGGGGATCAGGGAGGGAGGGAGGGAATGTGAAAAAGGAGTCCACACCCTTGACATTCACCCAGAGGCTCTGAGGTTCATTGGAAAAGATGCATGAGAAGTTATGTCTAAGGGCATGCAAACATACACACAGCACCATAAAAGGAGACAGCTTTTTAGACTTTCTTCAGATCCTCAGGCCTGTGAATTTCTTCAACAAAGTTCTCGGAACATCATGCCTTTAACAACCCTTCCCCCATTTGTCACTGCCTCAGTGGTGCTGACCTTGAATTCCAATATCTGGGAAGACAAGTTGTAGCTCACCTTTTATGTAAATGCTTACTAGCTCACGCAGACCCTTTTTCTTTCTTTTTGTTTTATGGGGTTGTGTGTAGAACAATTTTAGTGGCTCTGCTGATTGTCAGAGCAATGAATGCTTACTGTAAAAAATCAATGACATAGAAAATGAAGAAAGTGAGATTCTCTTCTCAACCTACACATTGTAATGGGTCTCTTCCAGATTTTTCAAAATTGTATCACACTGTTCTGCCATCAGCATTTTTCCTTAGCATAGTACTGTGGATACCTCTTTGTTTCAACAGATGTAGCACTCCATCAACTTTATTAATCGTTCCATAGTATTCCACTATATTTGCTGTACCCTAATTTATTCAACAAACCCAGCCGATGGACATTTAGGTCATTACAATTTCTTTCTATTATACATTATCCTTGAACTGATTGCTCCCAAAGTATTAACTTCTTAAGAAAATATTTGCTAAACCAAATCACACACATATTAAATTTTACTACATATTTTGATATCTCTGGTTCTTGTTTATATCCTTTGCCATGACTTTTGGTCATGTTCAGCTTTTATCAGGAATCATTTTAAACTTCTCCTATTGTTCCTGATTGCATTTCACAGTTGGTAGAACATTTGTCAGGTTAATAGGATACTCAGAGATTCTCAAATTTAGGGGCATCTTTTATTCTTTAGATCTTAAAGAAATCTTTCTAGGAGCATCAGACATCAAGATACTGGAACATGAGAAATGTACATGAAAAGGCTACCGCAACAGAGGAGTGAAGCTCTATGTGCTCGGTGTTCATTGACATATAATTAAATTTGCCTTAAGATTGTTTTGGTGCAAATGAGTTAGGGAGACAAGTATAGGTTTTTAGGCTTGATTATCTTGGACCACATGAGAGAATCTGGTTCAGAGCTTCTGAGACCAATGACTGCCCTTCCCCTTTGTGCTGCACACACAGTCTTGTGTGTAATCTCTTCCTGGGTCACTTAGCTGCATTTTCTTCCTCAGTGCCTATTATACATTTAAACCTTGCCAGACTTAATAAATGAGAGCTGGAGAATAGGAGAAGCCCAACCAAGACCACGTGGATGGCACCTGGGCAGATCTATTGGTCCCACTCAAAGAGTAGCAGCATAAGGTAAGAGTAAATTAGCACATGTTATGCTCAGTTCATGGACTGCCGGCTCAGCTGGACTGGACTGAGAATCAGGCCATGGTGCCTATTGTAAAATCAATAGGAGAAGGAAAAAAAAAAAGAGAGAAAAAGAAAATGTGCTGAGTCAGGGGAGGAGGGTCTTCAAAATCTCAGTCAAAAGTTTGATTATTCTTGGGGCTTCCCTGGTGGCTCAGTGGTTGAGAGTCCGCCTGCTGATGCAGGGGACATGGGTTCGTGCCCCGGTCTGGGAGGATCCCACATGCCGCGGAGCAGCTGGGCCCGTGAGCCATGGCCGCTGGGCCTGCATGTCCGGAGCCTGTGCTCCTCAGCGGGAGAGGCCACAACAGTGAGAGGCCCATGTATTGCAAAAAAAAAAAAAAGAAAAAGTTTCATTATTCTTGACAATGTTGAGGTGGGGCTGCCGAAGAAAGTCACAAATTCAAGTGATGGCAACCCGACAGATACGTGCCTAACATCAACTGCATCTTCTCTCTTCCCAGAAAGACTTCATAAATCTGTGCATCTTTGCTTCTTATGGCCCTCTCTTTCTTTCTCTTCTTCTTGCTCCTTCTCCGTCCGTCCTTCTTCCCATTCTAGGTGCTGAAAATCCAGTGGCAAATGAGACCTATATTGCTCCTTTCTCTCTGTGAATACCTTCTCCCTTGCATACAAACTGTCTCAGGCTTTCTCCATTCTAAAGAATTTCTTCCTTCAACTATGTCCTCCCTTTTTGGGGAATAGTTTATACCATAGTAAAAACTTCCTTAGTATGCATTCACTCTTTAACCAGACTTTGCCACTAGAGCCTTGTTTGAAATTATGGTTTCAAATGTCTCAAGTGATATGATGGCCATTCCAGGATATTCAGCACAGAAACAGCTTCATATGTGAGAACTCTCCTATTCATGAGGACTGGTGGATGCAGACTCCTTTGGCCTTTTATGAACGTTGAAGAGGATCAGACTTGTCTTTCTCCCCGTTAGAGTGTAAGTACATGATCTAGGTTTGGCCAATAGGATTGGCCAAATTTGCAGAAGGAAATTTGGTTTTGGAGAGCATGAAGCAAGAACACAACGTCAGTTAGAGATTAGTCATAACAGGAGGGGTGACACTGAAGTTTCTGGTGAATGCAGTGAATACCTCAGAGTGGAGAAGCTAGTGGCAATGTCTTCACCAGACAATTTCTTGGGCAAGACCCCAGCCATGTTCCTTGATTCCCCAGTTTCTTTGGTTTCCTGCCAGTGTTCTCAGTCTGGTTCTCTTGAGTTATCCAATATTCTTCCAAGACACCTTTTTCTGCTGAAGTTAGCCAGAGTTGGTTTGCATTGTTTGTTGCTAAGAAACCTGTCCTATTCACCATGCAAAGGCCCATTCTCAGTAGCAGCCTCCCTTAGCTCTTTGCAGGATTTGAAACTAAATCCTCTCCCTCATGAAATGTCTCTTATGTTGTCTTTAGTGACCATACGCTTTCTGAATATCCTCCTTTCTCTCTCACTGATCCTTCTCTGTCATCCTCCCTCACTCTGCCCTGGCTCTTCATTTCTCTCTTTTAGGTGTTTCCAATGATCTAACCTTTCCTCTGACTTCAGTGAATCTTTAAACTTAGCCTATAGTCCATGGGACATCTCAACCTTTATGTTCTCTCAGCACCTCATCACTGTCTGCCCCGACCTCTATTTTCTTGGTAATCTGATGCCAAACCTCAGAAGTATTGTTGATTCTTCCTTCTCCCTTAGCCCTGACATTAATTTTCATGTTAAGACTTTTCTTGTAGCCTGATGAGCTCATGGGGGAAGAAGTGTTTTCCTTTCAGGGTCTTACAGCCTTGTCCATAGAGAGGCTGTGGTGCTAGATGAACTCTAACATCTGTTTCCACCCTTACATTCCACTGTTGTACTCATGGCAGTGCTGCAGTGGATGCTGCCTCCTGCTGTCATTCTTTCTGTATCCATTGTCACTTTTGCCATGAGGCCCTCAGTTTGCAATCTAGGGAGCATCAAGTGGTGGTTCCAAGCACAGGTTCTGGAATTAGGCATATTGGGTTCAGACTCTGGTTCTGCCTCCACTACTTATAAGCTGTAACCTTGGGCAAATTGCTTACCTGCTCTGAGCTTCATTTCCCATTTTGAATGGAAATAATAATAGGCCTTTCCCAATAGGGTTGTTGTTGGCATTAATCACACTTGTCAAGTACTATGCCTGGAATCTAATAAATGCTAGCTGTAATTAATTCTTCCTTAGACAGTCACAGTGGCCTCCCAATTGTCGTGCCATCATCAGAATATCCTCCTATATTTGTCCCACTTAATCAAACCTCATTTAATACAGTTGTATAACTTTAATATACGGAATAATAATTTTTAAAATCCTCCAGAAAATGAATTGCTTTTTATGTCCCAAAATAATTCTCAATAACTCCAAATAATTTACCTTGTCATGACCTTGCTTTTAAGTGACTCAGTCTCTCAGTTTCCTAATTCCCCACTCCCAAGAGAAGAGCACATTTTCGTGTGCCCGGCCACATCAGGGACAGACAGCTGGCAAGCCTATAAGTGAGCTAGCCCTAATCAAGTAGATATATGTGGTCCAATCAACTCCAACCAGAAGGTGAAACCATCTGCCCAGTCAGCTAGGGCTGTAGGTGGATCAGGTTCCCTTAGAAGGGACTGTGGGTGGGCAGGAAATGACTGACGTCTCTGGTACAGCAATACTCTTCTCTGCTCTATCCCATTGCTACCTATAGAATTCCTACTCATACTTCCAAACCCAATTCAGTACCACCTCTTTCATGAAGTGTTTGCGATCCTCTCAGTCAAATGTGACATGTTTCATTTCACTGCCCACGTGTTGGTTTGCATCTCTGTATGGCCGTCATCATATCCTATCTCCTGTTATAAGGTCCTTGTTTCTTACACTCATACACACAGATCCTCTAACAGCAACTGGACTGTATGCTACTCAAAAGCAACTTCATATTTTCAATGTATCAAATATAATTGACAACCGATTTGCTTAGGGTCCTCCAACATCGGTGAATCCTGGACCATCTGCATAAAAACCACCTATTGCACCTGTTACAATGCTGACTCTTTGACCCTGTCCTAGAGTTAATGAATCAGAATGTGAAGAGAAGGTGAGGCCCAGGAATCTGCACTCTAATGAGTCCCCCCCGCCAAGAGATTTCTATATCCACAATTGTCTGGATTCTGCACTGTAGCATTTACCCCAACGAGTATCAGCAGCTTCCCATTATAAACCATAAAAAGAACCATGTCTAGCTCTGACCAAAGCAAGATGGCTCCTACAGCCAAAGCAAACATACACCTCTTCTATCCAGCTCTTGCCACTAATCTGGACCTCACAGTCCATATGCCCTGTCTTCCCCACAGCCTGTGAAGAGACTCTGATGGTTTTTCTCATGCCGAGAGCAGCTACTGTTGCTCATGGCACTTTTGTAATTGTAGCTCAAGAGAAAAACTTGAGAATGATAATGCCTTGAGCTCCTCTTCTGTGTGCCGAATAGTGAGATGGAAACGCTCAGCCTTGCACTCTACCGCCCGGCTGACCAGACACAAACCTTGTGGCTTCTCAGTAAGGTTACCAGGATAGCAAGTGACTGGAGTGTCTGTGTGTGTGTGTGTGTGTGTGTGTGTGTGTGTGTGTGTGTGTACAGGCACCATCTGCTTCATGCAATATAGATGGGAACTCCTCTGTGCCTTAAGCTGGAGCTTAGGCTTTAGGGCAGGGGTTCTCTCCTTAGCTGCTCATTAGAATCACTTGTGCAGCTTTAAAAAATCCTTATTTCCAGGCTGTATCCCAGACCAATTAAGTCAGAATCTCTGGGGATGAGACCTGGCATCCAAACTTTTTAACAGCTCCACAGCCGTTCCAATGTGCAGGCAAGTTGTAAAGCCTCTACTCAAGTGAAAGTTAATGTATTAGTTAACCCACAGAAAGTATAACCTCCACTCAATTTTATCATTATCAGGTGGAAGCCAGGACATCTTATGCTGAAGCACCTACCAACTGAAACGTGGCAAAATTCTGACACTGCAGGCTGTGAACCGGTGGCTTTCTCAGTCCCAGGTAAAGCATCTCACCAATGGAATTCTAATTCTGTTAGACAACTGAATTTTACTATTGGTGCTCTGAACAACTCATCCCTTAGTAAAATGGAAAAAGCCTTTTGTCAGAGAGGTTGCATGAACCAGTTAGGCTGTCAGCGCTCTCCACTCTACCTGTGGATTCACAAATTTGTATGTATGTGCATTGTGTGTGTGCATGTGTGTGTTTTCATACGCTTTGTTTTCAAAGTGGTTGTTACTGAATTTGACAGTAAAGAAGACAAGGAAGGAGTGATGGAGTACTGCCATACAGTCTTGTCTGTTTCTATTTGCCACAGTGATTTTTCAATGGCATCATGGCATTTAATAAGCACTTTTTTGCTAAGTACTATATGGATATCATCTCACTGAATTTCAACAACTCTGTGAGATAGGTATTATTCTCAATCTATAGGTGAGGAAATTGAAGAGCATAGAGATTAAACTTGCCTGAAGATTTGAATCCAAATCTATCTGACTTCAAGGTCCAGGCTCTTAGCCACATTATACTGCCTCTTAGAGCATTTTTGTGATCATCTACCTGCTCCTTATCCAATGTCAAGTATTAATAAAATGTTCTTTTTATCTTAATGAATACCAGAAATTATCTTTACAGATCAGACCCACAATGACAGTTGATGGATCTCTGTAGATGCACAATGATCAAAGTTGCTAAGGCAGTACTATGCCCAAGTTGGGTGATTAATAAATGTTTGTTGATGAATGGTTGAATGGATGAATGATGGATAAATCAATGTGTGGATAGGTAAATAAATTAATGAGCTATCTTATGGTAATCTACACTATCATTCTTATTAGATTAAGCTCCTTGAGGGGAGGACTATGTATTGTTAACTGCTGACTCTGTGCCTAGCATAGTACCTGGCATTCACCAAGTGTTCATGTAAGTACGGGAAGAAGTAGGTACAGGCCACTGAATCCAAAAATATTCTGTTGTCAGAAACTGAAGAAAATAAATTGTATTTCAATATCTTTCCATTGAATGAGAAGGCCTAAGTCTTACCTAAATCCAGGAAAAAAGGGTACCAAAGACGTGACTGAAAATTGAAAAATATAGGGACCTTCTTTGTGTTGTCTCTATAAAATAAGCATCTGTCCATTACATTTCCATATGTTTCTCTACATTTGGAAAATGCAAATTTTTAAATATCTTTTCCACTTTGATTTTATTTCTCAGTGTTGGGTATGCAAAGTTTCAGGGTTAGCCCCATGAGAGCTACAATCACAGTGTACTTCATCTATAGGAAGGGAAGTGGGATTCTGTTTAGCATATAAAGAGTTTATGAAATCCAGTAATGGCTTAGGATTGGGAAGTGAACAAGTTCTCTTTCTTGCTCTCCAGAGCCACTTTCAGACTATTCCTCTCCATCTACGCTCTTATAAAAAGCTCTTCTCTAAGGTTCACCCTGTACAGACTACACATGCCCACCCACCTCGGAATAACCATCTGCTGCTCACTCCTTTGCTTCCTGCTCACACTGACTGAGGGACTGGTTTACAGCCCTCCTCTCCACGTTGCTTCCACCATTACCCTTGAAGATCTCATTATGCAAGGGCATGACCCATCCAGTATCCTTGCATCTCAGTTCCTTAACCTCCTGATTCCTGATGATCTCCTCCATTCCTCCATAGCCACCCATGGCCACACCCTGCTCCTTTATACCACCAGAAACTCAACACCTCACAAATCACAACTTTTAACATCCCATTCTCAGCCACAACCTCCTCTTTCCAGCTTTCCTGCTTGGCCTCGTTGAGCTTTTTCTCTTTTTTTAAATTTAATTTTTATTTTATATTGGGGTATAGTTGATTTACAATGTTGTGTTGGTTTCAGGTGTACAGCAAAGTGGTTCAGTTATACATATATCCATTCTTTTTCAGATTCTTTGCCCATATAGGTCATTACAGAATATTGAGTTGAGTTCCCTGTGCTATACAGTAGGTCCTTGCTGATTATCTCTTTTATATATAGTATATATATGTTAATCCCATCATCAAACATTTTCAATCCATGGATCCTTTCATCTTTTTATTTTTTTTTTCATCATACCCTTTTGCCCTCCCTACCCTGACACCAGCTTAGATTCCTAGGCCCTCATTACAATTATCCTATTGCAAATATGCTGGGTTCACTTGACCTCTTCTTTCACAGCATCTGACCCCAGTCCTGCATGAACTCCATCATCCACCTCCTGTGTCAATGCCTGAGCAACTGAGTATTGTCATAAAAGTCACAAAACCAATCTGGATTAGTATCACAATACTCTTCTTCAACTTTGCAGAAGAAATTAATACATTTCACCTTTAAAAAATCTTACTGTGGGGAATTACACAGTGCTACAAAATCTGACATACTAAATCAAGGGATATTTTGAAATATTGATATCAGAGAAGCTTTCTTTTTAATTAAGGCACCATAAACTCATAATAGGGATTCACGTCTTTATAACATATTTCCACTAAGAGTGAAGCATAGATTTAGAAATGGGGCATTTGGCCTACACTGGGATGTTTTGAATTAAGATACATTGTAGAGTGTGGCAGTGGGAGAAATGACAATTTTCATTTAACGATGTGGAAGAAATGTTGAATACAGCGTACCTTATTTTATCCATGGCAAGGCTCCAGGATTTCTGTCTATCTTGGAATTCATGTACTTAAGGCTGTAAAAAGCATGCTGGCAAATACCAATCTGCATCAAAGCTTGTCTCTATGACTCTGCACCATTCACGGTAGTGAGAAAGTGTCAGATGAATGCTTTCCTTTATCTGTGTCTATGATTGTGCCTCAGTTGCATCTTTTGTTGGATTTCAAGGAAGAAGAGGTGAAAAGTTCCATGCTGACTTCCCGCACATAAGCAATAGAACTTAGAGTAAAATGACGTGGATCAAAGTTAATTTTTTTTTTATTCAGACTAGTAGGAAAACATTTTCAGTAATACTTACCAAAAGATTATTGGATATTGTAAATCCACATTCATTTTTCCTTAATTGAACACCTCCTACTGGCTGTCAGCAACAGACACTTCCTTGCTAGTTTATTTATACCTACCATCCTCTTCCATGTTTTGGACTATCCCTACAGGGGTTCATAGTGGATTCTACTATGCGCTTAACAGCTAGTGCTGCAACATTGCCCAACCCCAGGGGGCACAATTTCCAGGCAGCCCTATTAACAACAATCACTAATGATCCTTTTGTAAGACTGAATTTACAAGGGCCCACTATCTTTCACTCCTCTTTCTCTCTTACTTTCTGTAAATTTTCACAAAGTACATTCAACTGCACTCTGAAAAGTAGAATTTCTACCTATATGCAAGTGTAGGACAATAAGTTCATTAAGTGCAACGTAGGATATAAAGCTGGCTTCATCATTTCAGATGAAGATATTCAATTCTAACAATTCTAACTGTTCAGTTCTGGACTTTATATTAAGGGAGAAAAATAAACCTTTATTTGTTTAGGCCTCTTTTGGTTGGATATTCTGTTTCTTGCAGCCAAACCATCCAAAACTGACTCACTTTGCATTCATCAGACAGTAACTCCCCACCATCAATCCCACAGAATTTCCTGGACCCAAACATACTCTCTCTCCTTTTGCCACAATGGAGGAGAACATCCCTCTTCTGATCCAAAGCCATTCAGCCACCCATGGTTTGCCTTCCATCTGAGGACATTGCTCTGGTGGTTATCTTCTATTTTGAATATTTAGCCTCTTATTCTCCACCCAAACCTTCCAAACAGCTTTCAAACATCCTCTTATACCTTTCACCCTCAAACAAACAACAAACAAAAATACCTTCCTGATTATACATTCTCCTCTGCCTGTATTCCCATCACTCTTCTCTCCTTGCCAGCCAAGGTTCACAAGAGTTATCTACACTCACTAACTCTACTTCCTCTCCTTCCTTTCTTTCTTCTACCCCACCAATCTAGAAAAACAGCTCTTGCTAAGGTCACCATGACGTTCGTGTTGTTAAATCTAACGCTTCTCGATTTTGTCATATTTACCTTCTTAGCAGCATTTGACGCTGTTGATTACTGACCAATTCTTAAATTATTCTCTTTGTCTCCTATAAGACCACACACTCCTGGCTTACTACCAAGCCTGTGGCTCTGGCTCCATAGACTCCTGTTCTGATTCCTTCTTCTCAAGCTGCTTTTGAACATCAGGACTCCTCATGGCTCTATCCTGGGCTGTCTCCTCTTCTTGTTCTCTACTCTGTCATCCCAGAATGATCTGTATAGGCTGCTAACTCTCAAATGTATTGGGTTGGCCAAAAAGTTCGTTCGGATCTTTCCATAACATCTTATGGGAAAACTGGAATGAACTTTTTGGCAATATATCTTCAGTCTGATCTGCTTGCTGAGCTCCAGCTTTGCATAGATCATTGCTAACTTGATTTCTCTATCTGGATAGCTCACAAGCATCTCAGACTTAAGATTTACAAGACCAAACTCTTAATCTTGACTCACTCAGAGGAGCTCCTCCTTTGGTCTTCTACATCAATAAATGACATTCATCTACTCAGATGTCCTTGCTAGAACAGTGGGCACATCATCCTTGGCATAGCCCTTATCTTCAATCTCACCTCCTTCCCTCAACCCCAACTTCAATCCCAAATAAGGCATCTCCAAGTCCTATATGTTATACCTCTAAAATATTCCCTGTATCGATCCACTTCTCTCTGCTTCCACTCTAGCCACAATCCAAACCACTAAAGACTTTTTAAAATTAATTTTTACTGAAGTATAGTTGCTTTAATGTTGTGTTAGTTTCTACTGAACAGCAAAATGAATCAGTTATACATATACATATATCCCCTCTTTTTAAGATTTCTTTCCCATTTAGGTCACCACAGAGCATGAGTAGAGCCCCCTGTGCTATACAGTAGGTTCTCATTAGTTATCTATTTTATACATAGTAGTGTATATATGTCAATCCCAATCTCCCAATTCATCCCACCCCCTCCTTCCCCCCTTGGTATCCATATATTTGTTCTCCACATCTGTGTCTCTATTTCTGCTTTGTGAATAAGTTCATCCATACCAAACCACCAAAGACTTTAATGATAGCTTCTTAACTGATTTTCCTCTATCCTTTCTCTAAACCATTCTTCACTCAAGAGCTGGGGCAATGGTTGAAAAGATAAACTTGATCATGCCATTTCCCAGTTTAAACCCTTCAATGGCAACCCATTGCACTTGGATAAAAATCCACTATCTTTAATATTGCCTTCAAGGCATTGCATAATTTATCTCCAACCTACCATCCCAATCTCATCACATGTTTCTGTCCTCAGCTCTCTCCTTGACCCAACCGCATTAGCCTCCTTCAGTTCCTTGAGGGTGCCAAGTTCTTTGTTTATTCACAGCCTGCTCAGTGTACAATACTCTTTGCCAAGCTTTGTCTTCTAGTCTGATTTTAAATGTCATTTCCTCAGAAAGTCCTTTCCTAATATCGTAATCCAAGTTCTACCCCTGCCATTACTCTATACACAATCTTGATCATTTGCCATATGCATTTTCCCACTTTTTTGCTATTTCAAATAGTGTTGCTATGAACATTTTGATATGTGTGCAAAAGAGTTTCTCTAAGGCAGTGTTTTTCAAACTGGGGGTCCCAAATTGCTGGTGGTTAGTAATATCAATTTTTTAAAAAATAAGAAAGAAAAATAAATAGAAGCAAATAGAAAATACTAGAGTACATTGCACATAATAAGAGTAAATTCTGTTTTATGAAACTTTGATTTCAGTCGTGTGTGTGTGTGTGTGTTGGATCATAAGCTAAAATAGATTTATTATTTCAGGTCAAAGTCAAAGAAGTTTGGAAAGACATTATTTCAGGGTGTATTTTAGGAAGGGATATCTTGGGTCACATTTTTCAATTGTAGTTTTAAACACAAATATAGGGAATCAAAAGCTTCAACGGGGAAAAAAAATAAAATAAATCTATACATATATTGCACTTTGGCCTTGGTTTGCTTATGTTGGTTTCCATAAACCTTGGTTCACATTAACAGCTTTTTTTTTTTAAAGTGGGGGTGGGTGGGTAAATTCTTATACAAATACTGTATAAGAGGTAAGTTATTTATGTAGAAATCAGTGTTGTTTAAGCACACAGAGCGGTGACAGAAACCAGGAGGTCTGAAGTTTTAGCATGCATTCTCTTTTCATAACTTTCCACATCACCAATTTACATTATGGCTAGAAATAAATCCTCCATGTTTATTTAAACACTAAAAGTGCAGAACACATTTATTTTATTGTGTAAAACTCTACTGGAAAAATCCTGGCAGCTTAGGATAGTAATCCCCAATCCATGGACAAAATACCATCTCCATGTGCTGTTTGCTATTCTCGGTTCCATTTGGTGCCCTGTTGCCCTTTAACCTACCTTTACTGCACAGCAAAGATCTGAAGCTGCATCAGTCCTACAAGCCAGAACAGACAGCTGCCTCTGTGTAGGGCCTGAAGGGAACTAAAGGACAATCTGCCCTGAAGTATCTATCCTGCTGCCTGACTTCCCACTAGAGTGACTCGCCTGGTTTCAGCCAGAAGACTCTTGTTAAAATTCAAATATTTTCGGAGGAGAAAGTCATATGTTTAAAGCACTAGTTTTAAAAGCAGATTCAGGACATTGAATGAATGGGATGGAAATAAGTTAGCTGCTGGGTCAGGCTGAGGTGGGAAGCAGCCACAGCCCCTTTAGTGAGGGAGCAAGCAGCCTGAGTTCTCCAGCTGGATGTGGGAAAGAAGGGCTGGTAACAAACTCTTCCTACTTAGCAGTTTTGCCCAGCCTGTAAACACTCTCCCTGATACTGTGGGGACATCTTGTAAGCACCAGGGATCAGAGCCAACATTTCAGCTCTGTTCTATTCAACCTCATTCACACGCTGCATCCATTGTGAGGTTTCAGGACTTGCCCCATGCTCACATTCAAACACAGCTTCTCAGAAGTCAGTATTTGAAATATAGAAAGCAACCAGGTTTTGGATACCCGTCCAGTTTATGTGTCATCCTTTTATTTCTATTGTAATTATCTCTAGGACTGGCCTGACCCTTCTTTTAGCCAGTTTTGTTTTTTCAATCAACGCCAAATAGATATTCCACTTGAGCGAAACCAGTACCGCCCTGTAGCCTGAGCCAGCAACGAAAAGAGGAATGCTGGATTTCAAAAGCAATAAAAGAAAACAAAACGAGACAGAGAACAGGTCCGTTTCTTAGGACATATCAACCTTACACCACATTGCCAGAGTCACTTTTTATTGAAGATGACAAACAGATAAATTCCCTCCATCACTGATGTAAGATGTCTTTTGGTAAGAATAGTAGTAAAGAGAACTAGAGTCCAGGTTGAGATTGCTGGGCCAAGATTCAGTTGTGGAGGGTGAGCTGTGAACAACCCACCTAATTCGGTTATACCAGATGACTTGATTCTGCTCCCAGGAGTCCAGGCACTCTGGGTTTGGGCGCAGGCTAGAGACTGGCAGAGTTCCTCACCTTCAGAGCCCACAATCTCTACTTCCCCATTACTCACTCCGTGGGCAAGCTTTTGATTAAACTCATTCACAATGAGGCGTAAGTGATAAATGTGGCTGCTTGTCCAGTTTTGACCCTCCTCCTACTGGAAATTCACAATCCACATTAGCATATTAAGGTATTCAGAAGTCCCACAGAAAAGGAACCTGCCTAACTTTGTTTTACCACAAGTGTTTTACCCAAATTTATTTGACCATGGACCTCTTTGTGCCCTCAGAATCACTTAACATTTTCAGGGAGCACTAGCACTGTGACAAACATGTTTCTTTAAGTTAAATGAATGCACCTCTCATTCATTCATTCTTTCAACAATGGTTATTGAGGCCCAGTGTGTGCCAGGCACCAATGAGTAAAATAGTCACCTTCATGAAGCTTATATTCTTTAATCAGTTCGTCTCCCCTACAGTTTGTTGTATAATTAATTAATAAACATTAATAAAATAATCACACAAGGGCCTCCCTGGTGGCGCAGTGGTTGAGAGTCCGCCTGCCAATGCAGGGGATACGGGTTCGTGCCCCGGTCTGGGAGGATCCCATATGCCGCGGAGCGGCTGGGCCCGTGAGCCATGGCTGCTGGGCCTGCGCGTCCGGAGCCTGTGCTCCGCAACGGGAGAGGCCACAGCAGTGAGAGGCCCGCATACCACAAAAAAAAAAAAAAAAAAAAAATAATCACACAAGCAAGGATATGGCCATGGCCAGGGCAGCCCTGAAAGGTTCTCTTCCAGGTGACTGAGGACACCTGGAGGCAGGTGTTAACCAGATGATGGGGAGGAAGTTTGAGGGGAACAATGTTCTAGAAAGAGGGGACGCAGGGACAAATACTGGGCAACAGGAGAAAGCACGGTGCTATTCAAGGAAGCAGATTGAGAGCCTTCTTCCTGGCGGAGGTTAAGCAGGTGCGAAGAGGCCAGATCATGTCAGGAAGTTGTCTGGGGAAGGATTTGTTTTGGCCCGAGGGTCCTTCTCAGTGCTGCTGAAATCACACCACCGCTGCCTTGGGCATTTGCCAGGTCCTGGGCTGCACCGCAGGCATTAGTGCCCCCTTTCTCCAGGAAAGGAAACAAAGGTCAGAGGAGCATGCGACCTTCCCAAGAGCTACTCAGGGACAGAATCTGGATTTAAACTCAAAGTCTGTCTGAGTCCAAAACCATGTGGCAAACTAACATCCTTCTGAAGAAGACCACTGCCTGCTCAGAAGGCCTGTGACATCATGCGTTCCCTCCCAGAGCACCTAGTTCCAGAAGGGTTCTGTGTCCGGAGGATGACAGACACAGATGTCACATTCAGTGTTAGAAAGCATGGGAATAGGACACCATCAGCCACCCTTCAGGACTCGAAGTACAATTCTAAGTACCAAAAGTGGACACAGTTCTCCACTTCATACTGTAAACTAGGCTGTACTCCCAAGTGGAGAAGGGAAGCCCAGAGTGCTCTTTTGAGGTCCTGATTTCCCTATGGTTCTGAGCCCTGAAAGAGGCCTTTAGACACCCCAGGAGCATAAGCTTGTGGCCTCCCAGGAGCCTCCATGCCTGCACTGCAGACCCCGGACCTGCTCTGGGAAGCTCCAGGGCGCACAGAGAGAGGGGTTGGTGATACGGATGTGGCCCGAGGAGATTCTTAGCTTCCAAAGAGTGCTTGAGACTGGAGGGTGAGGAGAGGGGAGTTGGCTTCAAGGCTTTTTAGAAGATCTCAGAGTCTGGTGGCCTGCTTCATCTGTAGAGTAAAAGCCCGTCCTCAAAAAGCCCTAGGTCTGTCCTACTTCCGCTCTGGATTTTCTTAAATGTAGAGTGGTGGGCGGGGCCAGAACTCCGTGCTCCTGACATCCTCTACACCGTACAGTTGTATGCATATGTGTGCATGTGTATGAGTACACACACACACACAATTCTTTCCATTTCAGCACATTGCATCTTATGCCTGCTGTGGCCCTAAGAGCCAGCTGAGTTCCAGGAACCCTGGAGCCTCTTGTATACGGTAATGGTTCTGGTTGGAGACGCCCCAATGATATGTCATCTTTTGCCCTGAAATATCCCTCAGGATACTCCCTTGTGCTAACCATGCACATGCCCACTGGCTTACTCAGGGAGATAGTGGGAGACTCCAAGGGTGCAACTAATTCCTTTTGATCCTACCTGCCCTTCAAAACATCACTGCCCCCAAAGCAACCCTTGTGTAGGGCACAGGCTTTGAACATGCATACATCTGAGTTTGATTCATGGCCTTACTATGTGACTGTGCGTAAGACATTCAGCCTCAGTTTCCACATCTGTAAAGTGGATCTAATACCTTCCTGCTGGGATTGTTGTAATGATTAAGTGACCTCATATAAATCAGTTCACAAAGTTCTGGGCACATGGTAAGCCCTTAATAAATGATAGCAAAGATTTTGTCAGTGACTGCCAAGCAGTCAAGTGCCCCAGGTAAATAAGCAGGAAGGACTAGCAAAGAAAATCTGCAGCAGTGTGTCTCTGGCTCTGGTGACCCCAGCCATTCCCACTCTGATCTCCAATCAGATCTAAGGGTCTCTGAATGAACTGACAAGTGGCCTAGGCTGTCAGCCACCTTCCTGGGCCAGGGCATGTCTTCAGAATTGAGACCACATGGGTAATAGATCAGGAATAATCCTCAGGGTAGTCCTGCTGTCATCTTTTCTTGGCTATTGGATCTTAGGCAAATCATTTACACTCCCTGTGTCTCACTTTTCTCATTTTCAAAATGAGAATAATAATGGCACCTATCTCATAGGACACTTGGGCAGATTAATGAGGAAATGTAGAAAGATGCTTTAGGGTATAGTTATGTTTTATGATAAAGAAAGAGGAGTAATTGTTCATAAATTTGGCCTCTGCTGGAAAATATCCAGTAACAATGAGTTCACAGAAAGGATTACATTATCAATTGGTTATAATTGTTTAAAGTTTTCCCTTTCCATTAATTGGATGCCTGCTCTTCATCTCAACCCTGACACGTAGAGGTTTCATAGGCAAGCCTCAGTCTCCCCAGTCAGCAACTCCAGGGACAGGAACTCGGCCTGTATAGTTAAAACCCTCACAGGTGACTGCCCACCAGTGACCAAGGGACCAAGACTGACCCAGAGTTGGGGCAGAATTCTCTGGGGCTGACACTGATATTATTAGGTTCTATGGATGGAAAGGACAGAAACCTACCAGGTGGGATTCAAATTGTACCCTTGGACAGGAGTTTGGTTGAAGTGGGAAAAGATATATTAGGAAAGTCTCCAACTGGATTAAACCTTCTAGATTTAACTGAATTATCCTCCAAATGACCCAAAGTCCATTTATTCCTCTAACGGTTGTCCGCAGGTATCTCTGAAGAGCAGCTATGGGGTGGGGGTGGGAGAGATCAAGGAGAATGGCCACAGCAAGGTTGGCTGATGGACTGGAGAGATTGAACACCCTCAGGCTCAGGGGCTGTCAAACGGTGTACGCAGAACAAAGTGAGAAGTGAGTGAGGAGACTTCTCTGCTGTACCTGTCTTAACCATGCCTATATGTACTTAGACTAAAATGGACACGTGCTAGAGCAACAGGAAACTTTAGCCGTTATTGGTTGTGGGTACATGAGAGATTCAGCTCATAGGTCAAGAAAGTGTCTTGCCACATGATGTGTTTTTTTTTTTTTTTAAGATGTTGGGGGTAGTTTTTATTAATTAATTTATTTATTTTTGCGGTGTTGTGTCTTCGTTTCTGTGCGAGGGCTTTCTCTAGTTGTGGCAAGCGGGGGCCGCTCTTCATCGCAGTGCGCGGGCCTCTCACTATCGCGGCCTCTTGTTGTGGAGCACAGGCTCCAGACGCGCAGGCTCAGTAGTCATGGCTCACGGGCCTAGTTGCTCTGCGGCATGTGGGATCCTCCCAGACCAGGGCTCGAACCCGTGTCCCCTGCATTAGCAGGCAGATTCTCAACCACTGCGCCACCAGGGAAGCCCCACACATGATGTGTTTTGTATAATAAGTTAATGTGTAGAATATAAGCAATATACAATTGTCCCTTGGTATCTCAGAGAATTGGTTCCAGGACCCCTGTGGACACAAAAATCTGTGAATGCTCAAGTCCCTTGTATAAAATGACATAGTATTTGCAAATAACCTATACATATCACCCTGTATACTTTAAATCATCTCTATATAATACCTAATACAATACAAATGCTATGTAAATAGTTGTAAGTACAACGTAAATGCTATGTAAATAGTGGCCAGTGTATGGCGAATTCAAGTTTCATTTTTCAAAACTTTCTGGAATTTTTATTTCTAAATGTTTTCCATCAGTGTGGTTGGTTGAATCTGTGGATGTGGAACTTGCAGATACAGAGGGCCTACTGTAATTATAAGAAAAATATACTATATTTTCCATTCTTTTCATCTTGGAACATATTTATACACTTTCTTATATTTCTTTTTCATATAAAATTATGTTATTTTCCCAAGAAGATTAGGAACCCCTTGAGGAAAGGGACTCTGTCCTATACAGAATTCTGGGTATTTGGTAGGAACTCATCAAATAGTTGATGAAATATTGAATAATGTGGGACCTTGTACTTTATGCTGCTAGCCCTGTGTCCAAGATAGGGCTGGCTCCTTTGGAAAGTACCATCCAACACCTTACATCAAACTATGACAAAACATCCCTGGGAAGCCCCTAGAAATTCTCTGGCTGCTTTCTACTGCTGCCATTACCTGTGGCAGGATATGTTGGTCTGTAGAGACCAGGCTGGTGGAATTCATTTTCTCTTCCCCTTTCCTCACAGTGCAACATGTACATTGTTGACTGAAGAGTACATACTTTTTGTAGAAGGTAGGTTAAATTACAGACAGATGCTGTCTCCGTTGCCCAATTCACTGGGTACGGGTTTGGGGCAATAAGCAGTCTCCTGACTGCTACCATGGGTGGGATCCATCTTAGCTCAATCATCTGACTCCCAACCTACATTTTTTCCCCTCTTTCTTCTCTTGTTTTTTAATTGACATATAATTGACATTATATTAGTTTCAGGTATACAACGTAATGATTCAATATTTGTATATATTGTGAAATGATCACCACACGAAGTCTACAGACAGTCCCTGACTTATGATGGTTTAACTTACAATTTTTCAACTTTACAATGGTGGGAAAGCATTACGCATTCAGTAGAAACTGTACTTTGAATTTTGAATTTTGGTCTTTTCCCGGGCTAGCAATAGGCAGTACGATCCTCCCTCGTGATGCTGGGCAGTGGCAGTGCTGAGCCTCAGCTCCCAGTCAGCCACACGGTCATGAGAGTAAACAACCCATACACTTACAACCATTCTGCACCCATACAGCTATTCTGTTTTTCACTTTTAGCACAGTATTCAATAAGTTACATGAGATATCCAATACTTTAATATGAAATAGGCTTTGTGTTAGATGATTTTGCTCAACTATAGGCTCAGTGTTCTGAGCACATTTAAGTTAGGCTAGGCTAAGTTACGGGGTTTGGTAGGTTAGGTGTATTAAATGCATTTTTGGCTTATGGTATTTTCAGCTTATGGTGGGTTTATTGGGATATAACCCCATCATAAGTCTAGGACCGTCTGCAGTTAACATCCATCCAACCATCCAGCTATGCCCACATACCATACATAGTTACAATTTTTTTTCTGTTTATGAGAACTTTTAAGATCAACTCTTTTAGTAACTTTCAACTATGCAATACAGTGTTATTAACTATAGTCACCATGCTGTACTTTACATCCCTATGACTTATTTATTTTATAACTAGAAGTTTGTACATTTTGACCACCTTCACCCATTTTGCCCACACTCCACCCCCTCCCAACTTGTCTTGAGAATTTGTCTCTCTTCTGCCATTTTGTTTTGAGATCCCCGATTTCTGAAGGTATAAAGTAACTTCTGCCCAGGACCTGAGTTTCTCTCTTGGAATTTTCTCTTCTTCTAACCACTAGAATCCACCATCAGCCAATGTCCTGAAGTGCTCTTGTGGTGTAAGCCTTGAAATTAGGCTCAATATTATATACTGCCTTGATATTCTGTAAAGTCCAGGGGTCCTCAGATGGCCTAACTGCAAGTTCCTGTCACTATTCATGGGGACCAAACCTCCTAGCCAAACAACATGCCTTATCAGAGGGACCAGGCCCAGTGCCTACTTATCCCTGAGTAGCAGGTTTCAGTCCCTGCCAGCTCACAGAATTATCCAGCCAGTCCAGTCACATTGTCCCACAGGACCAGGGGGCACCTCACCCTCCTGATGCTACAAAACCTGCCTCCCACAGCCCCTGCTTGCTCACCCTGTCCCCAAGTACAACCCCCATGTGGCCCTGCACAACAGGCAGTGTTCTCCGCCCCCAGGCTTTAAGTATGTATGACTAAGAAGGTGCAGTTCATCACATCTGTACAGTGTCAGGCGTTAGGTGTGCGGCCACCCCCATAATCCCAGGGTAGGAATCCCTCCCTCACCAGTGGGGTGAAGAGGAGGCCATTAAAACAGCTATGCCCACATCATTCCTGAAATGGGTGTTCTTGGGCCCCTTTCTCAGCACTCCGAAGCTGCACCTGTTTCTGCAGACTTTTCACTCCTTCTGCTGCCCCTCTGGAGTGCTGTAGGCCGCATTTTCCCATACTTGCCCACCTTCAATGCTTTACCCTCAGCATGTTACCAACTCTTACAACACTGACAACATGGGAGAAATTCAGAAGCAACCTCTTTCAGGTCAATAAAAAATAATATTTGAGGATTTCCCTTTTTTTCTCTGGCAACATGAATACTATCCAAACCCTCTTTAATATTTTACTATATCCATCCTACCACCCTGAGGGTCATCCACACATATCCTGAGAGTAAAGGGAGTTTTTGCCATGGAGACTCAAATGTCAGATAGTTATATAGTGGTATACCTTAAAAACACACACACAAAACACTACTCTAAATTAGAAGCCACTTATTTTTTTCACTTTGTTGCAACACTTAATCTGACTAAAGTATAGTCGTAGTAGAGTATGTTATTAACTGACCAAGCTACTACTGGTGTGCGGTTTCTGCAGGGGGCTTTGACATGCCCTCAGGAGCAACAAAAGAGAAAGAACATCCCTCCTGTGTTGCCTCTACTGAATTTTGGTGGATTCCTTCCACATTCTAGGATGTAGATCTCCCTTCTTCAACTTTATGACAGTTTGACCAGTTCACCTGAAGATTTAGAAATTATATTTATTTGGATTAGCCAGAAAATGTAGGTGAATAGTTACCTAGCTCCTGATCAGGGAAGGCCTAAGTTTGAAAGCAAAGTAAGAAAACATAATGGGAAAAGGTGAGAGAGTTAACTTTATAAAGTAGGTAAACTTCTGGTGGCTAGAATTAAAAATTCCTAAATGAAGTTAAAGGACAAATTGGGGAAAAGATAAAACATACATGGCTGTCAAAGAGTTGATGATCTTACTGTTAAAGAAGCACTCACAAAAAGGATAGATATATGCTCCAACAGAAAGCTAACCATTCCATACCATATAATATCACTTATATGTGGAATCTAAAAATATGATACAAATGAACTTATCTATGAAACAAAAACAGACTCACAGATATGGAGAACAGACTTGTGATTGCCAAGGGGGGTGGGTAGGGGAGGGAAGGATTGGGACTTTGGCATTAGCAGAGGCAAACTATTATACACAGGATGGATAAACAACAAGGTCCTACTGTACAGCACTGGGAACTATGTCCAATATCCTGTGATAAACCATAATGGAAAAGAATATGAAAAAGAATATATATAACTGAGTCACTTTGTTGTACAGCAGAAACTAACACAACATTGTAAATCAACTATACATCAGTAAAATTAAAAAAAACAAAAGAAAGCTAACTATTCCAGTAGAAAATCATCAAAAGATGTGATTAGGCAGTTAACAAAAGAGGAATCACAACCAACCAATAGTTCGATCTAAAATGTCCATCCTCTCTAGCAAACAAATAAATGCAAATTAAAGTAAGACTAGGTGCTAATTTTTGCCCATCAAATTGACAGTGATAAAGGAGCAAGGCACAAACCCACCAGACCTAACAAATGAAGAGGAAAGAGGCAGTCTACCTGAAAAAGAATTCAGAATAATGATAGTAAAGATGATCCAAAATCTTGGAAATAGAATGGGGAAAATACAAGAAACGTTTAACAAGGACCTAGAAGAACTAAAGAGCAAACAAACAGAGATGAACAACACAATAAATGAAATTAAAAATTCTCTAGAAGGGATCAATAGCAGAATAACTGAGGCAGAAGAACGGATAAGTGACCTGGAAGATAAAATAGTGGAAATAACTACTACAGAGCAGAATAAAGAAAAAAGATGAAAAGAATTGAGGACAGTCTCAGAGACCTCTGGAACAACATTAAACACACCAACATTCGAATTATAGGGGTCCCAGAAGAGGAGGAGAAAAAGAAAGGGACTGAGAAAATATTTGAAGAGATTATGGTTTGGTTGAAAACTTCCCTAATATGGGAAAGGAAATAGTTAATCAAGTCCAGAAAGCACAGAGAGTCCCATACAGGATAAATCCAAGGAGAAACGCACCAACACACATATTAATCAAACTATCAAAAATTAAGTACAAAGAAAAAATTTTAAAGCAGCAAGGGGAAAACAAAAAGTAACACATAAGGGAATCCCCATAAGGTTAACAGCTGATTTTTCAGCAGAAATTCCACAAGCCAGACGGGAGTGGCAGGACATATTTAAAGTGATGAAAGAGAAAAACCTACAACCAAGATTACTCTACCCAGCAAGGATCTCATTCAGATTTCATGGAGAAATTAAAAGCTTTACAGACAGGCAAAAGCTAAGAGAATTCAGCACCACCAAACCAGCTTTACAGCAAATGCTAAAGGAACTTCTATAGGCAGGAAACACAAGAGAAGGAAAAGACCTACAAGAGTAAACCCAAAACAATGAAGAAAATGGTAATAGGAACATACATATCGATAATTACCTCAAATGTAAATGGATTAAATGCTCCAACCAAAAGACATAGACTGGCTGAATGGATACTAAAACAAGACCTGTATATATGCTGTCTACAAGAGACCCACTTCAGACCTAGAGACACATACACACTGAAAGTGAGGGGGTGGAAAAAGATATTCCATGTGAATGGAAATCAAAAGAAAGCTGGAGTAGCAATTCTCATATCAGACAAAATAGACTTTAAAATAAAGACTATTAGAAGAGACAAAAAAGGACACTACATAATGATCAAGGGATCAATCCAAGAAGAAGATATAACAATTGTAAATATTTATGCACCCAGCATAGGAGCATCTCAATACATAAGGCAAATACTAACAGCCATAAAAGGGGAAATCGACAGTAACACAATCATATTAGGGGACTTTCACACCCCACTTTCACCAATGGACAGATCATCCAAAATGAAAATAAATAAGGAAACACAAGCTTTAAATGATACATTAAACAAGATGGACTTAATTGATATTTATAGGACATTCCATCCAAAAACAACAGAATACACGTTCTTCTCAAGTCCTCATGGAACATTCCCCAGGATAGCTCCTATCTTGGGTCACAAATCAAGCCTTGGTAAATTTAAGAAAATTGAAATCGTATCAAGTATCTTTTGTGACCACAATGCTATGAGACTAGATATCAATTACAGGAAAAAGTCTGTAAGGAAGACAAACACATGGAGGCTAAACAACACACTACTTAATAACCAAGAGATCACTGAAGAAATCAAAGAGGAAATCGAAAATTACCTAGAAACAAATGACAATGAAATCACAACAACCCAAAACCTATGGAATATAGCAAAAGCAGTTCTAAGAGGGAAGTTTATAGCTATACAAGCCTACCTTAAGAAACAAGAAACATCTCAAACAACCTAACCTTACACCTAAAGCAATTAGATAAAGAAGAACAAAAGAACCCCAAAGTTAGCAGAAGGAAAGAAATCATAAAGATCAGATCAGAAATAAATGAAAAAGAAATGAAGGAAACGATAGCAAAGATCAATAAAACTAAAAGCTGGTTCTTTGAGAAGATAAATAAAATTGATAAACCATTAGCCAGACTCATCAAGAAAAAAAGAGAGAAGACTCAGATCATCAGAATTAAAAATGAAAAAGGAGAAGTAATAACTGACACTGCAGAAATACAAAGGATCATGAGAGATTACTACAAGAAACTCTATGCCAATAAAATGGACAACCTGGAAGCAATGGACAAATTCTTAGAAATGCACAACCTGCCAAGACTGAATCAGGAAGAAATAGAAAATATGAACAGACCAATCACAAGCACTGAAATTGAAACTGTGATTAAAAATCTTCCAACAAACAAAAGCCCAGGATCAGATGGCTTCACAGGGGAATTCTATCAAACATTTAGAGAACAGCTAATACCTATCCTTCTCAAACTCTTCCAAAATATAGCAGAGGGAGGAGCACTCCCAAACTCATTCTATGAGGCCACCATCACTCTGATACCAAAACCAGACAAAGATGTCACACAAAAAGAAAACTACAAGCCAATATCACTGATGCACATAGATGCAAAAATCCTCAACAAAATACTAGCAAACAGAATCCAACAACACATTAAAAGGATCATACACCATGATCAAGTGGTGTTTATCCCAGGAATGCAAGGATTCTTCAATATATGCAAATCAATCAACGTGATACACCATATTAACAAATTGAAGGAGAAAAACCATATGATCATATCAATAGATGCAGAGAAATCTTTCAACAAAATTCATCACCCATTTATGATAAATGTCCTCCAGAAAGTAGGCATAGAGGGAACTTTCCTCAACATAATAAAGGCCATATATGACAAACCCACAGCCAACATCGTCCTCAATGGTGAAAAACTGCAACCATTTCCACTGTGATCAGGAACAAGACAAGGATCCCACTCTCACCACGATTATTCAACATAGTTTTGGAATTTTTAGCCATAGCAATCAGTGAAGAAAAAGAAATAAAAAGAATCCAAATCAGAAAAAAGAAGTAAAGCTGTCACTGTTTGCAGGGGACATGATACTATACATAGAGAATCCTAAAGATGCTACCAGAAAACTACTAGAGCTAATCAATGAATTTAGTAAAGTAGCAGGATACAAAATTAATGCACAGAAATCTCTGGCATTCCTATACACTAATGATGAAACATCTGAAAGTGAAATTAAGAAAACACTCCCATTTACCATTGCAAAAAAAGAATAAAATATCTAGGAATAAACCTACCTAAGGAGACAAAAGACGTGTATGCAGAAAATTATAATACACTGATGAAAGAAATTAAAGATGATACAAATATGTGGAGAGATATACCATGTTTTTGTATTGGAAGAATCAACATTGTGAAAATGACTCTACTACCCAAAGGAGTCTACAGATTCAATGCAATCCCTATCAAGCTACCACTGGCATTTTTCACAGAACTAGAACAAAAAAATTCATAAGTTGTATGGATATACAAAAGACCCTGAATAACCAAAGCAATCTTGAGAAGGAAAAACGGAGCTGGAGGAATCAGGCTCCCTGACTTCAGACTATACTACAAAGCTACAGTAATCAAGACAGTATGGTACTGGCACAAAAACAGAAATATAGATGAATGGAACAAGATTGAAAGCCCAGAGATAAACCCACGCACATATAGTCACCTTATCTTTGATAAAGGAGTCAAGAATATACAGTGGAGAAAAGACAGCCTCTTCAATAAGTGGTGCTGGGAAAACTGAACAGCTACATGTAAAAGAATGAAATTAGAACATTCCCTAACACCATACACAAAAATAAACTCAAAATGGATTAAAGACCTAAATGTAAGGCCAGACACCATCAAACTCTTAGAGGAAAACATAGGCAGAACATTCTATGACATAAATCACAGCAAGATCCTTTCTGACTCACCTCCTAGAGAAATGGAAATAAAAACAAAAATAAACAAATGGGACCTAATGAAACTTGAAAGCTTTTGCCCAGCAAAGGAAACCGTAAACAAGACCAAAAGACAACCCTCAGAATGGGAGAAAATATTTGCAAATGAAACAACGGACAAAGGATTAATCCCCAAAGCATACAAACAACTCATGCAACTCAATATCAAGAAAACAGACAGCCCAATCCAAAAATGAGCAGAAGACCTAAATAGACATTTCTCCAAAGAAGATATACAGAATGCCAACAAACACATGAAAGAATGCTCAACATCATTAATCATTAGAGAAATGCAAATCAAAACTACAATGAGATATCATCTCACACCGGTCAGAATGGCCATCATCAAAAAATCTACAAACAGTAAATGCTGGAGAGGGTGTGGAGAAAAGGGAACCCTCTTGCCCTGTTGGTGGGAATGTAAATTGATACAGCCACTATGGAGAACAGTATGGAGGTTCCTTAAGAAACTACAAATAGAACTACCATATGACCCAGCAATCCCACTACTGGGCATATACCCTGAGAAAACCATAATTCAAAAAGATTCATGTACCAAAATGTTCATTGCAGCTCTTTTTACAATGGCCAGGACATGGAAGCAACCTAAGTGTCCATCAACAGATGAATGGGTAAAGAAGATGTGGCACATATATACAATGGAATATTACTCAGCCATGAAAAGGAATGAAACTGAGTTATTTGTAGTAAGGTGGATGGACCTAGAGACTGTCATACAGAGTGAAGTAAGTCAGAAAGAGAAAAACAAATACCGTATGCTAGCACATATATATGGAATCTAAAAAAAAAAGAAAAAAAATGATCAGAAGAACGTAGGGGCAAGACGGGAATAAAGATGCAGACCTACTAGAAAATGGACTTGAGGATACAGGGAGGGAGAAGGGTAAGCTGGGACAAAGTGAGAGAGTGGCATGGACATATATACACTACCAAAAGTAAAATAGATAGCTAGTGGGAAGTATCTGCATAGCACAGGGAGATCAGCTCGGTGCTTTGTGACCACCTAGAGGGGTGGGATAGGGAGGGTGGGAGGGATATGTAAGAGGGAACAGATATGGGAACATATGTATATGTATAACTGATTCACTTTGTTATAAAGCAGAAACTAACACACCATTGTAAAGCAATTATACTCCAATAAAGATGTTTAAAAAAAAATATTGACAGTGAGTGGACTCTCCTACCTTGCAGATCTTGGTGGAAGGCAGGGCTCTTCTCTCTATAGAAAGTGCAAAGACAAGATACTCTCATTTTCAGTCCCTAAGCTGGGTCACTCAGATGTAATGACCCAAGATTGTGTGTCTGTTCCTTGTCATGCTGAGAAGCTGGGAGAGAGCAGAACTCCTTCTGGCTGCAGCAGCAACACCCAGTTTCCAGGAGCTGCTGGGGCAGTGGTGCCAGAATGGTGTCTGATGTCCAGTGTCCAATGTCCAGGCTCAGTGCCAGAAGTGGCAGCAAAGCAAGTGCACACTCCCATTCAGCCTCGGTGGCAATGGCAGAGGAGTCCTTGCTCACTGGCTCTGTGGGGAGGCTTTGGCTGCAGCTCTGGCTGCACAGCCTTCCTCTGCTCCTGCCCATTATCTAAGCCTGAGGCTGTAGCTTTCCTGACAAATTTGTGGGCTGCCCAGCACCTTGCGGTAAATTCCTGCAGCAGTTTCTGCTGCTTGTCTGGTATAGTAATAAATAAAGAAAGCTCTCCAATCCAATAATTTCACTTCTCAGGACATATCCTAAGAAGATAACTAGAAATGTGCATATTTAAGTAAAAGGATATTCTTCTTAAAATATCCTTTTACTTAAATGTTTAGAATAACGAAAACACAGAAATGATACGAATGTTCTACCATAGGGAATTGGTTAAATGGGTAATAATACATCTGTAGTATGAAATATTATATAGTAATTAAAACTCATGTTCTTAAAGAATATTAAAAGATGTGAAAATAGTACTTATTATACTATTTAAAAAGACGATTTTCAGTGAAAGTCCAATTTTTCATAAATAACTAAAATGTAAACAGTCACTTTCTCTTGGGAAAGAAATGTAGGATATGGGATTATTGGTAAGGTTTATGTTCCTTTCATTTATTGTGTATCTTTTAATCCTTTATAATGAATGTGTATTTTTGCCAATATCACAAAAGTAGACAAAAGCTAAATTTAAAAAATAGATTTATTTGAAATTGTCCAGTGGGTTAATTGGTCTTTTGTTTGGTTGTGTGTTTGCTTTTAGCAGTTTGGTAATAGATCTTCAACTTGCAAAGGACAGGAACACCTTTAACAAACTTCTAAAGGGACCTAAACTCCATTCTCTGTATGCTATAGACTGAATGTATGCATCCCCCCAAAATTCATATGTGGAAATCCTAAGCCTGAAAGTGGTGGTATTTGCAAGTGGGGTCTTTAGGAGGTGACTTGGTCATGAGAGTGAAGCCCTTATGAATGGGATTAGTGCCCTTATGAAAAAGACTCCACAGAGCTCTCTCAATCTTTCTGCCATGTAGGACACAGTGAAAAGTCAGTCAACCAGAAAGCAGGCCCTCACCAGACACCTATCTGCTGACAGCTTGATCTTGGACTTCCCAGCCTCCAGAACTTTGAGAAATAAATTTCTGTTGTTTATAAACCACCCAGTCTAAGGTACTTTGTTACAGCAGCCTGAGCTAAAATACTGTATTTTTTTCACAACTGCCAAAAGAACTGTCTCAATAAAACAATAGTTTTAACTTAGAAAACTTGTTTTAAGAACAAGTAGCCTGGAATTCAGTTGTCTGCTCAAGGCAGGAGGTCTCAACTGGGGGAAAGATCAGAAGATAGGTGTATGGACAGTTGGAGGGCCCACGTAGGAAGGGTGGATAGTCATAGAAGCAACACAAACTCTAAAAACCTAGGGAACACAAATATATTATCATTTTCCACTGAGAACATGTTAATTGTCTTTCCCCCATGCTGATGCTGCTCTTAATAACATTTATTACAGTGGCAGAACGCTTTACAGTTTATGAAGTACTTGTACTTCCCCATATATTATTATTAGGCTCATTTTACTGGAGAGAAAACTAAGCCCTAGAGAAGGTAAATGATTTATTGAATGTCTCATGCTCACTCTGTGGCAGAGCTGAGCCTAGAAACCAGGTCTTCTGCTCTTTTGACTGTTCCTGGAGATGGCAGAGCAAAGTAATGAAAAGCCTGGGCTTTGGAGCCAGACAAACCTGGGTATGCACCCTGCTCTGGCCCTACCAAACTGTGTGAACTTGGAGAAATTGCCTAGCTGCTCTCAGCCTTCGTTTCCTCATCTCTGAGGCTGAGCTAAAGACACCTATCTCAGAGAGTCCCTGGGAGAATGAAAGGTAGCTGTTATTATTACTTTGCCCACATCCTTGACAAGCCTTGTTTTTAGTCTCCGGGGACCTATGTGTCTGTTGTGGATTGAACTGCGTCCTCCCCAAATTCCTGTGTTCAAGTCCTAACCCACAGTGGCTCAGGATGTGACCTTATTAGGAAATAACCCAAATGTCATGAGTTAAGATGAGGTCATACTGAAGTAGAGTGGGCCCCTCATCCGAAATGACTGGTATCTTCCTAAAGGGGAAATTTGGAGACAGACACAAACAGGGAGACCACCCTGTAAAGACTGGAGTTATACTGCCATACCAAGGAATTATCAGAAAGCTAAAAAGAGGCCTGGAAGAGATCCTTGCCTCCTGCCTTTGGAGGGAGCATGGCCCTGAGGACACCTTCATTTTGGACTTGTGGCTCCCAAACTGTAAAACAATAAATTTTGGTTGCTTCAGCCAGCCAGTTTGTGGTACTTTGTTGTGGTAGCTCTGGGAAAGTAACACAATCCCCTCTGCAGTGTGGCACTGGTACCGCTGTGTCAGTACCTATTAACAGTCCCCTCGAGGTATTTTTTACCATCACTGGATTGCAATCAGCTGCCCTCTGTGATGCTTTCTTGCATCCAAGTTCACTCATCAGAGAAAGATGATTATAAAGAAAGTCTGTGAATGCTAGAGAAGTCCAGATCCTAGGTTTAAAAAAAAAAATCAGTAGGATTGTAAAAGTCTCATTAAAAATATACCCTAACCATAAATGAGCTTAAAGTTGCCATTTACACTTTAACCATCACCCTATTAGAGTGGACTCTCCCTTCCATCAGTGCTTATTTAAGAAAAATAATTCCCAGCCTAGAATCTCTGAGGATGAAGCTCAGGAAAATGTATGTTCAAAATGCTTTCCAAGTGATTTTGATAATCAGAGGGTTTTCTGTAATAAAAGGACATTATTCAGTTAGATTTGAAAATATCACCTGATAGCAATAAAAAGCAAAACAAGATCCAAAAGGAGGAAAGTATATATATTAGTTTCCAATTGCTGCTGTAACAAATTACCATAAACTAGTGGCTTAAAGCAACACAAATTTATTATCTTACAGTTCTGTAGGTCAGAAATAGTAAGATCTGTCTGTGGTGCCGTGTTCCTTCTGGAGGCTGCGGGGAAGAATCAGTTTCCTTGCATTTTCCCTCTTGTAGAGACCACCTGACTCCTTGGCTTGTGACCTCTTCTTCATATCAGTCTGACCTCTGCTTCCATCATCACTTCTCCTCTGATTCTGCCCCTCCTGTCCCCCTCTTACATTGCGCCTATTTGGACAATTCATGATGATCTTCCCATTTCAATATACTTAACCTAAAGACTTCTGCAAAGTTTCTTGTACTATGTAAGGTAATATACTTGCAGTTTTCAGGGATTAGATGTGAACATTTTGGCAGGACCATTATCTGTTTACCAGAGTGTAAGAATGTTTGCTTTAAAACATATATATATATATATATATATATTTGAATTAAAGAATTATTATTGTAAGACACTAATGACCAACACCCTCCTTATTTACAGTTCTGGACTCTTTAGGCCTATGGTAACTTGCAGGGCTGTCCTCTCTACGTTCTGATTTACAATTAAGAGCTAGCAATTTACAAATAGCAATTTTGGAATAAACTTTCTAGTTAGTTGGATGTTTTGGAAAAGAAGAGATGCTTCAGTCCATTTTAGTTTTCAAAATTACAGAGCCTGGGTTTGGGACACTGCAGGATTTCTCTACTTCAAAAGATGTGGTTAAATTTTCAAAACTGTATCAAGGTGAATTTTTTTTTTACCTTAAATTTTTAAAAAAAGTGGCATATATATTTTGGGAGATAGAAAAAACTGTGTTACAAAAAAAAAAGAATTTCAAGCATCAATACATTATAATATTGCTAGGAGGTGGGGTAGAAATCACGGGCTCAGATGTTACATTAGTTATCTTTTGCTGCTTTAAATTTGTCCTCAAAACTTTGTGGCTTAAGCCAACATATGTGTCTTATCTCACAGTTTCTGGTCAGTTATCTGTGTCCTTAGCTGGGTCCTCTGGCTCAAGGGCTCTCACAGTCTTCTATCAAGACGCTGGCTGGAGCTGCAGTTATCTCAAGGCTCGACCGGGGATGGCTCTCTTTCCAACCTCAATCGTGTGGTTGTTGGCAGGATTCAGTTTCTCGCAGGCTGTTGGACAAAGGGCCTCAGTTCCTTGCTTGCTGTTGGCTGAAGGCTGCCCTTAGTTCCCTGCCAAATGGACCTCTCTATGTAGAGGACGGCTCACACCATGCTAGCTTCCTTCTTCAGTGCAAACGATCTAGAGGGCAAGAGAGAGTTCCAGCAAGACAGAAACCTCAGTCTTTTGTAACCTAATCTTGGAAGTGATGTCTCATCACTTTTGCCACATTCTGTTTGTCAGAAAGCAGTCACTAAGTCCAGCCCACACTCAAGGGGAGGAGATTCCTCAAAGATGTGAATACCAGGAGGTGGGGATTGTTATAGCCATCTTAGAAGGCTGTCTACTACAGATGTTAAGTATAAAGATAGGGATCTACTTCTGATGGGCTTCTTGGGCTCCTCCTGTTCCATTGCTTTATGACTTTTTCCTTAGTTCTGCCTGTCAGACACACTGGGTGTGTCATTATCACTACAGGAATGGATGCAGCTAGCTTTTTGACCCTGTCATTTCCAGTATGTTTTTAGATGCTGATAAACTCCTCAATGACTTCCAACTGTGTGCATAACGTTATACCTCCAGGATTGCTGCCTTCCAGTCCAAATTCCACATTCCCATCAGTGTAATATTCCCAAACTGCTTATCTAAGCCCATCATTTCCCTGCTTACTCTTGCATGGCTCATCGACGCCCTTCAGTAAAACTTGCACATAGCATGCGAGGACCTCAGTGACCAGCCGAGGCCCACCTTTCCCCCATAATTTTTTACCGCTTTGCCCACCCTCCCACACAAAATAGCCAGGCATTATTGAATTATTTAAAGTTGCTTGAGAACTTCATGATTTCTTACCCAAGACTTTGTACAAATGCTTTTTTTTTTTTTTTTTTTTTGCGGTACGTGGGCCTCTCACTGTTGTGGCCTCTCCCATTGCAGAGCACAGGCTCCGGACGTGCAGGCTCAACGGCCATGGCTCACGGGCCTCGCCGCTCTGCAGCATGTGGGATCTTCCCGGACCGGGGCACGAACCCGTGTCCCCTGCATCGGCAGGCGGCCTCTCAACCACTGTGCCACCAGGGAAGCCCACAAATGCTATTTCTGTTTGAAATCTATCCCCCTGCCTTCCCCCTCACACCACCACTTCCTCCTCCTTGTTAACTTGATTCAATCCACAGTTTATGTGCATATTTCTGTCATGGGACTTTATATAATAATTGTATGCTTAGGTGACTGATTTATTCTGATCTCAGAAGAGTCTGTATATTTATTTTACAATGTTCCTATAGTACTCAGTTTTCCCCCATCTTATCACATTGCATGTATTATAGTTGCTCATTTATTCATCCATTACTCCTCTACAGCAAGGTATTTCAAGCCATTAGTGGGTTGTAAAATCAAATTAGTAAATTATAACCAAAAGTGTTTAAAAGAATAAGATAATACAAAATAATCAGAGTTCTATTGTACATCAAATATACTTCAGTTTAAAAAAAGAAAAAAAACCGACGTTTGTCTCATATAGTAGGGGTGTCTATGTGTTTCATTTTTCTTCAGTTTATTTTTATATAAATGTGTATATATATATTATACAAATTGATAAATTTAAAATGTCATATATTTATGTGTAAAGTGAAGCAATTTTCTCTCTGTCTCTTTCTGTCTCTCTAGCTCTTTCCACACATACACACGCAGACACACACACACACACACACGTGTTTGTGCTAGGTCACAGTCCAAAAAAAGTTTGAAAAACACTACAATAAAGTATAAGCTCCATTGGGCTGAGACCATGTCTTATTCTTGATTATTTCCTGGCCCTAGCATATAGTAAGAGTTCAATAAATATTTGTGACCAACTCTCTGGACAAACAAATGAATAAAAATCATATACACAAAAATTTGCACTTCCATGTGATTCTTAAAATTACACCTATGTCTAATACACAGAACCAGCTACATAATTTGCTAGGCCCAGGACAAAATGAAAATGTGGGGCTCTTGTTTAGAAGTTATTAAGAATTCCAAGATGATGACAACATAGCATTAAATCAAGCACAGGGCCTTTTTGAGCATGACACCCCAGAACTGTGTGACCACGCAGCTCACATGGTCATGATGCCAGTCTTGCCTGCACAATTTTGGGGGCCCTATTTGTAAGCAAAGACAGTGAATTTAATCAGGATATAAAGATGCTCCTAGATTGACATAGACCGTTACATGTATTGGATTGCAAATGTAGCCTTCCCTTGATGCCAGCTGTTCATTTTAAAGTGCCTAGATCTAGAAACTGGTGTAAAGATATAGGCTCTTAGGGACTCTACTTCAAGAGCAATGATATTTTTTGTTTTAAAATGGTGTTTTTCACTCACTTTTCAACTATGTCTTATCAAAATGTCTTATCCACATGGATTCCCAGTTAATAAAACATGCCTGTGAAGCAGATTGTCAGGCGCCATGGAAAGATAAATTGTCTTCATTTTACAGAAGAAAAAATGGAGGCACAAAACTGAGGAAATAATTTGGATTAGCATTAGTATTTATTAATGGTTCATGATTCAGAGTTCTGGAAGTATGAATCAAACTGGCCCAATCTATGTCAACTATACTGCCACGGAGGATGACCTTTCAGGCTCTGTAGCAAGATGCAAGTACTTCTGACCTAGACTACACAAAAGGCTCCCCAAAAGGGAAATCAAGTGCTCTTGGGAGGTGCTATTGTAAATCAAATTGTTTTCTTAATTTCATTTTTGTATTATTCAGTGTTGGGGTATAGAAGCACAACCAATTTTTGTTTGTGGATCCTGTACCCTACAACTTTCCTGAATTCATGTATTTGTCCTAGTATCTTTTTTGTGGATATTTGGGATTTTCCATACTTAGTAAAGAGCAGACTGCCTCCCTCAATGCTAGTGAACATCATCCCATCTGTTGAAGGCCTGAATAGAACGAAAATGTACAGGAAGAGAGAGTTCTCTTTCTCTCTCTCTCTCTCCCTCCCTCTGCCTGACTGTTTGAACTGTGGCATCCATCTCCTGCCCTCAGACTTACACAATCAGCACACCTGGTTCTTAGGCCTTCAGACTCAGACTGGAATTTATACCATTGACCCTCCAGTTCTCAGGCCCTTGACTCTGACTAGAACTAACACCATTAGTTCTCCTGAGTCTCAGGCCTTCAGACTCAGACTGAACTCCGCTACAAACTTTCCTGAGTCTCCAGCTGTCAAATGGAGATTCTGGTGGGATTCCTCAGACTCCATAATTACATGGGCCAATTCCTTGTAATAAATCTCTACGTATCTATCTCCTATAGGTTCTGTTTCTCTGGAGATCCCTGACTAATACATCATATCTTATAATTTTTTTATTGAAAACTGGACATTTTAAATAATGTAATATGGCAACTCTAGAAATCAGATTTGCCCCTCTTCCCAGGGGTTTGTTTTTATTGCTGGTGGTTGTTGTCTGTTGGTTTAGCAACTTTCTGAACTAGTTCTGTAAAGTCGATATTCTTTGTCATGTGTGGCCACTGAAGTCTCTGCTCAGTTAGCTTAGAAGTCAGCTAATCACTGGACAGAAATTTCCTTAAATGCCTGGGACCGATAGGTCTTCCAGTGTTTGCTAAGGGTCTCTGTATGCATATTGGGGCGCACTTAACCAGGCAGTACACAATTTTGCCTTTGGTTTTACTGCCGGCTTTTGAGGAGACTCAAAGTTAGCCAGAGGTGATAGTTTAAGGCTTTCTCAGATCTTTCATGAGTATGCACTTAGCCCTGGGCAGATGCACAGCACGCAGATGTGGATCTGCATGGACTTCTAGATTCTCAAGTGTTTGTTGGCACTTTTCAAAGCCCCTTATGGACATTTCATTCCCAAACTGTTCCTTTTAATCTTTTTGATTGGCCTAATGTTTGCTCCAACTCTTATCAACTGCTTCAGGTTACCATGATGTTAAACAATTGTTGTTGATTATTTTTGACAAAATTCCCCAGAGAAATGGTTATTTGTGCTGAGCAAGCTTTGAGTCAGGTCAAATAAAGGCAACCATGAGAATGGGGTCTTCTAGGGAACCAACATACAGGTCAAATGACTACAATTCTCTGGGAATGGGACTCTGAAGGAGGTTCAGCCCTATTCTGACCCTCTCCAATGGTTGTCAGGCTGCTTATTTTCACCATAATTGCATGGTTGTTGGTTTTCAAGGCTACCACAGAGCTGGAGAGGAGGGCACGTGAATAGAGCAAGTTAAAACACCACAAAGCTCACTGTTCTTACCAAGATTCAATAATTTTTCTTGAATAAATATTCCCAAGACTGTTGCAGGCCTTTGGTTTTTTTCAGAGTCCTGAAAAAACTGATTCTGACAATTTTCCCAGTGTTCTTATTGCTTTTATGGAGGAGAGGATTTTCAGAGGTCCTTACTCCACCATTTTTACTGGCATCTTGTAGCAACTTCTAAAACCTAAGATTATCATTTTAATCAATAGACATAGTGTCACTTCTGCCATATTCTCTTATTAAGGCAGTTATAAAAGCACTACCAATTTTAAGGAAAAGAGACTTTTTATGGGGGAATGGTGAGGTTCTAGAAGAACATATGGGACTAGAAATATTGTTTTGGTTATTTTAGGAAAATACAATTTGCCACAGTCCATCCTCTAACCATAATAATTCACAACTCTCCCACATGCAAAATTCCCTAACCCCTTCCCCAAGAACCCCTAAAATATTATTACTATTAAGGCATCAGCATCAGGTTTAAAGTTCAGAATTTCATCATATAAATCACCTCTAGGAATGGATGATATTTCTCGTGCATGGCTCCTTAGTCATAGCTCCTTGAGTATCTTTGATCCTTTGATCTACAGACCTGCAAACTAAACAGTCAAGTTATGTGCCCTGTACATACCTCAAGTATAATATTAAGATAATTGCTATAGATGCTCCATTCAAAAAAGGAGAAATAAGAGGCACAAAGTAGTCATTGGCCCATAGTAATACTAAAGTCCAGCTGGGCACATGTTGCCAGTTCTTCAATTATGGCTTAGTCATTTACCTAGAAATGATGTTCCATAGCTCTTGGCTTTATTCCCTAAGCTCTCGGTTCCACTCTCTGTATTATTTTCCTTTTTCATAATTAGTTTGGATTTGCAGATAAATTATTTTCTCAGCTTGCTTCTGGCCCATAGAAGTTCAGGTATGCAGAGTCCTCTTTTAATTTTTTTGCTGTCTCTGTCTCATTTTTTACAAGCTGATAAAATTCTATTAAAACTCTGTAGATTTCTGTGTATCAGTTTGTACCTGAATCCATTTCATTGAGGTAAGTCCTTCCCTACCTTGGGCTGTCTGTACAGCTGCTGTGGGAAACACCCTTAAGATTCTTGGACACTATTTTTTTTTTAGCATCTTTATTGGAGTATAATTGCTTTACAATGTTGTGTTAGTTTCTGCTGTATAACAAAGTGAATCAGCTATATGTATACATATATCCCTATATCCCCTCCCTCTTGCATCTCCCTCCCACCCTCCCTATCCCACCCCTCTAGGTGGTCACAAAGCACTGAGCTGATCTCCCTGTGCTATGGAGCTGCTTCCCACTAGCCATCTATTTTACATTTGGTAGTGTATATATGTCAGTGCTACTCTCTCACTTCATCCCAGCTTACCCCTTCCCCTGCCCATGACCTCAAGTCCATTCTCTACATCTACATCTTTATTCCTGTCCTGCCCTTAGGTTCATCAGAACCATTTTTTTTTAGCTTCCATATATATATGTGTTAGCATACATTATTTCTTTTTCTCTCTCTTTTTTTTTTTTAGATGTTGGGGGTAGGAGTTTATTAATTTATTTACTTATTTTTGCTGTGTTGGGTCTTCGTTTCTGTGCGAGGGCTTTCTCTACTTGTGGCAAGCGGGGGCCACTCTTCATCGCGGTGCGCGGGCCTCTCACTATCACGGGCTCTCTTGTTGTGGAGCACAGGCTCCAGACGCGCAGGCTCAGTAGTTGTGGCGCATGGGCTTAGCCGCTCCACAGCATGTGGGATCCTCCCAGACCAGGGCTCGAACCCGTGTCCCCTGCATTAGCAGGCAGATTCTCAACCACTGTGCCACCAGGGAAGCCCCTCTTTTTCTCTTTCTGACTTACTTCACTCTGTATGACAGACTTCAGGTCCATCCACCTCACTACAAATAACTCAATTTCATTTCTTTTCACAGCTGAGTAATATCCCATTGTGTATATGTGCCACATCTTCTTTATCCATTTGTTTGTTGATGGGCATTTAGGTTGCTTCCATCACCTGGCTATTGTAAATAGTGCTGCAATGAACATTGAATTATGGTTTTCTCAGGGTATAGGCCCAGTAGTTGGATTGCTGGGTCATATGGTAGTTCTATTTGTAGTTTTTTAAGGAACCTCCATACTGTTCTTCATAGTGGCCGTATCAATTTACATTCCCACCAACAGTGCAAGAGGTTTCCCTTTTCTCCACACCCTCTCCAGCATTTATGGGTTGTAGATTTTTTGATGATGGCCATTCTGACCGGTGTGAAGTGATACCTCATTGTAGTTTTGATTTGCCTTTCTCTAATGATTAGTGATGTTGAGCATCCTTTCATGTGTTTGTTGGCAATCTGTATATCTTCTTTGGAGAAATGTCTATTTAGGTCTTCCACCCATTTTTGGATTGGGTTGGGTTTTTTTTGATATTGAGCTGCATGAGCTGCTTGTATATTTTGGAGATTAATCCTTTGTCTGTTGCCTTGTTTGCAAATATTTTCTCCCATTCTGAGGGTTGTCTTTTGGTCTTGTTTATGGTTTCCTTTGCTGTGCAAAAGCTTTTAAGTTTCATTAGGTCCCATTTGTTTATTATTGTTTTTATTTCCATTTCTCTGGAGGTGGGTCAAAAAGATCTTGCTGTGGTTTATGTCATAGAATGTTCTGCCTATGTTTTCCTCTAAGAGTTTTATACTGTCTGGCCTTACATTTAGGTCTTTAATCCATTTTGAGTTTATTTTTGTGTATGGTGTTAGGAAGTGTTCTTTTTTTAATAAATTAAAAAAAATTTTTTTAATTAAATAATTAATTAATTAATTAATTAATTTTGGGCTGTGTTGGGCCTTCGTTGCTGCGCGCGGGCTTTCTCTGGCTGCTGCAAGCGGGGGCTACTTTTCATTGTGGTGTGCGGGCTTCTCACTGCAGTGGCTTCTCTTGTTGCAGAGCACAGGCTGTAGGTGCACAGGCTTCAGTAGTTGTGGCACATGGGCTCAGTAGTTGTGGCTCACAGGCTCTAGAGTGCAGGCTCAGTAATAGTGGCGCATGGGCTTTGTTGCTCCGCAGCATGTGGGATCTTCCTAGACCAGGGCTCGAACTTCTGTTCCCTGCATTGGCAGGTGGATTCTTAACCACTGCACCACCAGGGAAGCCCCATTAGAAAGTGTTCTAATTTCATTCTTTTACATGTAGCTGTTCAGTTTTCCCAGCACTGCTTATTGAAGAGGCTGTCTTTTCTCCACTGTATATTCTTTCCTCCTTTATCAAAGATAAGGTGACTATATGTGCGTGGGTTTATCTCTGGGCTTTCTATCCTGTTACATTGATCTATATTTCTGTTTTTGTGCCAGTACCATAGTGTCTTGATTACTGTGGCTTTGTAGTAGAGTCTGAGGTCAGGGAGCCTGATTCCTCCAGCTCTGTTTTTCCTTTTCAAGATTGCTTTGGCTATTTGGGGTCTTTTGTGTTACCATACAAATTGTAAAATTTTTTGTTCGAGTTTTGTGAAAAATGCCATTGGTAGTTTGATAGGGATTGCGTTGAATCTGTAGATTCCTTTGGGTAGTAGAGTCATTTTCACAAGGTTGATTCTTCCAATCCAAAAACATGACATATCTCTCCATCTGTTTGTATTGTCTTTAATTTCTTTCATTAGTGTTTCATAGTTTTCTGCATACAGGTCTTTTGTCTCCTTAGGTAAGTTTATTCCTAGGTATTTTATTCTTTTGGTTGCAGTAGTGAATGGGAGTGTTTCCTTAATTTTTCTTTCAGATTTTTCATTCTTAGTGTATAGGAATGTAAGAGATTTCTGTGCATTAATTTTGTATCCTGCTACTTTACCCAATTCATTGATTAGCTTTAGTAGTTTTCTGGTAACATCTTTAGAATTCTCTATGTATAGTATCATGTCATCTGCAAACAGTGACAGCTTTACTTCTTCTTTTCTGATTTGGATTCCTTTTATTTCTTTTTCTTCTCTGATTGCTATGGCTAAAACTTCCAAAACTATGTTGAATAATCGTGGTGAGAGTGGGAAACCTTGTCTTGTTCCTGATCTTAGAGGAAACGGCTTCAGTTTTTCACCATTGAGAATGATGTTGGCTGTGCTTTGTCATATATGGCCTTTATTATGTTGAGGTAGCTTCCCTCTATGTCTACTTTCTGGAGAGTTTTTATCATAAATTGGTGTTGAATTTTGTCAAAAGCTTTTTCTGCATTTATTGAGATGATCATATGGTTTTATCTTTCAATTTGTTCCTATGGTTTATTACATTGATTGATTTGTGTATACTGAAGAATCCTTGCATTCCTGGGATAAACACCACTTGGTCATGGTATATGATCCTTTTAATGTGCTGTTGGATTCTGTTTGCTAGTATTTTGTTGAGGATTTTTGCATCTATGTTCATCAGTGATATTGGCCTGTAGTTTTCTTTTTGTGTGACATCTTTGTCTGGTTTTGGTATCAGGGTGATGGTGGCCTTGTAGAATGAGTTTGGGAGTGTTCCTCCCTCTGCTATATTTTGGAAGAGTTTGAGAAGGATAGGTGTTAGCTCTTCTCCAAATGTTTGATAGAATTCACCTGTGAAACCATCTGATCCTGGGCTTTTGTTTGTTGGAAGATTTTTAATCACAGTTTCAACTTCAGTGCTTGTGATTGGTCTGTTCGTATTTTCTGTTTCTTCCTGCTTCAGTCTTGGAAGGTTATACCTTTCTAAGAATTTGTCCATTTCTTCCAGGTTGTCCATTTTATTGGCATATTTTTGCTTGTAGTAATCTCTCAAGATCCTTTGTATTTCTGCAATGTCAGTTGTTACTTCTCCTTTTTCATTTCTAATTCTGGTGATCTGAGTCTTCTCCCTTTTTTTGCTTGATGAGTCTGGCTAATGGCTTATCAATTTTGTTTACCTTCTCAAAGAACCAGCTTTTAGTTTAATTGATCTTTGCTATTATTTCCTTCAGTTCTTTTCATTTATTTCTGATATGATCTTTATGATTTCTTTCCTTCTGCTAACTTTGCTAACTTTTTTTGATCTTCTTTCTCTAATTGCTTTAGGTGGACACTCTATTTTTTAATGGAGAGGATCTGTGGGGCACGCCATTAAGATTCTTAGATGGTCTTGTGATTATTTGAAATGGTCTATGAGGCACCACATTAAATCTTTCTAAATTCTTAAAAATGTTTAAAGTTGCACTTTTGACTTCTTTTTTAGACTGCATCTTCCTGAAAGAACCCTTGATTTGATTTCTTCCAAGAAGCCATTTCTTACTTTGGCATCATTTGCTGTCTAGAGACACTCGGAATGAGAAACAGTTTTGTTGTGGTTTTTTTTGGTTGTTGTTTTTGTTTTTTAAACCCAGCAAGTCCTGGCTCTTTATATTTACAGCTCTTTCTTTAGCTTATCTCTCTCCTGTCACATTTTACTAAGGCACCTAGAAAAAGCCATGGGTCATATTTATCACTCTGCCTGGAAGTCTTTTTGGCTAGATCATCCAGTCAATTAGGTAAATTCTCTTTGTTCTACTTTACTGCAGTCAACAGTGTTGTTAAATTTTCTGCCATCACATGAAAAGAGTCTATTTTCCTTTAGCTTCCAATAACATTTTCCTCACTTTCTTTAATCCTTTATTAATTGGCTTCTTGAGGACCGCAAACTTCCACTAACAGGGTCTTCAAGACCCTTTAGACTTTAACTCTTCTCAAGGTCCTTTCACCTTCTGCCTGCCACTTAGTCTGAAAGCCATTGCCTCATGTTTTAGGTATTGTTATAATTCCACCCCAATCAGAAGTACAAAAATATGGTCCAGTTATCTTTTGCTCTGTAACAAATTTCCCTAATAAGTAGTGGCATAAAACAATTCTCTATTATGCTGAAGGATTCTATGGGTAAGGAATTGGGCAGGATGCAGTTGAGATGACTTCTCTCTGGTCCATGTTGTCTAGGGCATCAGCTGGATGGCCCATCAAGCCATCAGCTTGATGGCTGGGAAATCAGCTAAAGGCTTATTCACTCTCATGTCTGATGATTGATTCTCTTACTGTTAGTTTGGACCTTAGCTATGGCTGTACAATGACTTCAGACACCAACTACCCAGAGTTGGGCCAACCTCACAGGTTAAGGGCACAGTCCTCTGTAAGACTACACTCACTTCAGATACCAGCGATAAGTTTGGGGATCTCCAGGTCATCCTCATTTCCGACCAGCTGGCTACAAGTTCAGGGGTTCCCACTACCCCTTCAGGATGGGTACCTCACTAGTATGACTCAAAGAACTCAGGAAAGTGCTGTACTTATGATTCAATTAAAGGATACAAATCAGAACCAGCCAAAGGGAGAGACACTTAAGGTGAGGTTTAGGAGAGTTCCAAATGTGAAGCTTTCATTGTCCTCTCCCCACAGAGTTAGGACATGTCACTCTCCCAGCACATCAATGTGTGAAGATATGCAGAGTATCGCCAACTGTAGAAGCTCACCCAAACTTCAGTGTCCAGAGTTTTTATTAGGATTCAATTACATAAGCATGATTAATTAATCTTTGGCCATGTGACTCAATCTCCAGATCCCCTCTTCTTCCCATAGGTTGGCATAATATTACCCAATTCAAAACCCCAACGCTCTAATCACATGGTTGGTCTTTCTGGCACAGGCAGCTTCCATCCTGAGTCATCTCGTTTATTTAAACTGTCTAAGAGCCCACCATTAGAGTCATCAGCATAAGTGATCAGGGAACATGACAAATAACAAAGACTCTCCTATTACTGGGGAAATTCCAGAGTTTTAGAGGCTACTTCCCAGGAACTGGGGACAAAGGCCAAATGCTTTATTATACAGGCTGTCAACTAGAACACCTACACATGGCCTCTCCAGTTTACCTGGGCTTCTTTACAACATGGTAGTGTGGTTCTAAGGATAAATGTCCTGAGAGAAAGAGAACCAAGTAGAAACTATATTGCCTTTTATGACCTAGCCTTGGAAGTAATGCAGTGTCACTTCAATCATATCCTATTTGTTGAGGCAGTTGTAAAGACTCACCCAAGATCTTGATGGGAGAATAGCAAGGCTTGGAAAAGGAGAAATAGAATTTTTCAAAAAATAAATATCATAAGGGCTTCTTTTGAAAAATAAGTCTGACATAACCATCGAGTCTGAAGTCCTCCAGGAGGTTTTCAAAACCTTTGACAATTTGGTCTCATACTACTTTTCCTTCAAGATACCTAATTGCCTCTCCACACTTTGCTTCCAATTCAGTTAAGGGAGTCATTTCCATCTCAAGGATTCTGGGCATAGTTTCCTCCTACTTAAAAGTATCCTCCTGGGCTTCCCTGGTGGTGCAGTGGTTGAGAGTCCGCCTGCCGATGCAGGGGACACGGGTTCGTGCCCCGGTCTGTCCGGGAAGATCCCACATGCCGCGGAGCGGCTGGGCCTATGAGCCATGGCCGCTGAGCCTGCGCGTCCGGAGCCTGTGCTCCGCAACGGGAGAGGCCACAACAGTGAGAGGCCCGCGTACCGCAAAAAAAAAAAAAAAAAAAGTATCCTTCTAATGAAAATCTAACCCATCCTTCAAGGATTACCCCTATCATGACATCTATGAACCAAGAGACAGAAACCCCAATTTAAACTGACTTAACAGAACAGAATTTATTGCCTCAAGAAACTGAACATTCCAGAAAAGGAGCTAGCTTTGGGCATGCCCCTGGAAGCGCCAAACTCTCGTCATCATTCCTTCTAGCAATCACAGAGAAATAGGGTGTCTTTCCTCTAATGTCTCCCAAATAATTCCTGGGATTTACTCTTACTGGTCCACTTGGGTCATGTGCCCAAACTGCAACAGATTCTGAGATCAGAGGAAGAAATTATACTGAGAGAGAGGAAGAGATGTTTTCCCCTAAAGAAATGTGGATTAATGTGTTACCAGTCTGGGGAAATAGATGTCCATTTCCAGATTCAGGGTTTTTTCCTTGCTAGAGTGGTGGAATGTTGAAGCTGGAAGGGACTGTAAAAATTATTTTGTTCACCACCTTTATTTTACATATGTGGAAACTTTAAATTCAAAAAGCTGGAATGACTCTCCTGAGTTGCACACAGTGGCAAAGCATCAGAGCCAAGACTAAACCCTGTGTTGGGACACCCCAGGCCAGAGGATTTTTGTATAGCCCGATGTCTGAATAGACACCAAGATTATATGTTAACCTTCAGTTTTGCATTATAAAAAATAGCAGGGCTTCCCTGGTGGCGCAGCGGTTGAGAATCAGCCTGCCAATGCAGGGGGCACGGGTTCGAGCCCTGGTCTGGGAGGATCCCACATGCCGTGGAGCAACTAAGCCCGTGCGCCACAACTACTGAGCCTGCGCGTCTGGAGCCTGTGCTCCACAACAAGAGAGGCCGTGATAGTGAGAGGCCCGTGCACCGCGATGAAGAGTGGCCCCCGCTTGCCACAACTAGAGAAAGCCCTTGCACAGAAATGAAGACCCAACACAGCAAAAATAAATAAATTAATTAATAAACTCCTACCCCCAACATCTTTAAAAAAAAAAAAAAGCAAAAATTGCAGTCACATGGCGTTCAGATTTTATCCACTCACTTGCTCTAAGAATTTGGACAAGTGACTTAACTCCTCTAAGCCTCCATTTCTCATCTGTAAAATATAGTAATAAAAGCTATCTTGAGGAGCTATTGTCAGGAGTAAATTAGATACTATAGAAATAAAGATTCTAGAAAACAGAAAGTGCTCAATAAATGGTAGCTATTATTTGTATCTCTTGCCATGTTCAATAGGGTTTGTCACATACCTTGTTTTTATCCTATATTTGGTGTTTGATTAACTTAATTCTTTTCATAGGTGGGGGTTTATTAGAGTATTTTTATTGAGAAGACAGCGAAAGTTCTTGCCCTTAACAGGCTTCAAAGAAATATTAAATAACCAAGAAGGATCTAACTAATCCAAATTAGATAGAATTACAATCTTGGCCTTTTAAACACCCTTTTGTAACATTGCCTTTGGGAATCTAAGTGTAGAACAGCAGAAATTTTATATGTTCTCAATTCCATGTTTTTCTGTATTTTAGTTTTTGCTTTTGAATTCAGGCAGGACTGACACGTGATGAGTTTAGTGATGACAGTCTAAAGAGTCTGACTGCCCTGAAGCCAGTGTTTATGGGTACATAACCCAGATATGGTACACATGACTCACTAGGCTGTATAAGTCACTGATATTTTATATCAAGCCAAAATTTTTCTTTTGGCATTGCATGTTTCAAGTACTCACATTGTTCCCTTTAACCTTTCCATACTTTTGTTGTGATTGACAGCACAAAAGAGTTTTGTATGTCTTTCCTACTTGGACAAAGGTCAGTACTTTTACTGACCCCCAAGTAAAAGTACTTTACACATGGTACTTTAAAAGTACAGCTTCATATATTTTATTAATTCTTTCTTTCAAGAACTTATAATTGCCATAAAATATGATTTAAACAACAAATTATATCTAACAGATATTTTTAATAGAATTGATATGCCATATTTAAGAGTATATAGGAGTATATACTCCTATAAGAGTATAGAAGAGTATCTGGTATATAGGAGCTTTGCAATAGATTACGGCAGCTATTATTTGTATCCCTCTCTATGTTTAATGGAGTTTGACACATGGTAGGCTTTTAATCAGTACTTGGTTTTTGTTTTTTTTTTTTTTTGCGGTACACGGGCCTCTCACTGTTGTGGCCTCTCCCATTGTGGAGCACAGGCTCCAGACACACAGGCTCAGCAGCCATGGCTCACGGGCCCAGCCGCTCTGTGGCATGTGGGATCTTCCCGGACCGGGGCACGAACCCGTGTCCCCTGCATCAGCAGGCAGACTCTCAACCACTGCGCCACCAGGGAAGCCCAGTACTTGGTTTTGAATGATGAATTATTCTTTCCAGTGGTAGGTGCTTATGATTTACACCACCTAGTACTAGGCTGAATTCGGCACTATGGGCAGAAATTGTTATTTGGCACATCAATGTGGAGGCTACAGATTCTACAAATGTAATATATAATATCCATAATACTTTTTTTATTTCTGTACGTGGTCCTCTCACTGTTGTGGCCTCTCCCGTTGCGGAGCACAGGCTCTGGACGCACAGGCTCAGCGGCCATGGCTCACGGGCCCAGCCGCTCCGCAACACGTGGGCTCTTCCCAGACCGGGGCACGAACTCGCGTCCCCCACATCGGTAGGCGGACTCTCAACCACTGCGCCACCAGGGAAGCCCCATAATACTTTTTATTATGAAATAATTCTTGGATATCTATAATGTACTAGTTATAAGATTAAACATAAAATTCGTCATGGTCCTTTCCCAAAGGTCTATTCTAGGTTTACTTGGAAGACAACTAATGTATGACCATCAAATTAAATGAAGAAGACCCAGTATCCAATAAGAAGACTGAACATGTGAAGTGTATGTATTTCTTTCACAGCTCCATGAGAAAGAGGGAACCTGGGTATGGTTGTGGATGAACAATTCATCTCTGGTGTTATTGAGGTCTTTAGTAAATTCCTTCTTAAATTTCTTTTACCCTATCTCACCAATGTGTGTCAAGGCAACTTGCTTCTAGAGTATTAAAACTTTACTCTGAAAACGATGTAAAAACTTTCATATTAAGATGTAAATGTCTCCCTTAAGTAAGGGACGCCTAAACTATCATCCTCACTGGAAAGCACAAGGCATAAATTAACTAGCAGAATTTTAGTCTTCAGCCTTCAGGTGTGTGTTGGGAGAATGGTGAGTGGAGAAGGAGAGAGTAATGAGGTTCTTAGAGAATATTTTTGAGGATACTAAGTATTCACCTGAAATTGAACACTTAAGTGGGTGTCTATTTTACCTACTCTTAACTTGGCTTTTCCTGCAAGGTACTCTTTGCTACAATTCACTAAACTTACCAAGAAAGGTTACTTGATGAGTCATTCGTAAAAATATCTAAGTATAGTTCCCAGAGAAAGAAAACATGAGCCCCAGTAACAAGAACTCTCTAAAAGACCACATTCCTACCACCAAAATGTAATCACTGTGCCATTTAAAGCTGAAAGCTAATTTCACTTCCTCTTTAAGGATTTATGAAACTGACATGAAAGGATTTTTCTACTTCCACTTTTGCTTTTCTAAAATCTCTTCTCCATACTGCAGCACGAGCAAAACAAATTAGATCACATCACTCCCCTACATAAAAACCACCAGTGGTTTTCCATCACACTTAAGATAAAATCAAAATCCTTACTGTGGCCTAAAGTCACCCTGCCTAAATAGCTCTCTCTCCCTCCATGACCATGCCCCAAACATCCCAGAGTTCTGTCTGGTCCTTGACATGCCAAGCTCACTGCCACCCCAGAGCCTTTGCTTTTGTCTGGGACGCTCTTCCCCTAGATTTTCACATGGTGGCTTCCTCCTGTTATTCAGTCCTGCTCCACTGCCACCTCTTCTAACAGGCTCTCTCTGATCAACTGGTCTAAAGTAACCTCTCCTTGGTGCCCTCTCCCATACTGCTTGCCCACATCATACTCTGTTTTACATCCTTTATGGTACATATCCCTCTGCAATGACCTTGCTTATTATCTACTGACCCCGAGTAAGTTCCATGAAAACTACCTCTCTTTCTCACTACAATATCCCCAGGATCTAGAGGAATGCCTGGCATATTCAAGATGCTTTGATCGAATAAAATGTATGGAGACTCAAGTATATAATATAAAAATTATAAATACTATGACACATATAATATAGGGCTCGGAGTCCTTTCAAAGCACTGTAAGAAGAACAATCTAGAGTTTAGGTTCAGGACCAAACGGTTGCCTTTGGTGCAGGAGGTGTGAAGGAGAAACTCACACGAAAAGGGTCAACATTGGTCAGGGAGGCAGAACACTCCAGCAGAAGATCCTTGTCATAGGTCATGCAGAAGTTCCCACAGGCCTCACCAAGCCAACGAACTAGAAGTTAAAACAAGTCTTGAAAACAATGAGTTTAGTCCTATAACTGGCAACTTTTCTCTCTCCTACAGGCCTAGACTTAGGCCTGTAGGAGAGAGAAAATATTGCATGCATGGTATGTTGCCACTGTTAAAAATATCACATGATGTGCTTAAAAGTAATGGTTACATCCTTTTGTGTGTCTACACACCATGGTATAGGGCAATGTGGCACGTTAAGTGTAGGATTTCATCTGTTTCTGCAAGTTGATTATTCCCATGTTCCAGATGAGGAAGCCAAGTCTGAGAGAGGTTAAACAACTTGTCCACAGACTAGACAGCAGAGATAGGCTTTGGGATATCCTCTTTGGTTCCAACATGCTTAAAACATTAAACACCTATCGTTTTGGATGTCTTCATATGGAATAAATATGCTCTCCTTCTCCACAGTTCTCACCACTGCCTATTGTGTTATACCCAGCCTGATCTCACACGTGGAGTACACCTGCTTGGCCCCAGGCTCTTTAGTTTTCAGTCTATGATGCTAACCTGATTCTTCCTACTACCTGCTGCTTCTCTACAAAGAGACCTCTGCCTTGTTTGTACCAATTGCAGAGGCTCTCCAAGGACATGTGGGGTGGGGGTCGATAGGTGTTTTGTTAGTTTTTGTCTTGCTAAGTGGGATTTATAACGAGTGTGCCCAAAAGAAAGGATAGTGTGTTAGGAGAAGGGAAGAGAGAAGTTTTCCGGGAGTGGAAAAAGCAGGAGAATGGAGGAAGTGATGGCTGGAAGCAAAACTCTAGGATAAGTGATGATTTTACATGGAGCTTAGAAATATTTTGCTGTGTAATATGCAATATAACTCTTCTCCCACCTCACCAAGACGTCTTCAGTTAGAACACCACTGTAGGAATTGTTCTGTTTTCCTGGATAAGAAAATGCAGTGGAAAGGGCCTCAAGGAGAAAGAAAGTCATCTCAAGAAGGCCTAGTCTGCTTCTGTAACAGAAAATGCAGGGACTTTGGAATCAGAGGATCCTAGGTCTGCAAATGAGCTCTTTTCTTAGCTGTAGTTTCCTCTCTTATAAAATGGAAAAATAGTATCTTCTTTGCAAAGTTATTCTGAGAATTAAATAACACTCATAATGGGCCTGGTATGGAGTTTAGCACATTTTAAGCCAAGTTCATTCCCTTCCCCTTATACTGAACTAAAATTGTCTTCTCTGTAATTCCCATGCACTGGTTCTAATACTACTCTGCAGAACATGAAGGGGTTATGTCACCTTTCTCAGGCAACAGAGCTCTAGTTTGTCAAGATCCTTCAAGAAAAGAAAATTCATATCAACACCTATGTCCAATTGCTCTCAAGCTTAAAATGATTTCTTTTTTCAATTACTGCATTTAGTACCCAATTTAAAACACTTTTAAGCAAGAGTCAAGGTAGACTTTAAAGGTGAATCTAAGTACTGAACAAATCGCTCAAATGTTTAGAGAATAAGTTTACATCTGACCATGCAGCTAGCTCTTCTATAGGCAAAGGATCCAATTCGGTGATTAGCTAACCTTACTGAGCACTCACTGGGTGTAGAGGATGTACTAGCTCTTCTACTGTATCTGGGTGCTTTTAGCTACAATAATTGAGTACAAAAATAAAAGTGGCTTAAACAATGAGGAAAATATATTATTCTCCTTAAATATAAATTTCCAAAGTACGCAACTGCTGGGGTAGCTCAGTGGCTCAACAATGTGCAGCATCCAGACTTTTGCCATCATTCCCCTTCTTCTCCGTTACATTGGTTTTTTGCAAGATGGTCCAGAAGTGCCAGGCTCACCCACAGACATAACAACACATGTAAAGGTACTTTCTCTCATGTGACTCTTTTTATTAGGGAGGAAAATCATTCTGAGATCCATCCCCCCAAAACTTTTCCTCAGGTTCCATTGGTCAGAATTGTATCACACATCCATGCCTCAAGCCACTGCTACCCAACTTTTTCACAGCATAACACAAATTAAAAAATAATGTTTTAGTGACAGAAGGAGTGCCTGGGTGGGGCTGCTTTGGCTAGATGGGACCATCTCAGGTTTCAGCAGCTGAGCCTCACTCAAATGTTCCAAGGGCTTAAGGGACAAATACCTTGTAACATCTGTAACCTATTTGAGATATAGCAGTGCACACTGGCATATAGGCTGGGATGCTGCTCTAGGCTACAAAGGAGACTGAGAAAGCATGTATCTGTATACAAACTCTAGTGAGTGAAGGCTCTGCCAGTGAGGAGAAAGAAGGATGTGCTGGTCAAGAGTGCCTCATCTATTCTAAATATCACAATACATCCTGAGAAGTAGTGTTTTGTGAAGAATGAAAGCAAGACTAATAGTATAAGTGACATGTTTAAGTTCACAGAACCTATAGGTGGCCCAGTTGGCACAGTACAGTGGATCCAGTGGTGTGCTGGTAAATGTTTAACAACCAGCTCTCCAAATGTAGTTCTGACATGGCCTGTTGATTAATATTTTCATCTAAAATAAAGGTGACACAACAAAGATGTATATGGGAACTTACTTGCCTATTATGTGAGTGACTTCTTTGCTGAGATGAATGTTTTTGTGCCATTCACCATGTAACAGCTATAGACACAACATGCTTTTTATGTTTAATTTGCATTATTAACGGTTCCTCTGTCACTTTCTTAAGTCTAGACCATCAGCAAAGCAACAAGTCAAGCCTTGATCTGTGGCATTTGCTGATTTCCATCGTGTAAATACTCCCTCCCCAGCCAGTTTCAAGCTCACAAAGTGAAGTCACTGAATGTGGTATTGGGAATAGATGTGCAGTAACACATCATAGAGTATTTCTACCATTTAGACACGATACACATGAGTACCTCAAGAGCATAGATAATAGTAACATACATTCAGATAATTTAGAACATAAGTTCTTAATATATATTATCTTTTTCTTCTTTTTTTTTAAAATACAAAGTATAGTTGATTTACAATGTTGTGTTAGTTTCAGGTGTACAGCAAAGTGATTCAGTTATACGTGTGTGTGTGTGCGTATATATATATATATATATATATATATATATATATATTTCCAGATTCTTTCCCTTATAGATTATTACAAGATATTGAGTAGAGTTCCCTGTGCTATACAGTAGGTCCTTGTTGGTTATCTATTTTATATATAGTGTGTGTAGATGTTAATCCCAAACTCCTAGTTTATCCCTCCCTCCCCTTTCCCCTTTGGTAATCATAAGTTTGTTTTCTATGTCTGTGAGTCTGTTTCAATAATATATATTATCTTCATTTAAAATTTAATTGGAGGTTTATATAATTTAATTTTTAACAGTGGCTGTGTTTAGCAAACAACTGGCAAAATTCCTAAAAATTTAACAGTCTGCTCTCATGAGATAGTATAAGCCAGTTCTGCATACCACTGTTGACTCTAAGTCCATGCTCTTTCCACTCCTGACTCTCCTTGCTACCTTTATTACTGGCATGTAAAAGCTAGGGATGATCTGTAGGATACAGACTGGATAATGACTGGGTACCAGTCATTACTTTTGGTGACCCTGGGCAACCGCTAGCCCTCTGACACTCAGATTTCTCTGCTGTAAAGGATGAGAACAGTCCGTGCCTTGCCAGGGGTTATTTTGAGGATAAAATTGGTTGGTGTAAGTGACAGGGCTTTGTAAACTGTAGAGTCAGATACAAAAAAAAAAAAAAAGCCTTTATTATGATGGTATTTCATCACTGGTTTTCAACCAGGCCACCATTGTTAAGGATACAAAATGTGTTGCAGCTTTCAAAAGTATGCTTTAGTTTGAGATCTTCTGTAATGCCCACAGTAGACAGAAAACTCCCAGAAAAACTATTCTCGAGAAGTCCAAATTTTTGTTAGTCTTTACTCATTAAGAATAGCTATCTAAATTGGGAGAAAAATATTTTTTTCTAAACTTTAGTTTACTCATTTCTAGCTGCTGTTGGACTGTCTGAAGGGACCTCTTTCTGGCATTGTGGAATGCTTCTTAATTTCAAGAGTTGAATAAAAGTCCTTTGATTTTAAATTTTGATTTCTCAAGCTGCTTTGCTTTTTGGGCCAGACCAATTCAGTAAGTTATTTTGTATGGACTGTGCCCCTCTACTTAAGGTGGTATCCTAGCTGTAAATTGGATTAAGTATCCCAAATATCCTAAGTTATAAGGTGGTATCATAGCTGTAAATTGGATTAAGTATCCCAAACATCCTAAGTTATAATTCTAAACTTGAGCAACTTTATAAAATGTTTGCCTGAGTTTGCTGAGCTTCTCTTTGGTCTGCAGACAACTTTTCTGCCAAGCTCTTTCCCACAGCAGGCCCTTTGCCCACACTGATCCTTCTGCCTGTAAAGCTCTCCCCTGATTCTTTGCAAAGCTGGCTCCTCATCCTTCAGCTTGAATGCCACCTTCTTAGAAAGGTCTTCTCTGTACACTTATTTCAAGTCATCCCCCCAGTCTATTTCCTTACTTATTTCCTTCACAGCACTGATCACAACCTGCAGTTTCCTTGTTCATTTGTTTACTCCTTTGTCTATATCTCTCATTATAACGTCAGCTCCTCGGGGGCTGGGACGTTGCCCACTGATGTCATTAACTACCCCCAGTATCTAGCACAGTGCCTGGCACATAATAAGCAGCCGTTGAACAGATGAATTTGTCTCACAAGATCCACATCAATGCTGTGGGGCTGTGGCCACCTACAATCTCTTGAGGGAAGATCCTACCCTAAAGGTTATCCAGGGCTTGACCCGTGGTGCTCCCAGTGGCCCCATTTCTCTTAGGGCCCAGGAGAAGTCACAATGGCAGCACAAGCCTGCTGGCTCCTGTCTGCTCCACCCTGATGGGGCCACCTCAGTGATGTCATACAGAATAAGATTCTCTAATCCTTTTCATTCTGTGACAGTCCTTTAAACAGCTGTTTTTCATGACCTGATATGGTGGGGTGGGGGATGGAGGAAGGAGGAGGGTGGCGGGGCGGCGGGGGAGGGTTTGGTACATCCCCCGCCAACAAAATTAGTGTAGGGGCACTATCTACTCATATGTATTTCTTCAGGAGAAAGTGGGTAGCAGAAGCTGTAATTTGGACTAGGCTAGGGAAAAGTGAGAAGAGAAAAATGGGGAAAGAAGAACAAAGGAGATAAAAAGAGAACAGAAGAAAGGGAGAAGAGTAATAAGGAGAGAAGAGGAGGACAAAAGAAGAGGATATCTGTGAGGAAAAAACATGAAACAGGTAGTAAAGGAGGAGGGAGGAGGAAGGCAGAGTTGAATGTGTGTTCTGCTTGGCTTTGCGGCTCTTGGGTAGTGACTGGCCTCAGTGTGAGTGGATGGATGACTCAGCTGAGGGGTTCTCAGGTGCTCCCCTGAGGGGCCACTTAAATCACTGAGGTCATTTTGAGAGGCTCAGGCAAGGCTGTCTTAGGTGACTGTCTTGGATGGATTCACAACAGTAATTTGGTTTTACAAAAAAATACAAACCTTTTTAAAAAAAATTGTGATTGTGGAGGAAAAGAGGAAGGAGTATTGCTGAGTGGATTAAGCTTTAGATTCCTCACTTCCTGTCCTCACCCCAAGCCTTGCAATTACTAGGCTAATGGCATATAGTTTAAATTCAGGACTTGAAAACCAATCTTTCAGAAAACCTTCTTCCTCTTTGGTAATTGAAATATAAACAGATTTCCAAAGCAGAGTAGAATAGTTTCACAATATACCTGTAAAAATTACTGAAGTACAATTATGGCAATATATTCTCACTGATGTTTTGCAAAAACTTACTATGAACATCTCAAATGTGTGTAGGAGGCCCAAGCAAAGCCTTGTAGTTCAAAAGAGGAGAACACTTTTAACACTCTTTTTTTTTCAATGTTGCTTTCCCCTCTTCTAATATTTAAGTTTTTTGCCCTTAGCATAATATTTTGGGACTATTTAGTATAATATTTAGGGAATATAATATATAGTGTAATAATAAGGAAGGGGATATTATATCAAGCATATTTATTTAGATAATATTAAGATATCTTTGTTCCAAATTTTAAAATGTTAATCTTATAACCCATGAATTTCCTAGTTCATACCAAAATGTCCATGCAAGCTCTATTCAGAAATAAGAAATAGTGGGAAGGTGCAGCTTAATTGGTAGTCTGTGGTATACTGTACAGACTCCTTAAAAATACCTTTATGGTCATATTTCCTATTTTTCTACCTCTTCTGCTATAATTGACCCAGATTCTCCTACAAGTGTAGAACAGAGAGAAGAAAGATGTGGAAGCCTAAAGGAAGGAAGCAGAAAGACAGGCAAGACCTTTAAGCTCTTTATGGTCCAAGAGTGACATTGGCTACCCAGGCTCTGCTTATGAATAAGAAAATTTGTTTTCTAAGGGCACTCCAAATAGTGGCTGCCACATGGGCTATTCTATTTCAGAATGGTAATGAGTCTACTAGCATGCTAATCATGCTGCTATTTGTCTGAAATATTAAGGATTCCAATAAGGTAGAGTTTTAAAGATCTTTGATCTAATTTCCTTTTTTTTTGGCAAATGTGGGGAGAAGTAATTAGGAAATATGTCCTCAGATAATACTGGGACCAAATGCATGAATGAACTTTATTTTTACTTTCTATACCTGGAAATGATCCATCTTCATCTTATGCTAAGAAATTCTAACCCCAAAGATATCACGTAGAGTAATTTTGGGGTTCCTTGAAGAAGTGGCCTGCCAGTGATCATTAGGTGATATTGTTTCATACTGTTGTTAGATCCCAGGCCTAAAAGTGAAAGGAACAGAATCTTCCCAAAAAGACATGTTAAAAAAACTGGAGACAGTTTTTACAGCTTTAAAAGCAGCTAAATGTTTGCTAAATGACAAGAGACAGAATAAATAGGTTGCTTTTGATCTAAAAGTTGGAACAACAAAGTGGCTTTAGGAGATACAAAGTAGCAGTTCTTTTTAAAGTACCTGTCTCTAATAATACAGTGTTTGGTTTTTCTTTGTATATACCAGAGCATCTCTTTAAAACACGGATTTTTCTTTTAAACTTCTGTTCCTGCAAATGTGGTGTAGGTCAAATCCATGAACAGGTTAAGTCTCTGACAAGAGAGGGATAAAGCACCCCAGCCAATAGGAGACCTGCCTGGTGATGTACTGTTCCCCAGTTCTGATTCATTGGCCGCCTAGGGTTTGTCATTCTATCCGCTGCGGCGTCCGCAAACAGCGTGCGTCCGGCGTGGGTCCGGTTTTCCGTAGTCTAGCTAGCTAAACTGGATTTTGGCCGCCTGCACGTGCAGTTTCAATCAGGTTTAGCAGATCTCTAACTTTTAATAGAAGGAGCTGTTACGTTTTTGATTATCCTCCGGATTTTGAAAAATCCTTCGTTCCTTTAACCTCACTGGAGGTCGATGGAAGTCCCCAGTAGCAGAATCACGTGACTGTCTAACAAGTACAAATAAATACGATGTGAAACCCCATGAGCTACAGACGGAAAACCTGCCAGAAACTCAGCATGTGCCTCGTGCGTGTATCGGCTGTACTAGCGTGTGGGTGGGTGGTAGTAGAGTGTGTGGGTTGTTGCCCTTAGGGACGGGAGGTGTGTGGCTGGGGCACCTCCGTTCCGATCCGGGATTCGGATGCTCCCTTCAGCTTGGGCCTGAGGCCGGGGCCACGAGGCGATTGCGACGAGAGAAGCCGGGTAGGACAGTGACGTCATCTGCGTCCGCCCCTCCCCCACTCGCCGGCCCGCGCTGCAGTTCCGGCCCAACGACATCCGGGTCTCTCCAGCTGCTCCACCGCGCCGCGGCTGTAGTTGGGGCCGAGCCGACGGGGCGGGGCGGGGCGGGGCGGGCGGAGGCGTGGGGGAGGGGCAGCACAGCACCGACGTGAGCGCGCCTGCGCGGGGACGCGCTCGAGGCAGCGGCGGCGGCGGCGGCGCTAAGGGCGGGAGCGCGCGCGGGAGCGAGGGAGCTGTGGTCTCTGAGCCGGCCCGGCCCGCAGCTTCGGGTGCTCGGGCGGCTGCAGCTCGGGAACTGGTGGTTGGGGAGGGGGGGTGGGGGGCGCCAGGCAGGTGGGGCGCGAAAGCTATGAATCTTCGGCTCTTCCTCGTCCTCCTCCGGGACCCGCTCTCCGCCTCCCGCTCCAACGCCCGGATGATCTGAGCCGCGAGGGCGCCGAGAGCCGGGGTCCCGGACGCAGCCCGGCTCTTCCCCTCCTCCGCCCCCTCCCCGGTCTGACCTGGCCGGCCGCCGCCGCGGTGACCCTCTTCCCGCCCCCTCCCCGGCTGCCGTCGCCGCCGCCGCCTCGGCGGACCAGGGACCTGCCCGCCCTCTGCTGCTCCGGGTAAGCGCGACGCTCGGGCCGAGGGCGGGCGGGCGGGCGGCGACCAGGCCTGGGGCCTGTAAACAAGCCGGGCGTCTGCCCGGGCGCTCCCGGGAGGAGACGCGACAACTCCACCCCCTGGCCCAGCCTCCTCCTTGGAGCCGGGCGTCGGGCGGCGAGGGGTTAACGCTCCGCGAGGGAGGCGGCGGGGAGGCGGGGGCGGGGTGTTTGTGGCGGCGGCGGCGCGGGGAGGGGGCGCGACCCTCCGGCCGCCGAGGCCGGGCGGGGTGTTTGTGGCGGCGGCGCGGGCGAGGGCCGCGGACCGGCCTGTCCCGAGAGCGGCCAGCGGAACTTTCCCCAAGCGGGGAGGGGGCGTCCGGCACCCGCACCCGCCCGGCCACCCTGGGCTCCAACCCCTGGAGGGAGGCCGGGAGAAAGAAGGGGGGAGGCCTCCTTTGGACCGGACTTGGCCTCGAAACACTAAATTCTGGAGAATTAGCTTCAGGTTTTATAGGGGGCGGAGCTGAGCGTGAGGCTCTTTCAGAACTCGTCAGTGATGTTTCCAATTCATTCATTATTAAGGCATCGAACGAATCCACCGAAGTAAATCGAACTGATTTCTTTCTTTTTAACCGTGTAAATTGTGTGGGTAAAAGTTGTTGATGTTAGAGTTTGGTTGAGATGTGGTTATGTTCTGCTTGTACATTTTAAATATTTTCTTGAAGGACAGCTGGCTGTGGAGTGCCTCTACCAACCGCAGTTTTAGATATACGTTTTGAAAATTTCATCACCGGAGGTATTTCTTTTTTCTCAAGCACCGCATGGTACTTAAAAATCCACAAAGGTCATACTTCAGTTGTCCAAGCCAAGAAATCTGTTCGCCGCCCCGCCCCTAACCCTAAATTTTCTGCTAATTGGAGTAATGAGCTGAATGCATTTTAAGAAGTGATTGGAAGAACATGGGAGGTGTAAAAATCTATGGGAGGTAGTTATTATTTTCCCGGAGTAAATGATTTTGACATTACTGAAGGAAGTTAGGAATTTAAAAAAAATTGTTCTGAGGAAAAAGGTTTAATCTTTTCAAATTTGCACACTGGAATTTTAAACACAATCACTTTTTAGGTGCACAGAGCTGTGAAGAGTCAGAGGGCTTATTTATTTTAACAGTGCTCTTCTGAGCCTTAGCTCAGAGCTCTCCAGAGCTCTCAGGAGTCCAGCAGGGCTTGCTCCCCAACTGCTCTTTAACTCGAACAACTTCACTTTTATATTTTTATCTTTTTACATATTGGGCCTTTTCCAGAGTGTAGTTCTGTAACTCTACAGATTAGGAAACTGACTAGGGCAATAGTGACCCACCCCTCTGCCTATTTTATAAATATAGATGTTTCCTTTATTGCGTTAATGTTTCTTTTGCCCATAAATAATTTGAAGCCCAAAATAACATTCCTTGTTTGATGTTTCAGTTCTGTTCCTGTGTGTAACTCACATATATCTGTTTAAACATTCAGTCATACAAGGCTGATTACTTTTAACTTGCAAGTTATAGCAATACCACATGAAACTATAATGAGCTAGGCATGGAAGTTAAGACATTTTTGATTAGATATCACTAAATATTTTTCACATCAGTGAAGTAATTATATTATGGGAGAGGTATATTAAGACTGGTAAAGTTTGGCTAGCTACCTCAGTATATATTTGAGAAATAAAATGGTTGAATGCTTGAGTCATCAAAAATTCTTTTTATGTGGTGTGTGTGTGTGTATTTTAACATATAATATTAAAAGTGGTTTATATTTTAGTTTGAAGAGCAAAAGTGATGCCCATAATTACAATATAAACTGTTGAAGGGAACACTGAACTAGGAGACAATAATTGTTATGGCTGTGCTCCAAAATAATCAGCAAAGCCAAAGGGGTAGATTATATTATCATATGTACTGTCCAGTTGCTATATTTTTTTATTCTCAACATTGTCTATTTAATATGCTTAGACTAAATGCGTGTTATGTGCCAGGCACTTAGATGTTTCAGCATTCTGAAGCTGATTTTCTTTCTGGGTTGTCTCTTATTTAAAAGAGTTTAAAGTTGTTGATTGTTATTTAGGAAAGATATTCCTGTAGGTAGCTTTTATTGATTTTTCTGTTGGGATTGAGAAGTCTAGGAAAACTCTTGGGAGGAAGGCAGATGGAGATTCCACAAGAGACAAAGGGTGGTTGAGACTACAGGTTTGAACAAGCACAGGACCCTTGGTAATTTCATGTGGAGGGCATTTTAAGAACACATTGTTAAGGTTTTTCTGTCAGTTCAAGCTGAGTCTTGCTTATCTTGACTTGTTAATAAACCTTCATTTGAAAATTTGTTCTCTAATACCCAATTTTTTTCAAAGAAATTAATAGTACATCGTATTGTCACATGGTAAATATTGCTAAGCAGTTAGTAAAAACCTACAGTCTTTGAATTTGTTCCCATAACACCTAGACTGTTTATTATAATGGCTAATAGCATGTGTAGCTGATTCTGGTTTAACTGTAAACGCTTATTTATTTAAAAATTTTAAACTAAAGACTGACATATGTCCATAGGGAGCTTGTTATCCCTGAAATGCTCATGCATGAGAACTGGATTAATTTCTTAATATGTGAGGTTGTGTTCATGTAGAAATAACTAATTATAAGATGATAATTTCGATGATCCCCTGAATGACTGACTCTTGTCTGGGCACCTGACTCTGAGTGGTACTCTTGACTACTTTCCATCCTTAATAAAATCAGAGGAAGGAGGCAGCCCTGTAAGAAAATCAGCGCAAGTGGTGTCCTATAAGTTAAACAAGATAAAACAAGGTGTGGCCCTGTGAAATATATGGACCTTGGGGGAAGGGAAAGGTGTTGTGAGGCAACTAGGTAAAAGTCTGTGCCTTCCTGTACCCTGGGTAGTAACTTTATGCCAGAATATGTTCTGTCTTCCATCTCATATTACGTTGGTGACAAAATTTTAAAAATTTAGTTGCTTCATTTATTATTTCACTATACCCAGGAAATTCTCTGAATTTCCACCTGGGATTATTAAATACTCTTATATGAAAGTAGCTTGGGTTAAATTATATCAAGATCAAAAGGTTGATTACCTCTAATTTTTCTTCTTTTGTTCTTTCCAATGTCTAATGTGCTCCGTATTACACAAGTAACAATTTTATATTTTATTGAGTCTTCAGAATATATTTCTTGATGATTTTGACCTTTATATGTCCTAGCTATCTGTGTACTACCTAGATAAGCTCTTTACCTAGCTTTTCTTTTGCTGAGGCAGGTAGGAGGAGCTAGAGAAAGTAATTAAGAGAGGGGAGCTTATGTATACCTTTATCTAAAATGTAATAGACTTTAGAATTTTTCTAAGAAACCGAGGGAAAGGTACTGGATGTTAATGTGTGTTAATAGATTGTTGATACTGTGTTTATAAAATTAGAGATGTTTTAAACATTCCTTGAGTAAATATGATAAAGAAGGGAGTTTGAGTTTTTAATATAATTCTTAACATGTTTATCTGGATCCCATTGACTTAGTTTATGTAATATTCACGTTTAGGATCTGGATTGAAAGTCACTAGATTTTTTTGTGGCTGATATGATTTGAATTAAAATCCTGTGAAACCAAACTTCTTCTAAATACAAAAGAAAGTGAATAATAAAAGCCATAATTTATTGAAAATAAAGCATCAGCCTTTAATTTTCACCACAACCTTCTAAAGCATATGATGTTATCTCTGTGTTACAGATGAAGAAATGTAGGCTTAGAGAGTCTAAGTAATGTGCCAGAATCAGATCTGTAAATACAAAATTATTTTCAAAATACTCCTGAGTAGACTTTTCCCAATTAGATTAGCCTTGTTGTTCCTAGGAATCAAAATTTGAAAAGCTGAATGTTACACTTCTGATATGGATTCCTAGAATTAAAAGGGACCTTACAAATTTATGTAAAGTCTTCCAGTGCAAGATTCTCTTCTAAAACATTCAGTAAAGATTTAAGAAGTTAAAATCATTTTCTCATTCCCAAAGTTTCAGAAGTCAACAGAGATAAACAGTTTTATATGTTTAACTATCGTTGTTCAGATCGAGAAATGGAATCAATATTAATTCTCAAATGGTTGATATCTGTATTGAAGGACTTAGGGAAATGTTTCTGAGTATATACAGTCAGTGGAGCCACATTGTAGGCTCCAGAGAACATGGTAAAACTTCCTAGTGGGGTGATCTTGGGCAAGCTACTTGATTTTTCTAAGCCTCAGTTTTCTTTATCTGTCAAATGGAAAAGCCTTTCTCATTAGGTAATCTTGAATGTTAAATGAGATAATCATGTAAAGCACTTGACATATTTTCTACCATAAAGAAATACCAAATAAATGGTAGCTGCTATTATTGAGTATATGAAATCTTGAGATACTTAGGGGAATAGAAACTTAGTGAGTATGAGAGGGCTGTCTTTCAGTACAGTTTTAGCAGTGAGCCTGGAAGACAAACTCTAAGTCTTCGGATTGAGTAGAGACTTTAGAAAGGTGCTAAAGGTTGTGGGCATATAGAACTTGTATATGAGTAGACTAAAAGTTAAGAGGTAATGGAAAAGAAAGTTGAGTATGAGTAGATTTATTTGACTGTATGAAGCTGGAGAGAAGTCATTAGGTTAATGATTAGGTGGGAGTCAATGGTTAAATAGAGGATAAAGAGTAAGTAATAAAGCAAAGGTGAATGTTCAGACAAGAATGATCAGTAGATGAGGAAGGACACAGGTTGGTGTTTTGGAGAGGGTTTACAGTTCATGATTAGAAATGGTCAAGAAGATATTGCTACAGAAAAGATGCAAAAGAGAGTAAGAAAAATAAATTATTCTAATTAACTCAGTTCTTCTTGTGAAACAAATAAAAAAAGAAAATAGGGAGTCTTCATGAAAGGCATTAAGGCTTTGTATGTGGGTCCTGGGTTATATAAGGTTGAAAAATTGTACTGGAACATTTCAGGTCTTACTATCTCATACCCAAACCATGTTTTAACACTCCAACTGGTTTTTCCTACTAGCATCTTGTACTGCATCTCCCTCCTCCATCACATTATTTCTCTGCTCAGTATGTTTAGTGACTCCCCTTTGCCTCTAGAATAAAGCTTAGAATTCTTGGTTTGGCTTTGACACTTTCCATGATTGGACCTCAGGACTGATCTATTTCAACCAAACTGGTCCTCTTGCCATCTCTGGAGCACATCCTGAACTTTTCTCTCTCTCAGTGGGTCTTTGCTCATGCTAATTGATAGTTCAGAATTCTTGTCCCTCCTTCTCCAGCTTTTGTTTTCTTTTTTTATCAAAGCTCATTTCTATTATTTTCTCCCCCACAAAACCTTTCCTTATCACCAGAGTGTTTCATTTCTGTTCTCTCTGTACTTCTACGGCATTATGATTGTATTATTTGTATGGCTTTAATCATATACTTTACTGTTGAGCATTTGTGTTTTAAGTATAATTGTGTGTTCAATTTAATTATAAAATTCAGAAGGGGAAAATGCAATAACTTTACTGTACCCAAAGCCTGGCACAGTGCCTGTGGATAGTGGACATTCAGGTATTTTGTAAGCATTAGGCAAAATCTACCTGAGAATGGGAGTGATTGCTGTAGCAGGTGGCGAAAGAAGTTAAAAGCTTTCTGGTGGCAGGTATTTCTGACTCTCTTCTTATATATTATTTTGGCTGAACCTGGATTTTTTTTTTTTTTTTTTTTTTGGCCGCACCACTTGACTTGTAGGGTCTTGAACCCAGGCCATGGCAGTGAAAGCACTGAGCCTTAACCACTGGACTGCCAGGGAACTCCCCTGAACCTAGATTTTAAGTGTGAAGATTATACAAATCGGAAGGGTGGCAGAGTTGTTATGTTGGTATAGAAAATTATGTTGGCTGATTTTGGACCTAAGTATTTCATTTTAACTTTTTATGTTTTGGCTGTGAGGGTTAACAGGACATTCATGGCCATCATGCATCTCTTTCCAGAGTTATATTTGCAAATATTATGAAGTAAGCATCCTTTTAACAGAAAGGAATTGCGGAATCACAGTAACTAGACAATGTATTGGTTAAAAAAGGGACGGGCTTCCCTGGTGGCGCAGTGGTTGAGAGTCCGCCTGCCGATGCAGGGGACGCGGGTTCGTGCCCCGGTCCGGGAAGATCCCACATGCCACGGAGCACCTGGGCCCGTGAGCCATGGCCGCTGAGCCTGCGCGTCCAGAGCCTGTGCTCCGCAACGGGAGAGGCCACAACAGTGAGAGGCCCGCGTACCGCAAAAAAGAAAAAAGGGAGGTAACTATCAACTTTTTTTTTTAATTTAATTTTTTTGTAGAGCAGATTTTTATTATCTATCTTATACATATTACTGTATATATGTCAATCCCAATCTCCCAATTCATCCTACCACCCCCCACCCGCACTTTCCCCCCTTGGTGTTCATATGTTTGTTCTCTACATCTGTGTCTCTATTTATGCCTTGCAAACCAGTTCATCTGTACCATTTTTCTAGATTCCACATATATGCGTTAATATACGACATTTGTTTTTCTCTTTCTGACTTACTTCACTCTGTATGACAGTCTCTAGGTCCATCCACATCTCTACAAATGACCCTATTTCGTTCCTTTTTATGGCTGAGTAATATTCCATTGTATATATGTACCACATCTTCTTTATCCATTTGTCTGTCGATGGGCATATAGGTTGCTTCCATGACCTGGCTATTGTAAATAGTGCCGCAGTGAATGTTGCGGTGCATGTGTCTTTTTGAATTATGTTTTTCTGTTGGTATATGCCCAGTAATGGTATTGCTGGGTCATATGGTAGTTCTATTTTTAGTTTTTTAAGGAACCATCATACTGTTCTCCATAGTGGCTGTATCAGTTTACATTCCCACCAACAATGCAAGAGGGTTCCCTTTTCTCCACACCCTCTCCAGCATTTGTTTGTAGATTTTCTGATGCCCATTCTAACCAGTGTGAGGTGTACCTCATTGTAGTTGTTGTTTTTTTTGTTTTGTTTTGTTTTTTGCGGTACGCAGTCCTCTCCCGTTGCTGAGCACAGGCTCAGCGGCCATGACTCATGGGCCCTGCCGCTCGGCGGCATGTGGGATCTTCCGGGACCAGGGCACAAACCCGGGTCCCCTGCATTGGCAGGCAGACTCTCAACCACTGCGCCACCAGGGAAGCCCCCTCATTGTAGTTTTGATTTGCATTTCTCTAATAATTAGTGATGTTGAGCAGCTTTTCATGTGTCTCTTGGCCATCTGTATGTCTTCTTTGGAGAAATGTCTATTTAGGTCTTCTGCCCATTTTTTTATTGGGTTTGTTTTTTTAATATTGAGCAGCATGAACTGTTTATATATTTTGGGGATTAATCCTTTGTCCGTTGCTTCATTTGCAAATATTTTCTCCCATTCTGAAGGCTGTAGTTTTGTCTTGTTTATAGTTTCCTTTGCTGTGCAAAAGATTTTAAGTTTCATTAGGTCCCATTTGTTTATTTTTGTTTTTATTTCTATTACTGTAGGAGGTGGGTCAAAAAAGATCTTGCTGTGATTGATGTCAAAGAGTGTTCTTCCTATGGTTTCCTCAAAGAGTTTTATAGTGTCCGGTCTTACATTTAGGTCTTTAATCCATTTCGAGTTTGTTTTTGTGTATGGTGTTAGGGAGTGTTCTAATTTCATTCTTTTACATGTAGCTGTCCAGTTTTCCCAGCACTCTTATTGAAGAGAATGTCTTTTCTCCATTGTGTTTCCTTGCCTCCTTTGTCATAGATAGTTGACCATAGGTGCATGGGTTTATTTCTGGGCTTTCTGTCCTGTTCCACTGATCTATATTTCTGGGGGTTTTTGCCAGTACCATATTGTCTTGATTACTGTAGCTTTGTAGTATAGTCTGAAGTCAGGGAGTCTGATTCCTCCATCTCCTTTTTTTCCCCTCAAGATCGCTTTGGCTACTATCAACTTTTAATTTGAGTCAAACAAATGTCTGATATATGAATAGTTTGTTTTCATATAAATCTCTAAGCTAAACTTTAAACCTTATCAAATTGTTATGCTATTTCTAGTATTTAGAAAATGCATAGTAAAATTTCCTTCATTGAATTTTTTGAATGGATAATTTTATATAGGCAGTCTGTGGCTGCTTAGATCCATTTATTGGAGTATGATACTAATGAGACCAGAATCATGAATTTGATTCTTTGTGTGGCTCTTAACTTTTTCTAGCCTTAGCATTAGCTAGTAACAACGATAACTGACATTATTGACCACTTATATGCCAGGCATTATCATAGAAATTTTCAAGTACTAGCTCATTAAATCTTTATATCTATCTCTATGAGATAGATACTATTATTACTTATATCTTAAAAGATGAGGAAATTAAGACAGAGGTTAATTTTCACAGCTAGTAACAGAAGCCAAACACATGTCCTTGGACTTTTTAAAGTAATTATATATGTGGGTCACTGCAGTTTCATTGCTACTGCTATAAGTGACTCCTTTGGCGATTGTGATGGGTTAGAAAATCTTTGTATATGAAGGGTATGGCTACAGTTCCATTGTACCCAGAGAGTGAATCTTGTGATTGAGCTGCAGTCTGAGGTGGAAGTGTACATAAAGTTGAAAAGTACAGTATCACATGTCATGTCAGCTCCCTTTAGAACTTTTCACCAAGAAGAACCATTAAATTTTTTAATATAAAAAGCACGTAAGTTAAAGCTATAATACAGCTAGTACTATAAACTGTACACAGTTTTGTCTTATGGCTTATTTTATTCATGTTCACTTCTGTGCCTCCCACTGACATAAATGATTTCATCAGTCCTTCATTCAAATGAAATTCTTAGTGAGTTTAGGAAGATAGTCTTAAATACAAGCTAATTGGTCTCACAGTAGAGATTATACTATAAATGGAACATTTCAATATTAAGGTTTATTAAAAGTAAATTCCTTGAAAGCAGGGACCAGGTTTCATTTATTTTAAATAAGTGCTCAATATATGATTGTTTAATCTTTGTAGTCTCCCTGCTCATTTTCTGACAAACACATGACAAAGAAAATCGAATGTGAGCCAGAAATACAGCATACTATGAGAGAGCATAGGTCACAGATAATCTAGTTTAAATTTAGGCTGGTGCTTTGTATTCATCTGTGATATGACCGTCTCAGGAAGGGGTATAGATAAACAGGTTTTTTGGTTGGTTGGTTGTTTTGTTTTGAATCCTCCTGTATGTGGCTTAATTATTTTATTTAAAAATATGCTATTCAGGAACCGTTGTACTGCTTCAGAGAATAAGAACATAATTCATTACCAACTTTGAATGTCTTGACTTAGCCCTGCTCGTTGTCTTTAGTATGACTGGTAGAAAATTGTGTCATATTTCATATTATGTCTATAGGAGATATGCAGTTTGCTTACTTTGTTACCAAAATTTAGTAATGAAAATATTAATGATAAGGATAAGCAAGGAGTGGCTATGTATATATTTTTTGTTTTGTTTTACAAACAGAATTGCAAAACTTACCAGACTTTAGAAAAACATTTTTGCAGTATTCCATCATACTTCAGAATATAAATAGGTGGTAAAATTTTCACTTTTCATAAAGCAGTAGAATATCATCCTTGTTTGGATGTCAAGGGACTGATCTTAGAAATGGCAGCTTTTGTGGTCAACCCACAGTTTAACCCTATGTTACTCCATATCTGTCTTCATTTTCTCTCTATAAATGCTTCCTGATACTATAAGCAAGTACTTTAACAACTAGTTAACCATCTAGAGTGATCTTGTAGTGATTTGCTACGGTCAGTAGAATCAGGAACTCCTTAAGTGCAAATGGAATTGTTCATTTTATACAGTAAAACTCCCAGACTAAATTTAAGATATTTTTGTCTAAAATACATTGAAAGTAGATTCCTAGCTCCCAGTAATTACTTCTTTGCATTTAAATTACCTTATACTTTGCTTCTCACATAGAAAAGACTTTTTTAAAAATGTACCCATTCATGAATGTTGAATGAATGAGCAGATGAATAAGTAAATAGCCCAGGGAAAGAGAATGTATAGGCTCTAACTTCTAGTCAAAACTACATCTTTTCTCTTTTCTCCCCTTCAGCATATCTCATGTGGCATTTTTCAGTAATGAATGTGTATCTAATGATGTTGAGAAACTTTGAAAAGTCATTAGTGAACAGTAATCTGAAAATCAAGTTTTTGACTGGTAACCTGCAGCTTTGCAGGGTCTGATATTTTAACATTAGAAATCAATTGTGTTAGTTCTGTAGAGATTCAAAAAAATTAGAACTGTGTATTCTATAGAATAACAAAGTGGAAATGGTAGGATACAATTCAACTTCTATGGGAGTACCTTTTCCTGGGTAGAAAACAATTCGTAACTCTGTTGACAAGGGAGAAGTCATGATGATGTCCCATATATTAATCAAGTGTCACTATGTACTAGGTACTTATGAACAGAAGAGACATGATTCCTTCCCCCACGGATCTTAAAATCTAAAGATTCACAGGGCCTTATGTGCTATGATAAGAGAAACACAGGATTCTGTGAGCTCATGACTAATGGTAGATCTACTTCCCGAGACAGGGAACTGGGTAGGAGAAGTGGTAGGGAGTTGAGAAATTTATTTTAGGCCACGTCATTTGAGGTATGGCTGATCAAGTATAGGAGGTGGTTGGATATATATATATAGAGAAAGAATTTTCACTTTCAAAAAAACCCTTTTTTCTCTTACTTTCCAGCACCCTTTTCCATATACACAAAGCATCTCATATCACAGTTTATGGACTCAGTGAATTATTCTGTTTTGAAAAATGTTAGATTTTATGGACAGAAGTCTATCTTTTAAAGGCATATACTTTTTGGTCCTTTTTTCCAGCAGAGACATTATTCATACGTGTAAAATATTTAGAATCTTCACATATTTTGTGTTTGAATGAACCTTTTACCATCTTAAATATTTAATAAGTTTTATTTTTCCCTTATTTCAACTTAAATATACAGGGTTATCAGCAGACACTTATAAGTGCTCTCTGTGAGGGGTTTTGTGTTTTTTTAAGCAAAATTTAAAATGATGGATTGGCTGAGGAAATCAGTTATTGTTTTCTGGGTCAGTCAGAGTCTGAATCCTTAAATATGCAAGAATTAAAAAACAGCAAACTGGGAATTGAATCCACTTCTCAATATGTAGACTTCTCAATAGGTATAAGTTATCCAAAACTGAGAAATTTGAAATAGTTAACAGATGAAGCAAATTGAGATTGTGAATACCAGAACAGTCTTAGGAAACTTTAAAAACTAAATCTATGCCATCTAAATCTTTTAATGTTTTGCTTATACTATAATGCTTAGTAAAAATAGGTCAGTATCTAATTTTATAGTCACTAGAACCCTCCAACTAAATTAAGGTTAGGTATTTTTCAGGCAATTGTGTACTTCTAAATTTTACTTTTAAAAATTGTGCGGTACATGCCTTTGTAGCAATTTAAGAAGACTACCTTATGGAGTATGTGATTCAGATCACAGCACATGTCTAGAAGATGGTGAGACATTAAAAAATCATGAAACATGAAGGAAACATCAAAAGTGGCAAGCTCTGTCTCACACACACTTTGTGAAATTGAAACTGCTGCTAGTATCTGTGTAAACTGACTGTAGTTTGGGTGCTAAATGCCTTGTATCATGGGCTTTATGGAAATACTATTTAGCATAAAAGAGCTTTATCTGACTTATTTTCATTGGTTTGATTGGTTGACTTTGTTTTTTGAAATTTCATTTTTAACGTTTTAATTTAGGGTATTATTTAACTCAGTAACAGTATTTTGCATTAGAATTCATGTGAGTGAAATTTGGTTTGTTGAAGGAGGTTAAGTAAATATTTAATTGAAAGAGTGAAGTAAATATTTAGTTGAAGCTGTAAGATGAAGAGATACTGAGCAGCTGAGAAATTTTCAGGTAACTTTTTTTAATCTGTGAAAAAATTTTAATATAGTATTTTTCATGTTATACAAATAATATATAGTCATCTTTTTAAACCCTTTTATGCAAAATAAAATATAGATACAGAAAGCTGTATAAAACCATAGTAATCTTTTAAAACGGCTTTATTAAGATATAACAGTAGCATGAAATTCACCCATATGAAGTTTACCACTCAGTAGTTTTCAGTGTATTAACAGAATTGTGCAACCATTACCACAATTTAATTTTAGAACATTTTCATCACACCCAAAAGAAACCTTGTTCTCATTAAGTCACTCCCCATTCTCTTCTCCCCTATCCTTTATCAACCACTCATCTACATTCTGTCTCTGTAGGTTTGCCTTTTGGATATTTCATATAAATGGGATCCAAATAACTTTTTGATCAGTGATTTCTAGCCTGATAAACATCCTGTATATCTCATGAGATAGCCAGCTATGAATAATTTAGCCTCCTTTTATAGCTTAAATAATGGCTGTTTCCTCCTCTGTGACCAGGAAAAATTATTTAGTAATTGGAAATACTATCCAAATTTAAACCAAGAATAGGGTTCTTCACTAGTAGTATAACTTCAAGGAATTTGTAGTCCTCACCTCCAGTAGTGCTTCTCACTGTGGGTTGCTCAGTAGCCCCTCAGCTTTGTTTATGTAGTAGCCATTTCTCTCCTACCTCACAAACTCAGACTTGCATGAATTCACTGAAATATTTTCCTTGCCTGAACTCTGCCTTCTTACTCTCCCCTAAACACAAGAATAAGGAAGAATTAAAAGCAAGAAAGGGAAAACAGAAGAGATTGATTGCTCAGACTGGGGAGGGACAAAGAGCAAGAATAGAAATCGTATAAAATTTTCGAGGAGACGTTAATTTGTGGGCAGAAGAATAATAAAACTTGGAGGTTGCTTAGAAGAGTAAGACCTAGAGGGAAGAAGCAGAAGGCAAAAAAGTTATAATATATTAGAAGATAAGAAGATAAGTGAAATACAGAAAATTTTCAGTTCTGAATTTTAGTCATATGTCTGTGAAGCACAAATGATGAATCCATTTTCTGATGAGGTGTATTACCCTTATTTTCTTTCCACAAATTTATAGGAATTCTGAAGCTGAACCATAGTCATATGTTTCTTTTGGGTTATTTGAAGATCCTCAGGTTTGAACCTGTGCAGACTCAGAAACTCCTATCACCTTGGGACTGTTCTTTAGAGAAATCCCAGAGAAAATAAAAATGGCACTGTGCCCCTGGGCTTTCTGAACTGGAGGGGCAGAATC